>NC_135328.1:131538590-131852414 GCF_023851605.1 Tamandua tetradactyla
AAATAGGCATTCCCCAAACACTACTAGTTAGAACGTCAAGGTCAAAGAGAAAGAGAGGATCCTGAAAGCAGTGAGAGAGAAGCAATCCATCACATACAAGGGAAACCCAATAAGACTATGTGTAGATTTCCAAGCAGAAACCATGAAGTTAAACAGTGATATATTTAAGTTACTAAAAGAGAAAAACTGCAACCAACTCCTATATCAGCAAAATTGTCCTTCAAAAATGAGGAGAAATAAAACATTCTCAGACAAAAGTCACTGAGAAATTGTGACCAAGAGACCAGCTCTGCAAGAAATACTAAAGAGCACTAAGTCAGATACAAAAGACAAGAGAGAGGCATGAGAAGAGTGTAGAAAGAAGGAAAGTCAGATATGATATATAATACAAAAGCAAAATGTAGAGAAAATATTATCCAAACAGTAATAACTCTAAATGTTAATGGACTGAATTCCCCAATCAAAAGACATAGACTGCAGAATGGATTAAAAAAACAGGATCCTTCTATATGCTGTCTACAGGAAACACATCTTAGACCCAAAGATAAACATAGGTTGAAAGGAAAGGTTGGAAAAGATATTTCATGCAAATAACAACCAGAAAAGAGCAGGAGTGGCTATACTAATATCCAGCAAATTAGACTTCAAATGTAAAACAGTTACAAGAGACAAGAAGGACACTATATACTAATAAAAGGAACAATTAAACAAGAAGACATAACAATCATAAATATTTACACACCGAACAGAATGCCCCAAAATACGTGAGAATACACTGCAAACACTGAAAAGGAAATAGACACAAAACCATAATAGTTGGAGACTTCAATTCCCCACTCTCATCAATGGACAGAACATCTAGACAGAGGATCATAAAGAAATAGAGAATCTGAATATTACTATAAAGGAGCTAGATTAAGACATTTATAGACATTACATCCCACAACAGCAGGATACACCTTTTCTCAAGTGCTCATGGATCATTCTCAAAGATAGACCATATGCTCGTCACAAAGCAAGTCTTAACAAATTTAAAAAGATTGAATCATACACAACACTTTCTCGGATCATAAAGGAATGAAGTTGGAAATCAATAATAGGTGGAGTGCCAGAAAATTCACAAATACGTGGAGGCTCAACAACACACTCTTAAACACGATGGTCAAAGAAGAAATTGCAAGAGAAATTAGTAAATACCTAGAGGCGAATGAAAATGAAGACACAACATATCAAACTTACGGGACGCAGCAAAGCAGCGCTAAGAGGGAAATTATTGCCCTAAATGCCTATATCAGAAAAGAAGAAAAGGCAAAAATGCAAGAATTAACTGTCCACTTGGAAGAACTGGAAAAGAACAGCAAACAATCCAAAGCAAGAAAGGAAAGAAATAACAAAGATTAGAGCAGAATAAATGAAATGAAACATGAAAACAAAGAGAAAATCAATAAACCAGAAGTTGGTTGTATGAGAAAATCAATAAGATGATGGCCCTTAGCAAGACTGACAAAAAGAAGAAGAGAGAGGATGCAAATAAATAAGATCAAAATGGAAGAGGAGACATAACTATGACCTCACAGAAATAAAGGAGGTAATAACAGATACTATGAACAACTTTATGCTAATAAATACAACAATTTAGATGAAATGGACGGGTTCCTGGAAAGACATGAACAACAACTTTGACTCAAGAAGAAATAGATGAGCTCAACAAACCAATCACAAGTAAAGAAATTGAATTAGTCATTCAAAAGCTCCTAAAAAGAAAAGTCCAGGACCAGACGGCTTCACATGTGAATTCTATCAAACATTCCTGAAAGAATTAGTACCTACTCTCCTCAAACTCTTCAACATAATCGAAGTGGAGGGAAACTACCTAATTCATTCTATGAAGCCAACATCACCCTCATACCAAAACCAGGCAAAGATATTACAAAAAAAGAAAACTACAGACCAATCTCTCTAATGAATACAGATGCAAAAATCCTCAATAAAATCTAGCAAATTGTATCCAACAACACTTAAAAGAATTATACATCATGACCAAGTAGAATTCATCCCAGGTATGCAAGGATGGTTCAACATAAGAAAATCAATTAACGTAATACACCACATCAACAAATCAAGCAGAAAAACACATGATCATCTCAATGATGCAGAGAAGGCATCTGACAAGATTCAACATCCTTTCCTGTTGAAAACACTTCAAAAGATAGGAAACAAGGGAACTTCCTTAAATGATAGAGGATATATGAAAAACCCACAGTTAATATCATCCTCAATGGGGAAAATTGAAAACTTTCCCCTAAGATCAGGAACAAGACAAGATGTCCACTATCACCACTATTATTCAACATTGTGTTGGAAGTTCAGCCAGAGCAATTAGACAAGAAAAAGAAATACAAGGCATCAAAATTGGAAAGGAAGAAGTAAAACTATCACTGTTTGCAGACGATTATGATACTATACGTAGAAAACCCAGAAAATCCACAACAAAATACTAGAGCTAATAAATGAGTACAGCAAAGTAGCAGGCTAGAAGATCAACATTCAAAAATCTGTACTTTCTACACACTAGTAATGAACAAGCTGAGGGGAAATCAAGAAACGAATCCCATTTACAATTGCAACTAAAGAATAAAATACTAGGAATAAATTTAACCAAGAGACAAAAAACTATATAAAAAAACTACAAAAAACTGCTAAAAATCACAGAAGACCTAAAAGATGGAAGGCATACCGTGTTCATGATTGGAAGACTAAATAAGTTAAGATGTCAATCCTACCTAAATTGATCTACAGATTCATGCAATACCAATCAAAATCCCAATAACTTATTTCAGAATAGAAAAACATAAGCAAATTTATCTGGAAGGCAGGTTGCCCGAATTGCTAAAAACATCTTGAGGAAAAAAACGAAGCTGGAGGTCTCGCGCTGCCTGGCTTTAAGGCATATTATGAAGCCACAGTGGTCAAAACAGCATGGTATTGGCATAAAGATAGATATATCGACCATGGAATCGAATAGAGTGCTCAGATATAGACCCTCTCATCTATGGACATTTGATCTTTGATAAGGCAGTCAAGCCATCTCACCTGGACAGAACTTCTTCAATAAATGGTGCCTAAGAACTGGATATCCATATGTAAAAGAATGAAAGAAGACCCGCATCTCACACCTTATACAAAAGTTAAGTCAAAATGATCAAAGATCTAAACATTAGGTCTAAGACCATAAACAGAGAAAATGTAGGGAATATCTTATGAATCTTACAACTGGAGGGTTTTATGGACCTTAAACCTAAAGCAAGAGCACTGAAGAAAGAAAGAAATAAATGAGCTCCTCAAAATTAAACACTTTTGTGCATTGAAGAACTTCATCAAGAAAGTAAAAGACAGCCTACACAATGGGAGATATTATTTGGAAATGACATATCAGATAAAGGTCTAGTATCCAGAATTTTATAAGAATTGTTCAACTCAACACAAAGACAGCCAACCCAATTACAAAATGGAAAAAGACTTGAACAACACCTACCAGAAGAGGAAATACGGATGGCCAAGAGGCACATGAAGAGATGCTCAATGTCCCTGGCCATTAGAGAAATGCAAATCAAAACCACAATGAGATATCATCTCACACCCACCAGAATGGCCATTATCAACAAAACAGAAAATGACAAGTGCTGGAGAGGATGCGGAGAAAGAGGCACACTTATCCACTGTTGGTGGGAATGTCAAATGTGCAACCACTGTGAAGGCAGTTTGCGGTTCCTCAAAAGCTGAATATAGAATTGCCATACGACCTAGCAATACCATTGCTAGGTATCTACTCAAAGGACTTAAGGGCAAAGACACAAACGACATTTGCACACCAATGTTTATAGCAGCGTTATTACAATTGCAAAGAGATGGAAACAGCCAAAATGTCCATCAACAGAAGAATGGCTAAACAAACTGTGGTATATACATATGATGGAATATTATGCAGCTTTAAGACAGATAAACTTATGAAACATGTAAGAACATGGATGGACCTAGAGAATATTATGCTGAGTGAGTCCAGCCAAAAACTAAGGACAAATACTGTATGGTCCCACTGATGTGAACGACATTCGAGAATAAACTTGGAATATGTCATTGGTAACAGAGTCCAGCAGGAGTTAGAAACAGGGTAAGACAATGGGTAATTGAAGCTGAAGAGATACAGACTGTGCAACAGGACTAGATACAAAAACTCAAAAATGGACAGCACAATAAAACCTAATTGTAAAGTAATCATGTTAAAACACTGAATGAAGCTGCATCTGAGCTATAGGTTTTTTTTTTTTTTTTTACTATTATTACTTTTATTTCTTTTCCTATATTAACATTTATATCCTTTTCTGTTTGTTGCTAGTTCCTCTAAACCGATGCAAATGTACTAAGAAACGATGATCATGAATCTAGTGATGATGTTAAGAATTACTGAGTGCATATGTAGAATGGTATGAATTCTAAATGTAGTGTTAATTTCTTTTTTCTTTCTGTTAATTAAAAAAAAAAAAAAAAGGTGGTGTGAGATGGGGAGAATAAAAGTATAACTACATTAGAAAAGAATGTTTTGGACAGACAGACCTGAAATCAATTCTTGGTTCTGTCACTTAACTTGGCTGTTGTGCCCTTGCCACTGAGCTTGTTCCTCAATTGTAAAACTGATACATTTTTCCTGTACAACTGGTGGAGAATTAAGAAATAATGTGTGAAAAATGCTTAGTTACAGCATTCACACACATGCAACAAGCAAATATTGTTAACATAAACTGTGAACTATAACACTTTTTAAAATGGAGTTAATCTGATTTTAAACTTGCCTGCCATGCCGGAGGACCCGGTTCGATTCCGGGCCCCAGCCCATGTAAAAAACAAACAAACAAACAAAATATAATAAAACAAGAAAATGTTTAAAGATGTTTCCCTTTCTTCCTTCCATCCTTCCTTCCTTCTCTCTCTGTCTTTCCTTCCCTTCCTCCCTCTCTCTTTAAAAAAAAAAAAAAAACATTGTGACCCCTTACATTCACACAATCCAAACCTGCGTATAAACAGTCTCTGTCTCTTTTTGTGCCAGTTTGAAAGGGTGTATGTATCCTAGAAAAGCCACGTTTTAATCTAAATTCCATTTTGTAAAGGCAGCTGTTTCTTCTAATCCCCATTCAGTATTGTATGCTTCAAACTGCAATTAGATCATCTCCCTGGAGATGTGATTTAATCAAGAGTGGTTGTTAAATTGAGTTAGGTGGAGGCATGTCTCCACCCATTTGGGTGGGTCTTGATTAGTTTACTGCAATCCTATAAGAGATTCAGAGAGAGTAGAGAATGCTGCAGCACCACAAAACAGAGAGTCCATGAGCCAGTAACCTTTGGAGATGAAGGAAAATGCCTCCTGGGGAGCTTCATGAAACAGGAAGCCAGGAGAGAAAGCTAGTAGAGGATGTTGTGTTCGCCATGTGTCTTTCCAGATGAGAGAGAAACCTTTGTTTGTCACGTGCCTTCTCACTTCAGAGACAGAGACCCTGAACTTCATTGGCCTTCTTGAACCAAGGTATCTTTCCCTGGATGCCTTTGATTGGACATTTCTATGGACTTGTTTTAATTGGGACATTTTCTTGGCTTTAGAACTGTAAACTAGCAATGTATTAAATTCTTTTAAAAAGCCATTCTGTTCATGGTATATTGCATTCTGGCAGCTAGCAAACTAGAACACTTTCATTAAATTAAAAAAACTTACTTATTAAATAGAAAAACCTTGCAATCTAGCAAAAGAATAAACCTTAATTAAGCTCTGGAGATAAAACACACACATTAACTTCATTTCCTGTAGAACCAAACACAAACAACAAGAATTTTTTGAACAGGAGAATGAACAATATACAACATTCAACATTTACTATTATTTTAACTCAAAATTCATTCAAGGATCTCTTCTATTTTTTAATCAGTTCTTTATTTAAAATTGCTAATGCCGTATAAAAACATGTCCACAAAAGATAAATTACCCATATGCAATAGGTATCCAAATGCCTGACATTTGATTACCTTATTTAAAATATTACATAAATCTAACAAAAGACATCAAGTATGAAAAGCAACTACATTGAGGAATAGGTATATCAGGAACGCATCTTTTTATAAACATAAATTTGAACACATAGCTACAAATGTTAGTGCATATTATATATAAAAATCTGTTTTCTAAAAGAGTTTCTGTGATCTAAATCTAACAAAGATCAACAAACTAAAAATGTCTCACTATGCATATGCTATGCTTTTAAGTTTCTACTCCAGAAACCTAAAAACGTAATTCACTGGCAAACAAAAAGGTACAGGAGGAAAGAAACCAATAGAAGTACAGCATATAAACTTTACACATATTATGTCACAAAATCCTCCAAATGACCCAGTAATACCCAGGTATTATATCACATATTAAAAACATAGCCACCTCTCAGTGGCAGTTCTTGCATGTGGTGCCAGAGACCTGGGTTCGATTACCGGTGCCTGCCCATGCAAAAAATATAAAACATAGCCATCAAAGATGGCAGAGTGGAGTGGACTGAATTCACCCCTGCTCCATATCTTGAATTCACAAGATGGGATGGGGGAGGGTAAGAGAAAGACCAGGACTGTGGTCCCAGGGCATGAGTAATCAAAAAGGGTCTCCATGGTGTTTGGGGGAAGACAGAGAAGGGGGGTTCAGGATGAGGAAAGCAGGGTGGGTCAGAAAGACCATAATCCCCCTACTGGGGGGGGGGTGCAGTGCGTACTGGAGGGCACTGACCATCCTTCCACTCCAGCCTGCCCCAGCTACTGCCTGAAGAGACCTCCCTAAACAGCCCAACAGCTAGCAGCATCTGTGGGGGGGCCCAAAGATGGGCTTGGCTGTCCACTACAAGAGCCGTGCCTCCCAGACTTTGGGAGCAGTCTCTGGTCAGGTGCTAGAAACAGCCATCCCAGGGGGCGCAGAGTGGGGAGGATCTGCCATATGCTGTTTACAGGAGATGCATGTTAGACCCAAGGACACAATTAGATTGACAGTGAAAGGATGGAAAAAGATGTTCTATGCAAGCTGTAACCAAAAGAAAGCAGTAGTAGCTACAGTAGTATCATATAAAATAGACCTTAAATGTAAAGATGTCATAAGAGACAAAGGACAGTACATATTAATTAAAAAGGGACAATTCACCAAGAGGAAATAACAATCATAAATATTTATGCTCCCAATCAAGGAAATCCAAAGTACAGGAGGCAAACACTGAGAAAACTGAAGGGACCTATAGACATTTCAAAAATAACAGTGGGAGACTTCAATACATCACTCTACACTATATGTACAGGACAACCAGAGAATCAACAAAGAAACAGAGAACCTAAAAAATGGGATACTGAATTAGACCTAACAGACATAAATATATTATTACACTCCAAAACACCAGGATATATGCTCTTTTCTTTTTTTTTTTTTTAATACATGGGCAGGCACCGGTAATCAAACCCGGGTCCTCTGGCATGGCAGGCAAGCGTTCTTGCCTGCTGAGCCACCGTGGCCTGCCCTATACCCTCTTTTCTAGCACACATGGAACATTCTCCAGGACAGATCATATGCTGGGACACAAACTGGGTCTTTATAAATTTAATAAGATTGAAATTATCCAAGGTACTTTCTCTGACCACAATGGAATGAAAGCAGAAATTAATAGTCACCAAAGAACCAAAGCTTTCACAAATATATGGAGATTAAACAACACACTCTTAAGTAATCAGTGGGTCAAAGAAGAAATTGCTAGAGAAATCGGTTAATATCTGGAGACGAATGATAATGAGACTACAACACATCAAAACTTATGGGATGTGGCAAAGACAGTGCTGAAAGGGAAATTTACTGCAATAAATGCCTATATTAAAAAAAAACAATGATCAACACTTGAGTGCTTAAATGCTCACCTGGAGAATTGAGAGAAAAAAACAGCAAACTAATCCCAAAGCAAATGAAAGAAGAGAAGTAACAAAAATTAAAGCATAAATAAACTGGGGAACAATAAAACAACAGAAAGAATCAACAAAACCAAAAAGCTGGTTCTTCAAGAAAATCAATAAAATTGATGAACGCCTAGACTAACAAAGAAGAAAAGGAGATGCAAATAAAATCAGAAATGAGAGGCAAATCATTACCATGGACCCTGAAGAAATTTTTTAAAATCATAAGAGAACACCATGAACTAGACAACTTGGGTGAAATGGAAAAATTCCTAAAAATACAAGAACTACCTATATTGACTAGAGAAGAAATAGAGGGCTCAACAAACCATTTACAAGTAAAGAGATGCAATTAGTTGTCAAAAATCTTCCCACAGTAAGGGGTATGATATCTGAATTTTTTTCTGTTTTCTTTTTATTGCTTTTCCTGAATTGATGCAGATGTTCTAAGAAATGATCATGATGATGAATATTTAAAAAAAAATCTTCCCACAAAGAAAAGCCCAGGACCAGATGGCTCTACAAGGGAATTTTATCAAACATTCAGGAAAGAATGAACACCAATCCTGCCCAAACTCTTCTAAAAAGTAATAGAAAAAGGAACACTAATTCATTTTACAAAGCTAAAATCACTCTAATACCAAAATCAGATACAGACAATACAAGAAAGGAAAACTACAAACCAATCTCCCTAACGAATATAGATGTGAAAATTCTCAACAAAATAATAGCAAATCAGATCCAAAGACACATTATAAGAATTGTATCACATGACCAAGTGGGGTTTACACCAAGAATGCAAGGGTGGTTCAAGAGAAGAAAATCAATCAATGTAATACAGCACATTAACAAATTGAAAGGGAAAAATCACACAATCATATCAACTGATGATAAAAAAAACTGACAAAATTCAGCATCCTTTCCTGATAAAAACATTTGAAATGATAGGAATGAAAGGAAACTTTCTCAATTATTACAAAGGGCAAATACGAAAAACCCACAGCCAGCATCATACTTAATGATGAGAGACTGAAACCATTCCCCCTAAGATCAGTAACAAGACAAGGATGCCAACTGCCACCATTATTATTCAATGTTGTACAAGAATTCTTAGCTGGAGAGATTAGTCAGGAGAAAGAAATATAAAAGGTATCCAAACAGGAAAGGAAGAAGTAAAATTTTCATTGTTTGCAGATGACATGATCCTTTTCTTAGAAACCCCAGACTAATCTATGGCAAGCTACTGGAGTTAAGAAACAAATTCAGCCAAGTGACAGGACACAACAAGATCAGTGTACAAAAATCAGGAATACCTCAATACACAATGACCCAGTTGAGGAGACAATTAAGGAAAAAATCCCATTCACTGTTGTGACCAAAAGAATCAGATATCTAGAAATGTACACAGAAAATTACAAAACATTGCTAAAAGAAAAGATGAAAAGACATTCCACACTCATGATTTTAAGAAGGTTGATGTCAATTCTACCCACATTGATCAATGCAATATCAATCAAAATTCCAACAACCTATTTTGAAGACTTGGATAAGCTAGTTATCAAATTTATTTGGAAGGGAAAGAGGCCTTAAATAGCTAAAAATATCCTAAAAAAGAAGAGCAAAGTAAGAGTTAACACTTCCTGCCTTTAAAGCTTACTATAAAGTCACAGTGGTGAAAACACAAAGACAGAAGTTATCTCCCAGTGGAATCGAACCAAGACTGCGAAGATAGATCACCAAATCTATGGACAACTGATCTTCAATAAGGTCCCGAAATCCACTGAACTTGGACTGAGCAGTCTTCTCAATAAACATGCATGGTAGAATTGGATATCAATAGCTAAAAGAATGAAAAAAGACCCCTATCTTACTCCCTATATAAAAATAATAACAATGGCTGCAATTAAACAGAAAAATAGAGGATGTGGAGAAATTGGAATACTTATTCACTGTTGATGGGAATGTATAATGGTGCAACTGCTATGGAAGACAGTCTGGCAATTCCTTGGAAAACTAAATATCGAGATAACCCATAACCCGGCAGTACCAATACTTGGTATACACCCAGAAGAGCTGAAAGCAGTGACATGAACAGACACATGCACCCCAATGTTCATGGAAGTACTATTTACAATTATTAAATTACAGAAACAATTCAAGTGTCCATCAACAGACAAGTGGATAAACAAAAATATGATATATACCTATGATGGAATATTATGCAGCAGTTAAGACCAAATGAGGTCTCAAAGCATATGACAACATGAATGAACCTTCAGGACATAATGCTGAGTGAAGTAAGAAAGACAGAAAATGACAGATACTGTATGATTTCAGTATTATGACTTTGGTAAAAGTAGTCTCAGGTTACATTATATAATATAGCAGACTGTATTGGTCAGGGTTCTTTAAACAAATAGAACCAACAGAAAATATCTGTATATATGAGATTTACAAAGGTTGGTCTTATGCAACTGTGGAAACAGAAGAGTCCAAAATCCGTAGGGCAGGATGTCAAGCTGCAGCTCCAGTGAAGGGTTTTTTGTTTGTTTGTTTTGCTGTATGCTCTTTTAAAAAAATTTTTATTAATAAAACCAATCAACATACAATATTAACATTTCTTTATCACATAGTTGTATATTCATCATGATCATTTCTTAGAACATCTGCATCAATTCAGAATAAGAAATAAAAAGAAAATAGAAAAAAATCATACATATCATACCCCTTACCCCTACCTTTTATTGATAACTAGCATTTCAATCTACTAAATTTATTTAAACATTTATTCCCCCTATTATTTATTCATTTTTAATCCATATGTTTTATTCATCCATCCATACTGTAGATAAAAGAAGCATCAGACACAAGGTATTCACAATCAGTCACACTGCTAAAGCTATATAGTTATATAATCATCTTCAAGAAACATGGCTACTGGAACACAGCTCTACATTTTCAGGCACTTCCCTCCAACCTCTCCATTACATCTTGACTAACAAGAGGATATCTATTTAATGCATAAAAAAACCTCCAGGATAACCTCTCAACTCCATTTGGAATCTCTCAGCCACTGACACTTTATTTTGTCTCATTTCTCTCTTCCCCCTTTCAGTCAAGAAGATTTTCTCAATCCCTTGGTGCTGAGTCCCAGCTCATTCTAGGATTTCTGTCCCACATTGCCAAGGAGGTCCACACCCCTGGGAGTCATGTCCCACGTAGAGATGGGGAGGGCAGTGAGTTTGCTTGTCATGTTGGCTGAGACAGAGAGGCCATATCTGAGCAACAAAAGAGGTTCTCCTGAGGGTGACTGTTGGGCCTAATTTTAAGTAGGCTTAGCCTATCCTTTGTGGGGTTGAGTTTCATATGAACAAACCCCAAGACTGGGTCTAATGAAAGGTTTAAGCAACTCCACAGGAGAGGTTCACTGGCTGAAAAAAAAACCAGTGAAAATGTCTCTCTTCTTGATTAATAGTTTATCTGATTAGATTATCCTGTTGGTGGGAGATGTCCCTTAGTTGATGGTAGATGTAATCAGCCACAGCTGCAATCAACTGACTGATGATTTAATAAACTAGCCTTCTGGTTTATCAACCAGACATGAAATAGCCTTGTAGCAACAGTCAGGCCAGCACTTTCAGGGCCAGACAAGTAGACACATCACCTGACCAAGACGATACCAGAACCTAACTATCACACAGACCTAGAGGCACTCCAAAGCTGGAGATGGGGAAAGGATACCCAAAGAGGCTGAATCCAATGCAAGCAAATAGATAGAAATGATGGGCTAATTAGTGGGTTTATAAGTAACACTGTCATACTGAAGGTGAATATGAGTTAAAGAGGATATATAGTAGTACCATGTATATCACCAATTAAACCTACAATTATAAATAAGTTCTCACATGAACTATTTCAAAGGTCCATTACTGGACAAAGAGTCAACAGTAGAGGGGCATGGGGAAAAACTAAAAATGCATGCTATGGCCAAGAGTTAACAGGAAGACATTAACAGTTCCATGGGCAACTAATTGAGAGAGAATGGGCAAGTGATAAGAGGTAGTTTTGATTTGACAGTTGGTGACACTGTGTTTGCCAATTCTTTGTCTTCATGGACCAATGAAAATGGTCTAAAATTGATACTGATTGTACAACCAAGTGAGGATAATTTAAGACATGGTTTCTTTTGGACATTATCCATGATGCCCAATAAATGGAAGGAGCAACTGTACCCAATGACTGAGAAGCAGAATGCATCATATGATACATTTATACGATGGAACATGGTGTGGCAACAAAAAGAAGGACATCGAGAGACACACTACAAACTGAATAAACCTTGGGGACAATGTGTTGTGTAAAATAAGCCAGAAACAAAAGAACAAATGTGCTCAGATCTCTCTCTCAGAAAATACTTTTAAGGCCTAGATTGTAAGCCCTGATAGCAGCCACACAGTCTGAAGTTGTAAATGTGTTTCTAAATTCTGAGGCACTGAGCTATATATGTATCAGCTGGTATTTCCCTGGAACTCTGAGCAACTCTGTGACACCTAAGACTGAGAAATGAAGTGCTACAGCCCTGAAAGTTAGCATAGTTATATATAATTACAGTTAAAGTAACTGAAAAAGAAATCAGGCCTCGATTACAGTTCAAAATGAAGCCAATCTGGCTGGGTCTAAGGTAAATTGGAATACAGGGTAAAAGACGATAGTGTATGCACTCTAGACCTTCATTTACTGTATAAGACCAAAGGCAGAGTATATATGAGACCTGTCTGGATAGCTCATTTTAGCAACCCAAACTCCAGGAGTCCAGAACAGGAAAGAGGCTTTGTAATTCTGTATAACTTAATATAATAACAGGTTACATCTCAGACTATAGTCAGCTGATACTGTAAAAATATTGGGAAGTCCCTTGAGGGTGTGAAGGGAAAAACAAATTTTTAAATTACAAATGTGACTCATAATATTTCTATTGGACAGCACTGTTCTAGAAGTCTTGCTAAACTTTGCAATGAGGAATTTGAGGAACAGCCTAACAAGCTCTAGAACACAAAGCCCTAATGCCATAAGGACAGTGGTCAGCAATTTTTCCCTTTTACAAGGGATAGACAGAAAATATTATCCACGGCATGTGCCATACTGGCCTATTCTGAAAGCAGCCATTAGCACATAAATAAATGGGAGGCCCACCACAGTTTGCCCAACCCCTGCCCTAAGATAATCTACTGTAAGTAATGGCTCCTACCAGCTCAGACTATCAAATTTTCAGGAATTTTGTGAGGCATTTTCATGTTGATAGCTTGAAAGCTACCATCATGAGAGTATTTACACCATGGAAATTAGAAAACACTATGAGTCAATGCTTTTCTTCCTGGAAAGCCAGCTGAAAAACATTCACTAGCACACCATACACAGTATGTAAAAAATTCAGTTCTACTACATAATTAAATTTATGTTAGTTGTGTACCATCCTTGAGGAAAAACTGGCAAGTCATTCAAATCATTTTCTGTGTTCTGTGCTTCATATGAGGATCAATGGCTAAGAAAAGTTGTAAAAGAACCATAAGCAGAGAGAAGACAAACATCCTGAGGCAGTCAAGAGTTGTGGTTGGAGAGTGAGCAAAAGGGAGAGTAGTTTAAGATGAGATGGCAAGAGCCATGAAATTATATGTACATAAGGCCTAATAGCACCCAGTAAGGACTCAACAATAAGTAGTTACTGTTAAATACATATTATTATGCATGATTACCTGGATTCATTTGTAAGCAAATATTACCAAGTACTTGGCTCTGGTGACACAACAGTTAACAGTGACAGTCCTATCTTTACAGAAAGCAGTAATCAAATAATCATATAAATATATAAAATTTAAAACTAATGAATGTTATGACAAAAAACAAGGACCTCTGAGAAAACACAATAGGGAATCCCAAACTACTCTAGACAGTCAGGGACAATTTCCATAAGAAACTGACCTTTGCACTGAATTTGAGGATGAGGAGGAATGGAAAGCACAGGAGACAGCTCAGGTAGCAAGAACAAACTGTACAAAAGTTCTGAGGCAGGAAAAAATTTCTAACAGGTAAAGGAACTAAAAAGTCAATGTGACTGGGCACGACCAAATTATCAGGCCGAGCCCTTGATCTTGGGATTCGCCTCTATGAAACTTATTCCTGCAAAAGATATGCTAAGCTTACTTAAAATTAGGCCTAAGAGTTACCCCCCAGAGAACCTACTTTGTTGCTCTAAGCCAACACAGCAAGTGAACTCCCTGTTCTCACCCTATCATGGGACATGACTTCCAGGGGTGTAAATCTCTCTAGCAATGTGGGACAGAAATCCCAGGATGAGCTGGGACCCAGCATCAAGTGATTGAGAAAACATTCCTGACCAAAAACAGGGAGAGAGAAATGAGAAAAAATAGTGTCAGTGGCTGAGAGATTTCAAACAGAGTTGAAAGGTTATCTTGGAGATTACTCTTATGCATTATATAGATATCCATTTTTAGTTTATGGTGTATTGAAGTGGCTAGAGGGGAGTACCTGAAACTGTAGAGCTGTGTTCCAATAGCTTTGTTTCTTGAAGATGACTGTATAATGATACAGCTTTTACAGTGTAACTGTGTGACTGTGAAAAACTTGTGTCTGATGCTCTTTTTATCTAGGGTATGGACAGATGAGTAAAAAAATATGGGTAAAAAATAAACAAACAATAGGGGGAACAATAAATAAATTATTTATTAAAAGAAATTGGGTAGATGGAAATACTAGGTGTGAATGAGAGGGAGGGGTAAGGGGTATGATATATATGAGCTTTTTCTATTTCTCCTTTTTATTTCTTTTTCTGGAGTGATGCAAATGTTCAAAAAAGTTGTCATGGTAATGAATACACAATCATGTAATGATATTGTGAGCCACTGACTGTACACTATGTATGAGAAGTCTGTTATGTTAAGTTTCATCAATTTAAAAAACAACAACAACAAAAGAGGGAAGTACCTGAAAGTGTTGAACTGTATTCCAGTAGCCCTGATTCTTGAAGATAATTGGGTAACCATACACCTTTTACAATGTGACAGTGTGTTTGTGAAAACCTTGTGTCTGAGGCTCCCTTTATCTAGGGCATGGACAGATAAGTAAAGAAATAAGAGCAAAAAGTAAATAAATAATAGAGAGGGATAAGAGGCAAAAAAAGGGGGGAGATTGAAATACTAGTGGTCAATGAGAGGGAGGTTTAAGGTGTATGGGATGTATGAATTTTTTCTTTTTTTCCTTTTATTTCTTTTTCTACACTGATGGAAACGTTCTAAAAATGATCGTGGTAATGAATACACAATTATGTGAAGAAATTGTAAGCCACTGATTGTATACTTCAGGTGAAATCCATGCGTGTGAAAATACCTCAATAAAATATATTTTTAAAAAAAAGTCACTGTGGCTTTTGATTGTATACCACGTATGGAATGTATGTATGTGAAGATTTCTCAGTAAAAATATTTAAAATAAAAATAAAAAGGCAATGTGGAAGAATATTTGCCTGCCATGTGGGAGACCTGGGTTGGATTCCAGGCCATGTACCCAAAAAAAAGTCAATGTGGCAAGAACCAAGTGAGCAAGAGGAAGGAATGCATCAGCAGGGATTGGAGAGGTAGGCAGGTGGCTTATCATCATGCAAAACTTCTCAGTCCATGTTAATATTATTCTAAGATCAGTGGGGAAGCTATTAGAGTTTTACATAGAAGGTGACCTGGCTTGATTTAACATTTTTCAGAGATTAGTCCAGGAAGGAATTGGGGTGAGAATGGGGGAGAATAACAGAAAAGTGGAGATATCAACCAGTAAGCTACTATCCACTAGACTAGCAAAGCAGTTCTCAAACTTTTTGGTTCCAGGATAACTTCACTCTTTTCCAAAGTGAGAACCTCCAAAAGCTTTTGTTTATGTAACTTATATCTATAGATATTTTCAGTATTAGAAACTAAAACTGAGAAATCCTTAAAATGTTAATTCATTTAAAAATAACAATCCAACACATCTAATATATAAAATGAACTCCAAACAGGATAAATTCAAAAAGATATGCACCACACCATGTTATAAGCAAACTGCTGAATGGCAAAGATAAAGATCTCCAAAAGCCACAAAAGAGAAGTAATAAAACACATACAAGGGCACCTGAATAAGATTAAATGCCAACTTCTCTAGCAAAACCATAGAGGCAAGGCAGTGCAAAGATAAGTGCTGAAAGCAAAAGAAACTGCCAACCAAGAATTCTATATCCAACAAAATTAAGTCTTTCAAAAATGTGAGATTGAAGAAAACAAACAAATCCAATACCATCTCAACTGTCTGAAAAAAAGATTGCTACAACTGTGTGAAACACTGGAAGTGCCTTCCAAAACCAGAAAAATTTAACTAATGTGTCAAGTCTGCTGAAAATGGAAAGGGCACAGCACAGTGCTAATGAGGAAGGTCTGGCAATATTGCAGGAAGAAATAGATAAAATAGTGGCAACCACAGAGTCAATGACCGAGAACATTCAAAGCCTCAAAAGCAAACTTCACATTCTGACTAATGAATTGGAAGAAGAGGAGGAGAAGATGTCTCAGATGGATAGTAGTGAGGTACTCTCTCTTCCAGAACTTTCTCAGAACAGTCTCAAAGCACCAGTACTTCAGAAGGAAATTTTGATGCCAATTCCAAACCAGAATGCTCTTCTGAAGGACTTGGATGTTCTTCATAATTCATCCCAGATGAAGGACGTACTAACTTTCATTGAAGAAGCCTATAAGCGACTGGATGCCTCTTAACAAGTTTTTATATGAGATTGTTTCATATTAATTTAAACTTTACGAATTTATTAAACTATTACCCTGCAAATGATATTTCAGAGACTCAGGCTTCTGTGGGAATTACTGTCCCTTAATTACATGCACTTTAAAATTAGCCTGTGCAGATATACCATAAGCATCTTGTGTAGTCCTGGAGTTTAGCAACTGGCAAGCCTGGTAAATCACATCTATTATACTGCTGCATCTCTGGTTATTTCCCTGGAACCAGAAAAGAAGAACTGCCACAATCTGTTAGTTAATAATGGCTGACTGAAGGTCATTTATTGCTTAGTGTAGATAAGGTGTGATGCTATGAGTTAATATACGTAAAGCCTTTGCATGATATCTGGTACCTAGTTTGCTCTCACTAGTATCATTTACCTGATATCTTGCAGTTTGTTGTCTGGTCATCTAGATGTTGAGAAATCCCCAAATGCCTTTAATCTTCTTCAGAACTCCCTAGTCTTTTTGTAGTAGTTGATATTTGAGAGGTGCCTTTCACTGTGATGGTAGCATCAACGTTGTATTTTTTTTATTGCATTAGTGAATATATGTTGAATTTACTTTCCATTGTGATCAAAGGATGCTTTTATTTCAGAAAACTATTAAAAAGGAATTCCTAAGCAAGCTTATTCTCTTTAGTGACCCCTTTAAACAAATATCAAGCAAAAAACCCTTCTTTCTAAACCATGTTTTCCTCATTGTGATAAGCATCTGTACATGTGTAACTAAATTACCACTCAACTATATAAAAAAACTAATTCTAACCAATTATAGTCTATTGCCTGAGTTACTTTTATCTATTTGTAAAATAAAATTACTAAATTTCATTAAAAAAAAACGTGAGATTGATTAAGACATTCCCAGATAACAAAACTACAGACTCTGCCACCACTAGGCTTGCCCTAAAAGAAATGCTAATCAGAATTTTCCAAATTGAAGGGAAATCTACCAACAGACGATTGAAGCCACACAAGGAAACAAAGATCTCTGGTAAAGATAATAGCATGAGTAAATATAAATTTAAACACACATGATTGCATTTTTGGTCTGTAAACCCACTTCTTACTTCCTATAGGATCTAATAAAAGGCAAATTCACAAAATGTAATGATATATCAGTGGTTTGACTCATTATATGGAAACGTAATTTGTGACACGAACTACATCAAGGTGGAGGGGAAAAGGGGTATAGGTATACAGTTTGTGTCTACTCTTTTTTTTTTTTTCACATGGGCAGGCACTGAGAATCGAACCGAGGTTTCCAGCATGGCAGGCGAGAACCACTGCGCCACCACCGCCCACCCAGCTACTCTTGAATTTAAGATGGTATCAAAGCAAACTAGATTGTTATAGATTTAGGATTTAAGCTCATGGTAACCAAAAAACGATTATTCAAGAATACACAAATTCACAGAGACACAATGTAGGAGTGCAGGTTACCAGAAGTGGCGAGCAGGGGTAATGGGGAGTTCATGCAAAATGAGTATAGGGTTTCTGATTGGTGTGAAGATAAAGTTCTAACAGCCTATGGTGGTGAGGATACCTAATACTATGACTAATTCCAATGAATGGTATACTTGGGAGGGGTTGGGATGGGAAGATTTATGTTATATACATCTTCACACAATTAAAAAAAGAAAGAGAAAATGACAAATGCAATACAGATACTGAGTGGAAACTAAGAATGGAGGAGAAAGGGCTCAAGGACACTGCTGCAGCCTAAGGAAAAATTGTTAAATTTCTTGAACTCGATAACTACACATAAGGTGATTACATAAATTAATAACCTTGTTCATAGGAAATTACATAGAAGTATTATGTATACAACTTGCTCTCAAATGTTCAGAAAACAGATGACAGATGAAGGCAAAATGCTAAAATAGTGGATCTAAGGATAAAGAAGGTGGGGTATACTGGAGTACTCTGCATGGGGCTTGTATTTTCTAGGAGCCCAGCTGTGGTAACAGCACTTCCCTTTCAGCCTCTTAAGGTCGGTTCTCCTTGAGGTCAGGGAAGCTATAGGCATTACCGCGGTCCCCAGGGTCTGAGGAGACCCCTGAAACCACGTGGGGAGAGGTAAGAACCGCTAGTCCGCTGAGGCTGAATCCTCTTAATACGGTGGTGGGGGTGAGCACCGGCTCAATTTCGGGAGGAGGCGAGGACACTCGCTGGGGCGTACGGGAGGGACTTACGTGAACAGCCGAACACCCACTGACCTGGCTCGTTTATGCTGCGGCCGCACCGGCGTCCATGGACCAAGGTGAGCGCAGCTTCCCCGCGCTAGCGGCTTTGGGCGAGTCCTGCACGGCCGCGCGTAAGCTCCATCCTCTCTCCCTCTCAGCGGCGCGAGCGCCGCGTCAGCCCTCTCCCTCTCGGCCGCGCGTGCGCCCCGCCCATCCTCCCTCTGGGCCGCGCGTGCGCCCCGCCCCGCGGTGCAGATGTCCGGGATGCCGGCAGGTTCCGCTGCCGCCGCCGCCGCCTGGCCTGCCACAGGGGTTTGCTTGAAAACACCCCAGCGGCTGGCGGTGAGGGATACGCTGTGCGCCCAGAGAGGAGCTGCCGGCGCCACAGGCGCCGAACCGGGTGGTGCAGCTCGGCCCGTTCCTGTCAGCGCCCCATCATACCGGTAAGAGCCCCCTCCGCCGTTTTCCGCTTTCCAGCCCGCTCGGCCGCCCCTCCGCCGTCCCGTGCCGCGTGAGCGGCGGGCGGCATCCTGGGGGAGCAGCCGGGAGCGAAACGACCTCGGGTGGCCGCGGTCTGTTCCCGGATACCCTTTCGCCCCTTACCTGATGGGTTGTGTAATGTGAGTCTTTTAGGGGGCGTGGGTATACTCGTTCTTGGGGGGAAATCCTGGAGGCTTGGAGGTTCGAAAGACTCCTGGAAAGCGCCGCCCCCTGCCCCCACCTTCGGACGCTTTGTCGCCCCTGCTCCCCGCTCGAGTCCTGCGGAGAAGCGGGGGCACCTCTTCTGCCCTGCGTTTTCTCCGAGGCCCCGAGCGGGTCGCCGCATTACAGCGCCGAGCAGGGGCTGAGGGCGAGCACGCCCCGCCCTGAGCACCCACCCCTTTTGTAAGCTCGCGGGCCGAATCCGGGACCCTCGTGCCTTGGAGATCCAGGGATGTGTGGCAGAAGAGCAAGGTGGGATTTGGTTTGAGATCGGCGATGGTTACGTTTGCCGCCTCACTGGAAGGTTTGTACGGAGGTGTGTTCTCTGTTGACAGCTTGTCGCCTTGTGGGTTTAGATGACAGTGCAGAGTTTCGCCACTGCCTTCTTTCCTGGCTTGCGGGTTCTTAGTTGCAAGTATTAAAGAACTCCTGAAACCCAGACGCATGCAAAGGCTTCCCTGACTTTAAAGCCATTTTCTCTCACTTGTGCCATTTAAGCGTCTTTTTAGTACCAGTCCAGTTTTGAGTTAGTTGGTTTCCTTTTCTACCTCTTCCACATTATAGAATGGAGTTTTAATGCATTGTAGTGTAATCATGTGACTTTTTAACCTAAAGCTCGTTTTCCCTTTTAGTACTGTTTGCTTAAGTGCTTGATGGTCCAGTATCACTGGTGGCCAAATACATTGTAACTTTAGTGGAAACTGTCTTTGGCAATATTCTGTGTGGTGGTGGTGACTTTTTTGTTTTGTGTTTTCTTTCAGGCCTTCGGAATTGTAGTAGGGTTTAATTATAATGGGTGACAATTGGTAATTAGAAAGGATTTTAACAGTCTTTTTGGCCACTCATTTTTCACTTACTTACTATGTCTGTATGTTAATCTTTCCGTATATTAAGTCATCACTTTCTTCGTCAGCATCAGAATTGTTCTTACAAGTTGCCTTTTTCCCCCTCTGAGTAAACTGGCAAGTTATTTTTGTAATTGTTTTGTGGAATGTTTTCAGTTCAGTAAACTGAAAAAGAAGTCATTTATTTAAGACATTTTAGATGATATATATTTTAAAACATGTGCCAACTGTTCAGCAAAACCAAACAAGACTCTAAAAGATCTAAGCATAAGCATTTCCTGTGTAGAATTACTGTGAGTTGCTCCTTATCTATTCCTTATCTCTCATCCTTAAGACAAAGTTCTGTTATGACTTGTTCATTTTCCCATTCAACTTCTTTTGAGTTAAATTTTGTTATGAAGTTATATGTTCATTGTTAATGGTCTCAAAACTCTCCCTCAAATTGATTGATCACATATTTAGAACATATTTAAAATGCAGTTCCAAAATGAAGGGTAGGCTTAAACCTACCCTTCTTGCAGCTTGCAACCATGCAAAATATTTAAATGTATTAATGTTCATTCAGATTTTTGTAGAAGCAATTTTTATAAAACTTTCCCAATTGACTTGAATTGAGATAAATTGTTTTCTTAAGAGAAATCTACCCAGGCTACTGTATTATAATGGTTTTACCTCTGCTAGCAGAGGGAAAAGATCTTTGAGAATTTGTGAAGTTATGTAATTTATATTTTAGTCTCCATTTTAGATTTTTTAAAAAACTTTTCCACAATACTCCACATAGGCAAATAAGGACAAACCTAAAAGAGAAAATAATAAAATCAGCAAATGTATTAAAGGCTTATGTATGCCATATTCTGTGTCAAACAGGTTATTTCATCATTTATGCCCTCACTATATCTACAAGGTAGGGATTAAATTATGATTCACATTTTAAAGTTGAGGAGACTAGCCTTCAGCAAATTTAAGGAATTTGCCCTACACCAATAGATGGTAGATGAGGTAGCAAATTTGAGAAGCCAACTGAGGCCTATCACATCAAAAGTCTGAGCTTTTAACCATTATAACATGTCATCTTCATGCAGGCATGGGGGGGCACACAAAAAAGTAGGGATGCATATGTTCACTCAACACAGATTCTTTAACCCAAAGTTCCCTCAAACCAGCCAAGAAAACCTTGGTCACAATATCTGGCTTGCTCTTTTCTTAGGCTCTGTCCTGTCTTGATAATTTGGCCCAATAGTTCCGTTTTTCAAATTTAAAATTGGGGATCAGCCTTATCCCCAACACTCCTTTCCTTTAATTCCATTTTCCGCTATGTACTGGAGTTGAATTTCCTGCTAAATTGCATAATAGGTGAAAAAAGGTAGCAGTAATTTACAATGAAAGCCTGATGGATCTAGAAGGGCCCACCGTAATAGGCTTCTTTGGGGGAAACTTTAGCATGTTAACTTACATAAATTTTAGGGTGTTATGTGTCCCTCTCAGTCAGAGTAGCATTAAAAGTACATATTCCAGCAACCAAAAATATAAGTAATTCAATATCAAGAGGAGTCTCACAAAGATTATTAAAACAATTCTAAAGCGTAATCCACAGAATGCTTCTTAGAAAAGCCATATTCCTCTCAACCCCTAGCTCCCATACTCAATCTATCCTGAACCCTCAAACGGTCTGACACTACTCTAGCTGGGATTCCTCCCTTTCATTCTCTGTTTGCCAAGGTTGGTTTGTCAACCTTGTTTGATACACATCCTTTAGTCTAATTTCTCTTGTGCTCCATTCTTTAAAAGAAGTTCAGTGTTACAAAATTTATATTTTGACTAGTGCATTTCCTAATATAACTTATGTAGATAGTTTGCTTGAACACCATAAGTACTTGGAATCTCAGGTAGGATGAGATTTTGTTGGTTTGTCCAGAGTGATGACCCGATGAATCCCAGAGTGATTCGATCAGTGAGTGGAAAAGTATTTGCAAAGCCCCCTTTGGGGAATGGTGAGAACAGGGAGAAATTCAACTTCCCCAAGTTGAATGCTTGATATTCTCACAAGCAGTGTGGACAACCAAAGCTATAGGCTGAGCCCCCAGTCTTGGGGTTTGTTCATGTGAAACTTAACCCCACAAAGGATAGGTCAAGTGTACTTAAAATTTAGGCCTAAGAGTCACCCGCAAGAAAAAAAAAAGAAGCTCAAAATCCCTCATAATTAGGGATCAAGGAGGGGGACTCATGAAAGTAACAATGATCACTCATTAATAACCTGTGTATACTGTGTGGTGTGACAATGGCTCAGTGACAGAATTCTCACCTGCCATGCTAGAGATCTGGGTTCAGTTCCCAGTGCCTGCCCATGTATTAAAAATAAATAAATAAATAACCCATGTATACTAAGGAGTACACATAAAAGTAGGCAAAGTAGGCATTGAGGTATATTGCTACAATGTTCCCCAGGTTAAAACTTAAAGAAAAGAAAAATAATTTCTCTACTCCAATCATCTTTCTAATCAAGATTCTAAGACAAAGACAGGAGGCAAAAACCAAATCAAATTTGAAATTGTTCCAAACCTGTGAATAGAACCCATAGAACTCCTCACTTGCAGTCCCCAGACCACTAGATAACTGTATTGCGTTAAGTAGAACTAAGAAGAGACATGGTCTCCTGAACTCAAACATGTGTGGCCTCCATACCAGGGTTTCTGGAAGACCACCTGCTGCTGAAAGGTTATCTTCTAAGTGCAGACAAGGGTGTTCCCCACCCTAATGCAAAGTGGGGCCTGAAGCACAGCAAAGAAAAATATCTCAGCTTCTTAGATAATCACCCTCCCTCTCCAGCTCTGTGCTTCACACTCTGCAAATGGCCTTGTTTCTTTTCCATTTAATCAATTGCAGTATGCATTTATTCCCTTGTTTTGCAACCCACTATAGAGATATTACTTGAATAAGTCTTAGTGAGTTGGAAAGAGGTAAAAAGGAATCAGTTAAAAACTTATTAGAAAGACATGCTTTCTTTCCCTTTGCTGATCTCAAATTTTCATGTACTTTGAATAAACTAACTTCTCTCTTTTCTTATAGAGAAGAAAATAAAGAAGTGTTGCTCAAAAACATAACTAAAAGATCCCTTCTTAGCCAGTGTATTTCCATCAGGAAGAAAACTCCTATTGTTGTGAAAGAACAAGAAATTTGCTGTGAATCATTCTCATCCCTGTTTTGCAGTGAACACTCCAACTCTCCATCAGTAGCCTGTGTCAACATGACAATGAAGTTACCACAGCAACACTGATGTTTTTATCTTCCTCCTTGTTTATTTCAGTTGTTTTACAAATGTTATTCAGATTCTGGTAAGACACAGCAAGACAGACAAAAAATAGTGTCCAAAGTTATCAGCGAAGAAATTTGATGTAAAATGGGCTCACTTGATTTGTCTGAGGTGATATAATTAAGTCAAAATAGAGCACTGAGATATATATATATATAAAGTTACTTAGGCCAAACCTTCGGTGACATTTAGTACTTTTTTATCTGGAAAGAATAGAAACTTGACAGGATTAGTTATAGATATTATATTTATTACATTTGTGAATATAAATGGGAATCTGCAGATGGGGCAGGCCACTAGGGCTCTTCAATAAGGACTTCAGTGGAAGAGAAGAGGAAAGAG
Source organism: Tamandua tetradactyla (assembly GCF_023851605.1). Lineage (NCBI taxonomy): Eukaryota > Metazoa > Chordata > Mammalia > Pilosa > Myrmecophagidae > Tamandua > Tamandua tetradactyla. The sequence goes on from NC_135328.1 coordinate 131,562,819, forward strand.
GGAGCAGAGAGGGGAAGGGAGAAAAGGAGGGAGGAGAAGAGATGGGAAAGGAGAATAAGTGGGTAAGCAGACAGAGATGGGGAGCCGGGGGGTTGGGGGACAGAGGGACAGAGAGGAGAGAAAGAGAGGTGGGGAGAGGGCTTGGTGAGCATAGCTGAGCAACACTGTACTTTGAACAGGGAGGGCATAAGACATATTTATAGTAGAATAAGAATATAATCTGTCAGGAGTAAAGTGCTGGCAGGAAGTAAGGGCAGGCTCACCCATAGATGGCCTGGTCAGAACTTTGGGAGTTCAGTGGGCAGATCCCTGAAAAAAAAAGCCTTCCTAATCCTACTTAGGAAAGGCACATTTCCCTCAGTAGCCAGAGCCTTCCAGAGCACTTCAGGCTGAATTAGAGTAGCTGGAAGAGGAGTAACAAGGTTTCATCTAGACATAAAGAGAAATGAAGTCATGGCTGGCTTCTCTGCCTCGCGGGAGTGATAAGAGCCTTTGCAACTTAAAGTCAGAAAGACCTTAGCAAGTCCATTGTGAGGAAGTGTCTTGGCTGGCAGTGAGGTGAGAACACAACTACAAGGAAAGCTGCAAGGGCCTGGATGGTTCAGTGTGCACCGCTCACATATGCTGCCTGCTGTGTGTCAGAAGACACTGACATTCTGGGGCCTGCGGGGTGAGGGGGGGTGTCTCACTAACAACACCACTCCGTATAAAGACCCTTTAAGTGCTTTTATCACTTCTCCCTTATGTAATAAAAAAGTTAGTTATGAACTAATGTCAATACACAGGAACGTAGAGAGAATTGGAGACTGTAAGAAATATTCCTGTGCCTAATGTGTACCTTGTGCCAGTTTGAAACTCTTATCTACCCCAGAAAAGCCATGTCCTTTAATCCTCACTCAATATTGCTGGGTGGGTTCTATTTCATTGTTTCCATGTAGCTATGACCCATCCAAGTGTGGGTGGTAACCTTTGATAAGATGGTTTCTTTCCATGGAGATATATGCTCCCTCATTCAAGGTGGGGTTGTTTAATACTTTTTGGAAAAAGCTTTAGAGCCCATGCAGCCAGAGACCTTTATAGATGAGGAAGGAAAACAAGAAGCTGGTAGAGAAAGCTAACAGACACTACCATTTGCCCTTTGAGCTGAGAGAGAAACCCTGAACTTCATCAGCCTTTCTTGAGTGAAGATAGCCTCTTTTTGGTGCCTTAATTTGGACATTTTCATGCCCTTGGAACTGTAAACTTGCAACTTAATAAATTCCCCATTTTAAAAGCTGTTCCATTTTTGGTATATCACATTTCAGCAGCTTACTAACTAGAACATACCAAATGTAACAATCTAACATTTTCCCATACATTTCATAGAACTTTCACTTAAAAAAAAAAGTTCAAATAAAATGGAAAACCCACCTCCCCACAATCCCTAACCTAATCTCTCCCTCCCTGGAGAAACTATCATTAAGTAGGTACATATCCACCTATGCTTTTTTGTTTATTAAGTGTGTGCACCCACATGTAATAGATATTCAAGTATTTTGTGTATTTGTAAAATTTACAAGGAGTTCATATCTTTTTGTCACTTGTTTTCTTCTATACAATATATGCATTTATCTATGATGATGCATACAGGTCTCGTTCATTTGTGATAGTCTATTACATTGGATGAAGTTATCAAAAGTTATTAATCTATTTACTATTAAATGGAATATAAGTTATTTTTTTATAATTTTTCACCATAACCAATGATACACTAGACATTCTTGTACACATTTCCTCTAGTGCAGTGCAATTAGTTCCTCCAGGGTATTCACTTATTCAGTACAACAATTGGTGATAGGGCATGCATATTCTCATCTAGACACTGACAAAGTATTCCAAGTGCCTAATACATCAGTTTTCACAAGCTGCACCAAAATGCCCATTCCTCTTGGTGGAGGACATAGTGCTCCAACCAGAACAGTACAGGTATTTTTGGTAATTCAGAGAGCCTTATGTTCTCCTCCCCTCTCCTCAGCTCACTCTCTGTGTAGCCTTGGGTGACATGACTTCTCTGTCTCCTTCCCCATAGGTAAGCTGGGGGGTTGTACTTCTATTGGCAATTACATAACTTTATGGTTAGGTACAGTGTCTGGTACCTAAGAATGCACAGCAAGTATCCATTTGCTAAAAATTAATCTCCTCCAGGCTATAGAAACCAAGATGCTTTTGGAGTGGTTGAGGGGGGTACAAAAATGGTTACATTTTAAGAATGAGGTAACAAATAGTCATTGCCAATGTTTCTCCCATGTGATGATATAGCTTCACAAAAGAACAAAGGAAAGTATCATGGGAATAAGAGCCTAGGTCTCATTGAAGGAAATTGCAATATGTCCTGCTTAATTTATGCTCCAGGACTTTGTATGGACTCTTTCTTCATTCTGTGCACTGTCTTTATTTTTTTTTTATAATGCAAAGAATGCATCATAAGGGTTCTTTGAAAAAAATTCCCCAAGGAACCCAGTGTGACAAAGAAACCTGAAAGGCAACACCTACTGCTTTGCATTAAACCTCCAGAAGGCTCCTGATTGCCCTTCATAGACTCAGTAAAAGTTCTGACACATCCCTATGGGCACCACATTTCTCTAGAGGCCAAAGGAATGAAAAAACACAAAGGCTTTCTCTCTAGGACATTAGCAGAGAATGCCAGCGCTTGAAATATGAGTGGGAAGGAACTCAAGATGGAGAGAAAGATGGGGAGGGAGGGAGAGAGAGAGAGGGAAAGCAAGTTGCAACTAAGAGCATGAGAAAGCTGAATACTTATGTTCCTATCTAAATAGGGAAACCTGGGGATGTATTTCCCCTGAAAAAGTGAATAAATGGATCACCTGCACCGATAATGTATACTTTTTTTTTTAACAAGAAAGAAAAGCACATTAAGTAGATGCCCAGAGGTACAGTTGCTTAGGAATCCTGAACAGGAGACAAAAATAGGCTGTCAGTTTATTTGGCCATTGATAAATGTGTTGGAGGAAATGAATCTGGGCATGTTAGGATTTAGAAAAAGAGAAAAGTCCTGTGAATCACAGTGTCTAACGTGGTTGATGTTCCTTCCTAACACAGAGGAATTTAACAGTGAGTAAAGATCCTGATGGTAAAGGTCAAAATAAGCATTTCAGGTACCATGCTCTTTATGTCAACCCTCATCCCTCCAAATCTAGCAGGCTGAAAGTCTCCAAGCCTAAAAGTGTAAGACCAATTAGCCAGATGGATGGTAAGACATTAAGACAGATTTGTTCCCTAGTTCAGTAAAATTTCATTAATTCAAATCCCATTTGATAAGGTGAGCCAAACACTAAAATGAAATTTACAATATAGGGCAAGCTGTGAAGAACATGGACTCAAGTAAAAATGACCTATAATACCTAGCCTGTATCCTGTAATTGTTATATGATTAAGTTAATTAACTTCCCTAAACTTCAGTCTTCTCACATGTAAAGCAGGGATTTTTTTTAACTTTTTTTATTAATTAAAAAAAATTGACAAACAAAACATTTAGATATCATTCCATTCTACATATACAATCAGTAATTCTTAATATCATCACATAGTTGCATATTCATCATTTCTTAGTACATTTGCATCGATTTAGAAAAAGAAATAAAAAGACAACAGAAAAAGAAATAAAATGATAATAGAGAAAAAAAAAACTATACGTACCATACCCCTTACCCCCGCTTTCATTTACCATTATTTCAAACTGAATTTATTTTAACATTTGTTCCCCCTATTATTTATTTTTATTCCATGTGTTCTACTCTTCTGTTGATATAGTAGCTAAAAGGAGCATCAGACATAAGGTTTTCACATTCACAGAGTCTCATTGTGAAAGCTATATCATTGTTCAATCATCATCAAGAAACATGGCTACTGGAACACAGCACTAAATTCCCTCCAGCCTCTCCCCTACATCTTGAACAACAAGGTAATATCTACTTAATGCGTAAGAATAACCTCCAGGATAACCTCTCAACAACTGTTTGGAATTTCTCAGCCATTGACACTTTGTCTCATTTTACTCTTCCCCCTTTTGGTCCAGAAGGTTCTCTCAATCCCTTGATGTTAATTCTCAGCTCATTCTAGGGTTTTTCTCAGTCCTTTGATGCTGAGTCTCAGCTCATTCCAGGATCTTTGTCCCATGTTGCCAGGAAGGTCCACACCCCTGGGAGTCATGTCGCATGCATAGAGGGGGAGGGTGGTGAGACTGTAAAGCAGGGATTTTAATAGTACCTTTTTAGTTATTGAACTTTGTATGAAGGCTCTATTGAACAGTGTCTGTTCAATGTTTATCATACCTCCTGGCATCTCTAGAGAATATTCAATAAATAGTAGCTATTATCCTTAAGAATAATCATTGGAATAATTCAAGTCATAGAAGTGTAGATCTGTAAGCGACCTTAGGAAACATCTGGTGCAGCCTCTCAATCTACAGATGGCAAAAGGGGTCCAGGCAGGTTCCATAACATGTCCCATGTTTCTAAGCCACATGCCTCATATCTCCCAATGACCTTCACCTGGGAACCTCTGCCATTACTGAATCTCAGCATTCTAGCACCATATGGCAAAAAGTATTAGAAAGAGCATTATATCTTCATTAAATCAAGGCCATATAGTGTTCCACTTAGAAGAGCTTGGTAAGCAGCTAGTTCAAGGTATTATAGCACTTAAAATAAACAAAGATGCTTCAAAACAGAACATGAAAGAAAAGAAAAAAAACAATGCAGACCTGCTGATGCAGGGAACCATTTTTTCTTTCACAGGTTCCCCTCAGTAGCATTTGGCTTTTACTTAATTGTTTCTTTTGGGGAAAAGAAAAAGTAGAAGAGAAGAGAAAGCCAAGCAAAGGATGGAAAGGGGCAAGAAGGGTAGAAATCCACAGAACAGGCTCTGCTGAGAATTCAGCATCATATCACCAACATGAGAGCCTCTGGAAGCTGACAGCCTGAAGTGGCAGCAGCAGCATCAGACTCATTTCACTACTGTTTTGGCTGGTGCAGTAAGACCCCTACTCAATACCTACACTCCAGATCAATACAGCTGCACTTTAAAATATACAATTAAATGTTATTTGATTGATTTTGCTTTTTAATTAAAATATTCTTTGCTTGACAGCCTTAGGACATTTTTTCATTTGGTTCAGTTTTATCTACTTATTAGATAATGGGATTGGAAAAATCAGTGAAATTATCTTGTGTGGTTGATTTTGAACAATTCATGCCTCAGTCAAGGTCTTCAGTGGGTGTTCATACCATGTGCCTGTGGCATTGAATTTAACTGGAATTCAACTTGTACTGATTTCTACTTTAAACAACAACAGAAATAGTCTCTCCTTCCTCCTTTTTGTCCCCTCCCTTGCTTCCTTTGAGGGGATCTAAAACTAATTGAAACAGTTATTAATGAAAGCCCCATGTGTGGTCTTAAAGGTTGTATTAGGGCTAACATACAATCATTTTCTAAATAGATTTAAGTATGTAATAGCCCTACCCCTCCCACCACCAAAAAACACCCACCAAAATTGTTACATCAATGCCTTTTTCCGCATGCTGACAGGCACGTCTTGGACATTTAGGCCCCTGTGAAACTGAAGCCTTGAGTACACATAGGCTGCCAGCTTCTTACAAGCCATGCCAGCCTCCTGCGTTCTATTAGGGCTGCTCATGGCCAGGAAAAAAGGGAAAACAAATGTAGCTAATGAGCTGGGAAGATAATACACTTGTGAGAGTCAGCACAGAGATTGGATGTTCTCTATTCTTAGCGCTCAAAAAAAGAATGCCTTTTCCCCACAAACATTCACACTACTGCTAGTAGCATTCTGGGTTTCTTTCTTTTCTTTTTTTTTTTTACAAGTCCAGACATCATAGTACCAGGTTTAAAGAAATGGTGCAACAACTCTTTAACCACACGGTAGAACCTTATGTCTAGGTCATCCATGGATGAAGTCTCTTGATCTTAAGAGCTGCATCTGGATGAGTGAGAAACATCATAGTGCAAAGAGGAGGGTGCAGTGAAAAGAAGCCTATTCTACAGCGTGTTATAGTTGTATGCCTGCCCCCACAGAGACATCACATTCCTATGGGCCTTTCTGTTATCTTTTATTCCATTGATGAAATGAGTCATTACAATTCAGTAGTATCTGTTCAAGGAAGTATAACTAAAGAGGCTAACAGCATGGCTGGATTCTATTGGACTTGATTGCGAGGCATGTAAATACAGGCATAAGTACAAATTCCAGCCAGATCTCCTGGCAGTCATTTGGTTTATGGAATAATGCTCCAGACCAGAACAACTGATACCTGATGATTGTAGTAAACCCTGGTTGTTTTGACTTACCCAGTTGATTAGTTCCCTGGTGCTGCCTAACAAAGTATAAGGTAGTGGATGGCTTAAAGCAACAGAAATTTATTTCTCACAGGTCTGGAGGCCCAGAGTCTGAAAACAAGGGGTTGGCTGGGTTAGTTTCTCCTGGAAGATCTGAGGGAGAATCCATTCCATGCTTGTATCCTAGCTTCTGATGGCTGCAGCAATCTTTTGTGGTCCTTGGCTTTAGAGGACTCCGATTCCCATAATCAGAATGATACTGCCAGTCCATGGGGTGAGTTGGCAAAAGAGATAATCAGTGGAGCTGAAGGGATACAGACTGTGCAACAGAACTGGATACAAGAGATAGTCAAAATATTACCATTTGATTCTTCTAATGCTTCACTTGTACGATGCCAGGCTCTGAGGGATAATGTTTTTGAAACCTTTATGGAGTTTTGTGGAAACAGGAGGTATGGAGATGTTGGGTGGTTGTTGTTAGATACACTGTATACATTAATGAGTGGAAGGGATGGGCTTAAGGCCTCAAATGAGAAGTTTACTCGAGGCCTCACAGATGTAAATGTTTTTATGAATGTCCTGAAGAAAAATCTTATTTTCTGTAGCTGTAGACTTGAGATTTCCAAAAATCAGACTCACAATCTTATTGTTAGTGCAGCAACGTTACAATGTAAGCTGAAATCTCAGTCTTGCTTAGTGTCTGCCATAAAAGTGAGGGCACTGAATAGGACCCTTAAAAATGGGATGGTGACATATGGATTGATAATGATGTTGATAGAGAGGTTGAAACCCTAGGTCATGCTGAGTCTTCTCTACATAACCCTGTCATAGTTTGCCCTGAGGATATAGCCATCCCACCTCCAGCCTGCCCTGAGGAGTTGGCCACCCAACCTCTACCTAAAGGATTAGCCCTAGAGTGATTAATCTTATTTCACCAGATGAAGGTGCAAATGAATGCCCTGAAGCAAATGGTTTGGAAGATACTTCTAATTCTATTCATGATCCACCCCGACTACCCTTCATTTCTTACAGCTCTATAACTAGACTAAAGTCCTAACAGGCTCCTAAAGATGAGGCATAAAGTATCACCCATGGGGAGGTACATTATACTCCAAAAGAACTGTGTGATTTTTCCAATGTATATAGACAGAAGTCAGGGGAATATGTGTGGTGATGGATTTTAAGGGTGTGGAACAATGGTGGGAGGAATATACAGCTGGATCAGATTGAGTTTATTGATACAGGCCCAGATAAGCAGAGATTTTGCATTCAATGTTATATAGCTCAAGGAGTTAGAAAAAGCATTAACAGTTTGTTTGGATGGTTGGCTGAAACATGGATCAAAAGGTGGCTGACATTACTTGAGGTTGCAATGCCAGAACTGCCCTGGCATAAAGTAGATGAGGGATCCAGAGGCTTAGGGAGATCGGAATGTTAGAGTGGATTTATCATGCAAAGCCTGCTCTTACACCCCAGAAATGTCTGGAGATGCACCTTTTATCAGAACTGTGAGAAATAAATTTGTGAAGAGCTCTATTGTTGCACTTCTCTGTAGGTCAGATTTTATTGTGGGAACTGTTGTCACTGAGCTGGAATCCTTAAACATAACAGGGATGACCAGATCCCAAGTTGGAAGAAGCCAGGTGGCAGCACTTAATTGCCAAAAACAAGGTGGATGTGGATACGTTAATAGACAGCAGACTCAAAGCAAGAGTCAAAATAATCTGACTCATGGAGACTTGTGGCATTGGCTAGTAAATCATGAGGTACCTAGAAGTACAATAGATGGGCAGTCTAATAAATTCTTGTTTGAGCTATATAAACAAAAGTGTTCTAGGTCAAGTGGACAGAAATCTAACTTGAATTACTGAAAGAGTCACTGTCTCTTAATTAATTTCCAGACTTGAGACACTTTACAGACCCAGAGCCCTTTGAATGAGGGGGAGGCCAGGTTCCTTTGGGAGAGAATCCTGTTACACTGCCAGAAATTTATACTGATAATCTTCCTCCAAGCCTTCCCCAAGGAGACTGATCACATTTTACCAGGGTAACTGTGCATTGTGGAAAAGGAAATGATCAGATATTTAGGAAATTATTGGACACTGGGTCTAAAAGTGACATTCATTCCAGGGGACTCACAATGTTACTCTGGTCCACCAGTCAGAGTGGGGGCTTATGGAGGTCAGATGATTGATGGAGTCTGCAGGGACCTTGATCATTTCTCCCTCCCATGAGACATCAAACCATTGTATTGTTATCATGTTGATTGGACCTATTAAGCAAGAAATAGCAACTACTCTAAACTTATTACTTAGGCATTTATCTATCAGAGGATGGAAGATAAATCCAACAAAAATATAAGGACCTTCCACCTCAATGAAGTTTCTAGGTGTCCAGTGGTGTGGGACATGTTGAGATATCCCTTTTAAGGTGAAGGATAAGTTGCTGAATCTGGCCCCTCCTATGAACAAAAGGGAGTCACAATGCCTAGTTGGTCTCCTTGGATTTTAGCAACAACATATTCCTCATTCCTCATATTCAACATATTCCTCCTTTGGGTGTGCTACTCTGGCTCATTTATCAAGTGACCAGAAAAGCTGCTAATTTTGTGTGGGAACCTGAACAAGAAGAGACTCTGTGACAGGTCCAGGCTGCTGTACAAGCTGCTCTGCCACTTGGACCATATGATCCAGTAGATCTAATGGTTCTGGAAGTGTCCGTGGCAGATAGAGATGCTGTCTGGAGCCTTTGGCAGGCCCCTATAGGAGAATCACAATGCAGACCTTTTGGATTTTGGAGCAGAGCCTTACCATCTGCTCAGATAACTACTCTCTTTTTGAGAAACAGCTTTTGGCCTGCTACTGGGCCTTAGTAGAGACTAAATGCTTAACTGTGGGCCACCAAGTTACCATGAGACCAGAGTTGCTTATCATGGCCTGGGTATTGTCTGACCCACCAAGCCATAAAGTTGTGCATGTGCAGCAGCATTCCATCATACAATGGATATGGTATATATGAGACAGGGCCAGAGAAGGTCCTGAAGGCACAAGTAAGTGACATGAGGAAGTGGCCCAAATGCCCATGGTCTCCACTCCTGCCACATTACCTTCTCATTCCCAGAACAGAGCTATGGCCGCTTTGGTTGTTTCTTACAGTGAATTGACTGAGAAAGAGAAACTTGGGCTTGCTTTACAGATGGTTCAGCATGATATGGAGATACCACCTGAAAGTGAACAGCTGCAGCATTACAACCCCTTTCTGGGGTGTTCTTGAAGGACAGCGGTGAGAGGAAATCCTCCTAGTGGGCAGAACCTCGAGCAGTGCACCTGGTTGTTCATTTTGCTTGGAAGGATAACTGGCAAGAGGTGATGTTGTATACTGACTCATGGGCTGGTGCTAATGGTTTTGGCTGGATGGTTAGGGACGTGGTAAGACCATAATTGAAAAATTGGTGACAAAGAAGTCTGGGGAAGAGGTATGTGGATAGACCTTTCTGAGTGGGCTACAAACATACAGATATTTTTGTCCCATGTGAATGCACACCAGAGGGGGAATTCTGCAGAAGAAGGTTTTAATAATCAGGTGGATGAGATGACCTGTTCTGTGGATACCAGCTTCTTTCCCCAGCAACTTCTGTCATTGCCTCATGGGCATGAGCAAAGTGGTCATGGTGATAGCGATGGAGGTTATGCATGGGCTCAGCAACAAGGACTTCCACTTACCAAGGCTGACCTGACTATAGCCACTGCTAGTGCCCAAGCTCCCAGCAGCAGAGATTCACACTCAGCTCCTGATATGGTAACATTTCTCTAGGCGACCAACCCGTTACATGGTGGCATGTTGAATATATTGGACAACTCTCTTCATGAAAGCAGCAGTGATTTGTTCTAACTGGAATAGACACATCCTCTGGATATGGGTTTGCTTTCCCTGCACACAATGCTTCTGCCAAAACTACAATCCATGGATTTACAGAATTCCTTATCCATCATCATGGTCTGATCAAGAAACACACTTCATGGCAAATGACATGCAGGGATGGGCACATGCTCATGGAATTCTCTGGTTTGACCATGTTCCTCATCATCCAGAGGCAGCTGGATTGATAGAACAGTGGAATGGTCTTTTGAAAAATCAATTAAGGTGCCAACTAGGTGGCAGTACCTTGAAGGGCAGGGGTAATGTTCTCCAGGAAGTATCCACTGTATGATGCTGTTTCTCTCTTAGCCAGGATCCATGGGTCCAGGAACCAAAGGGTGGAAATGGGAGTGGCACCACTCACTATTACCCCTAGTGATTCACTTGGAAAATTTTTGCTTCCTGTCCCTGTGACCTTGAGCTCTGCTGATCTACAGGTTTTAGTTCTAAAAGAGGGAGTGTTCCCACCAGTAGAAACAACAATGATTCCATTGAACTGGAATCTAAGACTGCTACCTGGTCACTTTCGGCTGTGCATCAACCTGCATCAACAAGCTGAAGGTAAAGGGAAGATGGAATGGGTAGTGGAAGAAGGTAGTGATACATATGAAGTTTGACCATGTGATCAGTTACAGAAATGAGGACTGTAATGATGTTTTGTTCATGTTATAGTATTTAAGTTGTAAGATATCAAGTTTTAGGATGAATATTACCCAAGGACTCATGCCCTATTCTGGGGAGATTTAATGTGTTTCCAGTTGTATGTAGGACAGTCAAGTATTGTTAGGTGAGGAAAAAATGTGTCTTTTATTGTTTTCTATTTAGAAATTAAGTATGGTTTAAGGTGATGTATATAGCTGCCAAGTTGACAAGGGGTGGACTGTCATGATCAGGTTCATGTGTCAAGTTGGCCAGGTTGTGGTACCCATTTGTCTGGTTGGGCAAGTGCTGGTTTGCCTGTTGCTGTGAGGAAATTTCATAAAATTAAATCATATTCACATTGGCTGCATCCACATCCACAAGTGATCTCATTTGTAATCAGCCAAGGTGTGTGTCTTCTGGAACGAGTGATGTTTAATCTAATCAGTGGAGGCCTTTTAAGGAGGATTCAGAAGAGGCAGGCTTTCTTCCTGCTTCAGCCGGCAAGCCTCTCCTGTGGAATTCATCCAGATCCTCCATCAGAGTCATCAGCTTTATAGCCTGCCCTATGGATTTTGGTGGACTGTACATTCCTATCATTATGTGAGACACTTATAAATTTTATATTTATGGATATTTCCTGTTGATTCAGTTTCTCTAGAGAACCCTAACTAATACACATACTAACCTATGTTTGAATTCCAGGTTCCTCCAATTACTAGTTGTAGCCTTTTGCAAATATTGGTAAATTCTTTAAGACTCAATTTTCTTCATCTGCAAGATGGACATAATAATATTTACCTTGTGGGTCTATGTAGCACTTAAAGACAATGCATATGGAATCTTAGTATAGAGCCTGGCACATAGGTGATGTATGATATACATCATATCATACATAGTTTATATGTATGCTATAGTTTATACAAATATGAAAATAGATTATAACCTAACTCCAGAGCAGGGTCAGGAAACTTTTTCCATAAAGGGCTAAATATAATACATTGTAGGGTTTGCAAGGGCAAATGATTTGTTACAACTGCTCAACTCTGCCACATGAAAGAAGCTTTAGAAAGTATATTTAAAAATGGGTTAGCTGTTCCAAAAAACTTTATTTTCCAAAAACAGGCTGCTAGCTGGATTTAGCCCCTGGGCTGTAGTTTGCTCATACAAGGAAACTGAGTCTTATCATCTCTATGTCTCTAATTGCTAATAGTATTTTATTTGTTTTCTTTCTGATGGTGGTCTTTGAATTTCCTAGGGCAATGGAGAGTCCCATATTGGAAGACTAAATTCTATTTAGGGAATATCTGCAGGAACCATTTTTCATATGGGACAAAGGTCTGTCTATGGAAAAATAACATGAAAATGCACTAACATGTTTCAAGGATGATAGTGGAGGATAGCAGGAAGAAGTGGGTTTTTTTGTATGTTGCATGATGGAGACATATTGCATTCTTTTTCCTTGTGAGTTCCTGTTATTGTAGCATCATTTGTAGAAATTTTGTTTGTATGCTTGCTTGTTTGTTTTGGAAAGGGCATGGTGTGAGAATTGAACCTGGATCTCCCACATGGTAGGAGAGAATTCTACCACTGAATTATTCCTGCACCCCATAGGAGAAGTGGTTTTGAGTACAATTTATTGTGGAGGCAGGGGCTGCATTTGACCCATCTATATGGCCAGGTAAAGAGATCTTTTGTAAGTGAATTCAATAATTGAATCACTTCATTCACTACACCATTCTTTTTGGCCCTACTAATATGTCTCTGAGGCTATAGGGCAGTTAATGATTGCATGCAATGTTGGAAAATGCCTACTGGGGATTCAGAACACAGATATTCCTGAAAAAGTTGGATAGCTATGTTGAGTAATTTGTGTAATGTGCTCCCAATGCCTTATGAAATTAGACTGTTAACAGTGAATTTGTCATATGTGTCCTTTATCATGTTGGGTAAATTTCCTTCTATTCCTGTTTTACTAAGTTTCTTTTTTACCAAGAAAGGATACTGCATTTGGTCAAATGTCTTTTTTGCATGAATTGAGATTATAATATGTTATTCCCTTTAATGTGTTAATCTGATGTATTACATTGTTTTCTTATATTGAGAAACTCTTGTATAAATGGGATAAATACTACTTGATCATGATGTATAATTTTTTTAATGTGCAGTTGGATTTGACATACTACTATTTTGTTGAGGAATTTGTATCTATAGTCATAACAGAAACTGGTCTGCAATTTTTTTTCTTATATTATCTTTATCTATCTTTGTCATTAGGGTGATGTTGGTCTCATCAAGTGAGTTATATAGTGTGCACTGTTCTTCAACTTTGGGAAGAGCTTGAGCAGGATTGGTGTTAATTAATCTTGTAATATTTACTGGGTATTGCTTCTTGGAGGGTTTTTTGATGACTGGTTCAATCTCTTTTTTTGGAATTTGTTGAGGTCTTCCATTTCTTCTAGAGTCAGTTGATGCATTTCACATGTTTCTAGGAATTTGTCCATTTTAGTTTGGTTGTTTGATTAATTGGCATATATTGTTCATAATATTCTCTTGTTACCCTTCGTAGTTCTGAGGGTTCTGTAGAATGCTCCCTTTTATTTCTGATGTAATTTATATTTTTTCTTTTCCTTGTCATTCTAGTTAATGGTTTGTTAACTTTAATGATCTTTTATGAAAATCAGCTTTTGCTTCTGTTAATGCTTTCTATTGACTTTTTCCTCCATTTAATTTATTTCTGCTAAGATTTATGTAATTTATGTCCTTCTGTTGGCATTGGGTTTAATTTGCTGTTATTTTTCTAGTTCCTGCAGGGATGTCTTAGTTCTTTGATATTACCTATTTTTTTTTTCCAATGTAAGCATTTAGAGCTATAAATTTCCCTCTCAGAACTGCCTTTGCTACCTAAGTTTTGACATGGTTTTCCTCATTTTCATTTATCTTAAGATACAGACTGATATCTCTTGTGATTTTTCTTTGACACATTGTTTAAGAGTGTGCTATTTTAATTCATTATATTGTGGATTTTCAAGTTATCTGCCTTTTATGGATTTCCATCTTTATTTCATTTTGGTCAGAGATGTTTGTACAATTTATTTAACTCTTTCTGTATTTATTGAAACTCTTTTTGTGAGTAAATATGTGGTATATCCTGAGGAATAATCCATGTGTACTTGAGAAGACTGTATATCCTGCTGATTTAGGATGCAGTTTTCTGTATATGTCTGTTAGGTCTAGTTCATTTATCATATTATTCAAGTTCTCTGTGTTCTAATTGATTTTCTGTCTAGATGTTCTCTCTATTGATGAGAATGGAGTTTTGAAATCCCCAAGTATCATTGTAGAGGTACCTATTTCTCCTTTCAGAGTTGCCAGTGTTTGCCTCATGTGTTTGGGGACATTGTGGATTGGTGAATAAATATTTAAGATTTTGATTTCTTCTTGGTGGCTTGACACTTTTATTAATATATAGTGTCCTTCTTTGTGCTTGTAACAGCTTTTGACTTTCTATTTTGTACCATATTAATATAGGTACCAAATATCTCTTTGGCTACTGACTCCAGGACTATTACTTATCATCTTTTCATTTTCAACCTATTTTCATCTTTTGGTCTAGGGTGGGTCTCTTGTATACATGTAGTTTTATCATGCCTTCTTATCCATCCCTCCAATCTGTATCTTTTGATTGTGGAATTTAATAAACTAGCATTTCATTTTATTATTATAAAGGCAATATTCTTTTCAGCCATTCTGTTCTTTAGTATTTATATAACATATTTTTTCAACTCTTTTCCTTTAATGCAGCCTTCTTTTTGGTATAGTGGACCTTTTGTGATGTTTCCTTCTCATCCTTTTCTTATTATTGATTCTGTATATTTTAGAAATTCTTTCTTCATGGTTATCCTGTGGTTTGTGTTACATAGCCTACTGTCTATAGCCCACTAATTTGAAAAATAGAAAATTTAGATAAAATAGCATTCATGTGCTGTCTCTCTGTTTCCCCTCTTTATATCCTTTTTGAAAACATTTTTAATGTAAAATATAACATAAAATATACAAAGCAAAGAAAGAAAGCAGCAATAATTTTCAAAGCACATATCCCTCTTTACCTATTTATATTTTATGTGTACAATATGAGGAAATAAATGTTTGTTATGTTCAATTGTATCCTGGGTTTTATAGGAATTAAAGATTAAAGTTATATATGGAGATTTCATAACCACTGGGTTTTGCATTTATGTTTTTTTGCTACCTTTAGTGATGATCCTCATTTCTTCATTTCAACTCCAAGGCACGTTCTATTTTCATTTCCTTTCAACCTGAAGAACTCCAGCTATTAATTCTGTTTGGCCAAGCTTTTTGTTGAACTCTCTCAGGTTTTATTTATTAGTGAATATTTTGAAGTCTCCTTTATTTGTAAAATAACTTTTATTCCACACCAAACAATCCATCCTAAATTTTAATCAATGGTTCTTGATATAACCACATAGTTATGCATTCACCACTACAGTCAATATGAGAACATTCTTATTTCCTCAGAAAAAAAAATCCCATACCTCTTTTATCCCTCATTATTGAGGTTTATCTTTCTGTAGTGACTTTGCAACAATTAATTAAAGACTATTACAGTGTTACTGTTAGCTATAGACCTTAGTTATCATTAATTGCATTTCCCCATGTAACATCCTATTAATACCTTGTAATAGTGACATATATTTGCTCTAGATCCTGTAAGATTTTATATTTATACAATTAATTGCCATCATTGCTCAGTCTGGATTTCACTGTTACCCAGTCCCAGATTTTATCTTCTAGCTCTCCTTCTGGTGACATACATGATTTCTAGCCTTCCTTTTTCAACCATACCCACACTCTGCTTTGTTAATAACACTTACAGTATTGTGCTACCATTACCCAGCATTGTCCTATTCATTTCTAAACCTTTACTATGAAACTTATTGAACATTCTGTACTCCTTAATCATCGGTTGCTAAGCTCTGTCCACTTTTTTTGCTCTCAAGTTTAATTCTCAGAATTTGTAGTTAGTTCACATTAGTGAAACAATGCAATATTTTTCCTTTTGTTCCTAGCTTATTTCACTCAACATGATGTCTTCAAGTTTCATTCACCTTATTGCATGCTTAATGACTTCTTTCCTTTCTGCAGCCATGCAATGTTCCATCATATGTATACACCACAATTCACCTAGGTACTCTTCAATTGATGGAGCCTTGGGCAGTCTCCAACCATTAGCAATCATGAATAATGTCACTATACATGTTGGTGTGAAAATATCTATTTGTGTCCCTGCTCTCAGTTCTTCTGTGTAAATACCGAGCAGTGGGATTACTTGTTCATATGTTAACCCAATACTTAACTTCCTGAAGAAATGTCACACTGCCCACCAGAGGGGCTTCACAAGTCTACCTTCTGATGAACAGTGAACAGATATACCTCTTTGTCCATATTTTCTCCAACATTTGTAGTTTTCTGTTTATTTTTAAAAGTTTTATTCATGCATCATATACTCCATTCTAGGTTTGCAATCAATGGCTTCTCATATAAACACATAATTATGCATTCACCAGAACAATATATATGAAAATATTTACATTTATACCAAAAAGAAAGAAGAAAATATCCAATAACTCTCCCTTATTACCTTCTCTTAATGACATTTAGCTTTGGCATATTGCCTTTGTTGCAATTAATGAAAGAATATTGCAATGTTATTGTTAACTTTAGACCTAGCTTGCATTCATTTTATTTTTCCTTATACCATCCCATTTTTAACATGTTGTAATAGTGAAATATATTTGTTCTCATTTGTGTAAAAAGTTTTTTTATATTTGAACAATCACCACCATTACTATCTATACTAGGTTTCACTAAGTTATACAGTCTCTGTTTTTATCCTGTCCTACCTCTTGTTGCAATACATGCTCTTATTCCTCCTCAGTCAACCATATTTACACTCAGTATTGCTAACCATACTTACATATTGTGTTACCACCACACAGTATTATCTTATCAATTTCTGAACTTTGCAATCTCTATAGTTAAACATCCTTTGTTCTTTCAGCATCATGTGCACACTCTATCATTTTCCTATATCCTGATAACCTGTGTTCTCAAATTTAACTCTCAGAGTTTGTTCATTATAGTTGTCATATTAGTCAGACAGACCAATTGTCCTTTTATTTCTGCCATATTTCACTCAGCAAATGCCTGCAAACTTCATCCATGCATGTTGTTGCATGCATCAAGACATCTTACATCTGCAAAATAACATGTAATGTGGAACTGCCTTCCAAAATGGTTGCACCATTACACATTCCTACAAATGGTGAAAAACTGTTCCTCTTTTTCCACATCTTCTCCAATACTTACAGTTTTCTGTTTTGGTTTTTTTTTTTAATTTATAATGGGCATTCTAGTAAGGTAAGAGGGTTTTAATTATGGTTTTTGTTTGTATTTCAATGACAGCTAGTGATGTTGAGCATCTTTTCATATGCCTGTGAGCCATTTTTATTTCCACTTTGGCCATTTTTTAAATTTAAACTTTTTGTTTGTTTGATTTTAAATTGTAGGATCACTTTATATATTTGGATAGTAAGCCCTTATCTGATATATGGTTTTTAAATATTGTCTCTCATTGATCATATTGGCTTTTTACTTTTCTGACAAGTCATTTAATGTGCAAATGTATTCAGTTTTGAAGAGTTCCCATATATCTATTTCTTTTTTCATTGCTTGTGCTTTGAGTTCAAGGTCTAGGGAAACACCTCCTACTGTAACACTTTAAGGTATTTCCATATATCTTCTTCTAAGAATTTTATGATCTTAACTCTAATGTTTAAGTCTTTGATCCATTTTGAGTTAATTTTTTTTAAGTGGGAGATGGAGATCTTCTTTCAGTGTTTTGAATATGGATATCCAGTTTCCAAGTACAATTTGCTGAAGAAATTTTTCTCTGTCTCAGTTGAGTGGATATGGCTTCCTTATCCAAAATCAATTGTGTGCATTATAAGCTACATTTCTGAAAACTCAATTCAATTCCATAAATCAGTGTATTTATTATCATGCCAGTACCATATTGTTGTTTTTTTGTTGTTGTTTTTTGCATGGGCAGGCTCCAGAAATCAAACCTGGGTTTCTGGTGTGGCAAGCAAGAATTCTGCCACTGAGCCACCATTGCCTGCCCAGTACCATGCCGTTTTGATCACTAGAGATTTGTAGTATGCTTTAATGTCTAATGTCAGGTACTGTAATACCTCCAACTTTTATGTTTCTTTCCCATTTCTGTTTCACATTTTATGTTAATGATTTTAGCTATTCTGGGCACCCTGCCCTTCCAAATAAATTTAATTATTGCTTTATTCTATTTCTGCAAAGTATATTTTTGGGAATTTGATTGGTATTTTGTTGAACCTAGAAATAATTTTTGGTGGAACTGACATCTTAAAAATATTTAAACTTTGAATCCATGAGCACTTTATGTTCTTACATTTATTTAGGTCTTCCTTGATTTATTTTAGCAATATTTTGTAGTTTTCTGTGCATACATATTTTATGTTCTTGGTTAAATTTATTCCTAACTATTTTATTCTTTTGGTTGCTATTTTAAATGGAATTTTTTTCTTGACTTCCTTCCTCGTATTGCTCATTATAATTGTATGGAAACACTACTGATTACTGCATGTTGATCTTGTATCTGTCCACTTTGGTAAATTAGCTTCCTAACTCTCATAGCTTTGCTGCATATTTTGGGGTTTTTTTTTCTATATAAGATAATGTCATCTGCAAACAGGGGTAGTTTTACTTCTTACTTTCCAGTGTGGATATCTTCTATTGTTTTTTCTTGCCTAATTGCTTTAGGAATTTCCAGGACAGTGTTGAATAACAATGGTGATAATGGGCACACTTCTCTTTACTCCAAAATTTAAAAGGAAAGCTTTCAGTGTTTCATCACTGAGTATGATGTTAGCTGTGGGCTTTTCATATATTTCCTTTATCATGTTGAGGATGTTTCCTTCTATTCCTATCCTTTGAAGTATTTTCACAAGAAAGAATGCTAAATTTTGTTAAATTCCTTTTCTGCTTCAATTGAGATGATTATATGGATTTTTCCTTTGATTTGTTGATATGGTGTATTACACTACTTTATTTTCCTGGGTTGAACCACCTTTGTATACTTAGAAACCTACTTGGTCTTAATGTGTAACTCTTTTATTGTACTGCTGGATTCCATTTTCAACTATATAGCTCTCATTTTGTGACTGCATGGTTTTAAAAACATTGTGAATGACATCCCCTTTCAGTTTCAACCTATTTTTTTGTCCTTGAGTCCAATGTACGTATCTTTTAAATAGCATAGAGATGGATCCAGCTTTTTATCCACTCTGCCAATCTGTCTTTGCATTGGGGAGTTAAATCCATAACCAGTCAGTGTAATTAATGTAAAGGCCATACTTTCTTCAAACATTTGCCCTTTGGATTTTTTTTTTTCTTTTTGCATGGGCAGGTATTGGGAATTGAATCCAGGTCTCTGGCATAGCAGTGGCTGAGCCACTGTGGTGCGCCCTGCCCTTTGGATTTTATATGTAATGTCATTTTTTTCTTTTTATCCTTTTAGCTACTGTTACTGATAATTTTCATTTCTACACTCTCTTCCAAACCTACTTTCCTGTCTTTTCTTATCAGCCTGTAGCACTATGTTTAACATTTCTTATAGGGCAGGTCTCTTTCCCACAAACTCTTGTCTATCTTTAAATACTTTGAACTCTCCCTCATTTTTGGGAGAGGTGTGTGTGCATGATTCGGGAATTGAACCTGGGTCTCCCTCATGTAAGGCGAGCATTCTACCAGTGAACCACCCATGTACCATCTCTCTCATTTTTCAAGGACAGTTTTGCTGGATTTAGAATTCATTTTTGGCATTTAGAGCGCGGGGAGAGGCAGACGCGTGGAGAGAGGCGGCGTAGCACCGAGGGCGGCTCTGCGGCGGGCGGGCGGGCGCGGTGGGAGGGGGCGACTGGGGCCCAGGATACCCGCGCGCCTCCTCGGCGCCGCCGCTGCCCGCGCGTCCCCGCTCCCCGCGCTCCACGGCGCCCTCGGCCCGCGCGCCTCCCGTGCCCGCCTCCTGCCAGCCTCCGGTACCGCGGCTGTCTGCAGGGCGAGCGCCCAGACGGAGTCCCCGGGAAACTTGAGCGGCGCCGGTCGGCGGCGGAGCTCGGGCGAGAACCTCTGGCCCGGTGGCGCGCCCAGGAGACCCGCGTCTGCCCGCGTCGCCGGTGCCCCCCCCTCCCCCCCGGCAGCGCCGCCCCCTCGGCGCAGGGCTCCGGCTCCCGGCGAAAGTCTTGCTGGCGGGAGTTGGGGAAAAACAAAATCAAACAGCCACTCCCTCCCGTGGCCGCGGAGGGCACAGCCTCGCTCGGATTCCCGGACCTTCGCTTCGTGGCGACAACGAGCCCCGTGCCGGGCCGAGGAATGTGCGCCCCCCGCGGGCCGCCCCGCCTGAGCCATGCACCCCCACGGAGGCGGCGCGCCGGCCGGCATGGAGTCCCACGCGACCGCGGTCTGACTCTGCTCTGCGCCCGGCGGCGGGCGGCGGGCGGCGGACCGAGAGCCGAGACCCGCGGGACGGAAGCAGCAGGCGGGCGCCGCGCAGATGGCCGGGGCGAGGAAGATCTGAGGCTCGGCTGCCTGAAACGTGACCATGTAGATTCAACAACTTTCAGGACTCAGGTGAGCAACCCGGCGCGGCCCGGGCCGGGGTGCGTTTGTGCGTGGGTAGGGTTGGAGTCAGCGTTGGGTCTTCAGTGCTGCAAATAAAGGGACCCCTGCTGCTCCTAGCAAGCGACCGGCGGCCAGGGGAGGACCGGTCCGGGGCTCCACGCCCGGCAGCCTCGCAGAGAGCGGCCGCCTCTCCCGGGTTCCGCGCGTCCGGGACGCGACAGGGGCATTAGCCCCAGCTCCCCGGCAGCGCAGTGCCCTGGCCCCCCGCCCCGGCGCGCCTCCTGCTCCGGGCCCCAGGGTTCCGGCTCCCGGCGAAAGCCTTGCTGGCGGGAGTTGGGGAAAAACAAAATCAAACAGCCACTCTGCCAGCCCTTTCCCTTTCTCGGGTCTGAGCGCGGTGCCTCCCAGCTGCCCACCCAGCTGTTTGCCGGTGACCTCCGGGTGGGTCCGACGGCACGCACAGCTGGAGGGCAGCTGGGGCGGAGAAACGCTTGGGCTCTGGGGAGCGTGGCCACACCCCACCCCCACCCCCAAACATAACTCCAAGCCTGCGGTCCTGCCCCGGAGCTTGTCTGTGTTGGGAATCCACGGTCGGCTGGAGCCCCGGAACCCGCGGGGGGTGGGGGGGGCGGTGCACAGCAAGATCCTTCTCCGCAAACTTCTCCACTGCCCCGCCTGGGCTTCTCCAGCCCCTGCCTCTCGGTGCCTAGAGCCCGGGACACACTTGTCCCCCTTTCCAAGGCAGGCTGCCATCTTCCTTCTGCCCGGGTGGGGGTGGGGGTGGGGGCACTTCTCAGGGCCGGTGCGTTTGTTCCCGGGTTGGAACCAGACCCGGGAGGAAGCAGGCGGAGGTAGAGAAAGGCAACGTGCGGTTCTCGAGTTCTTTCACTGGGAAGCACTGCACGCCCGCTGTGGGGAGAAACGGGACCGCTAGCTGCGGGTGCCCCCACCCACAGCCGGTAACAAGCCGTGGGGAGCGGCCCAAGGGAGAATCATATGCGCGTTCCGATTTCGAGAAATCGGAAGGGACAAGGCGCCCCAAGGGTTTTTTAGCTGCCCTTGGGTTGGGAGAGGATCCGGCTCTCCAGGAGTAAATACCGTTTAAAACGTCTAGTGAAAATCGCCGAATGCTGTGATTTGCCTTTTTGGGGGAAAGCCACACTTCTCCTAGTAGAGGATCTTGCTCCTCTAAGAGGTTAATAAGGGATCGGCTGGTGTTAGGTATTGGCTGGGCAGGAAAGGATATCCCGTGCTCCTGCTAGGTAAGGTCTGGGCTTTAGGCTGATCTGGGGCGCTGATAAAATGGAGCGAGGGAGGCTTTGCTGGCGTCACGGCCGCCAGGCCGCCAGGTGCGCTGCCGGCCCCTTCTGTTCTGCCCTCCTTTCTCCTCCTGCTGCTGGTCCCAGGTCCCAGCAGGACCCAACAGGCTCCCCACCCTGGGCGGTTCTGTCTGGACACTCCCCCTCCAGCTCCTGGACACTTTCCGAGCTGCCCTGGGGCCCCCGTCTCTGACGACAAGTTATTGGGGTGGACAATTTTTTATTGATAAATTGCTAGATGGGAAGATTATTACACTTCGATAAGGAGAGAGGAGAGTAAGTGGCATGGGAAGAAACCTCTTTGTTGGCTGTAAATTCACTAAAACAGTTTCTCTGAAGCATCCTGAAGTGAGGTTTACTTGGGATTTTGCTTTAGAAAATAGTTCCTTTGATGATTTTGAAGTTCGACCTTTTATTTTTCTCCCTTACTGTTAAGCATAGGAGACTTGCTGTGGTGCCTGTAAGGATGAGCTTTTCCTGGGCTCCTGGCAGAGCTCCTGCCTGGCAGTGAGGTCTCCGGGCAGGGGCAGGGGTCAGGGTTGGGAGGGCCTGTGTGCTTTTGTGTCCCGCCAAGCCAGGAGGGCCGAGAGCTGCGTGGTGGAAATGTGCTTCCCCCTGAAGACAGAGTGGTTACTTGTCCCTCACCTTCCCTTAGGGTCACATCATGGCCATCAAATGAGGCCAGGCAGCCTGAATCTGGAGCTGATCGCCATTCAGAGGGACATGAGGCAGAGGCTGGGTTTTACTTGGGGGGCCTCTCAGCTCCAGCTTTGCAGATGGTCTGTGCTTGGCTCTGCCTGTGGACGGAGCTTTTTCTTTTATGAGGTAGAGACAGGTGGAGGCTGGCTGAGGCTTACAAGAGCTTTTCTGTGCCTTTTGTGTGGTCGCTGTATCAAAGCTCAGAAGAGACTTTTCATCAGCACAGATAAGGCTAACTCTTTAGGGAGACCCAGCAGCTTGACAAGTTGCATTTGAGCGTATACATAAAGGGACAGCCCAGAGAGGCTTGGAAGGGGGGCTTGCGCAGCCTGTGACCGGCTGGTTGGGGTGTTGCTGCCTGGGTGTGAGTGGCCTCCCCGGCTGCAGGAGTGTGACCCTAGCACCCTGTCCCTGGAGTGGCTCTGTTCTCATGCCCCTTCTCTTGGGAAGCGCTGGGTGGAGATGATATCAAATAAAAACATGACACTCTTTATTTGTGGAGCACTTTGATTTCCCCAGGCCCTCACGCAGGCTGCACTGTGATTGGGCCACCCTGTGGGGATTTGCGGCTTGGCACTCACCTCCTGCCAAGTCCCCAGCACCTGGGACCTTATTGGGGGGTTTAGTGGATGGTGTGGGCACTTCATACACAAACGCTCTCTCCCTGTGAATCTCAGCCATGGCTGCTCAACTGATTGTCCTGGCATCTGGGCAGGGACAGGGGCTGGGGCACTCCTCAGAAACCATGGACCTTGCATCAGTCGTGGTTTTAGGAGGCAGCTCAGATCTTCTGGCAACACTGGTTCCTCTCCGTCCCCTCACAGCCACCCCCAACCTGGGATTCACTCCAGTCTTGCCTGCTTTTTGTTTATTTGTTTTAATCATCTGCTTGCCTTTTCCTGGCATATGCAAGAGAGCTCTAAGAGGGGAGCAGGGTAAGGCAGCTTGGTGTCCTCAGCTCATGACCAGCTGAGGTAGCTCCCCGCATCCCTGAGATGTCTGTCTCCGGGTCCCTTGAGAAGGAATGTAAGAATTTGAGAATCCGAGAGTTTTGCCACGCAAAGGAGGACTCCAAGAGACGTTCTCTCATGCAACACGCAAGGGGTTTATTTTCCACACATGTGTGGGGCTCGCTGAACACGCAGGAACAGAGAGCCCCGAACTCAAGTCTGCAAAAGCTTTTTAAAGGGTAAGATGAGGGGGGTGGGGGTTGAGCATGGGTCACAGGTGCTGTTTTGCAAAAAAGCAGATAAGAACAGTTTTACAATAAGCATTTCTTAACAGTTTTACAACAAGTAACCTTGGCGCCAGGATTGTTTATCTTCAGCCTGATGGGGCCCATAATTCTTTTCTTTATAATTCTTAACTCACACTAAATGCATAGCCGTGAATATAAAATGACACAAATGCTTTTGCTGGATATTTCAGAAGCTAAAATATATGTAAATAGCTAAATTAAGCAGGAAAAATTAGCTACTGTTAAGCTTTATAAAATTCCCTTTTACATTCCCCACTCCTTTTCGTATATATCTCTAATCTTAGAGATTTTCTGGATTATTTAACACTGAGAACTGTTGTTTGATGAGCATTAATTTGACATTTCTAATCTGCCCCTGTAAAAACTGTATAATTTTATTTAGAATACATGGTCTTATAGTTATTATTAAAAGTAACACAATTAAAGGCCCAACGAGAGCAGATAATAGCATCGTTAACCAGGGGGACTTAGTAAACCAAGATTCAAACCATCCCTGTTGCGCCTCTTTTTTTTTTTTTTCACGAAGGCGCTCTCTGAGTTTTGTCATGGACTTTTTAACAACACTAGAGTGATCCGCATGGAAACAACACTGTTCTTTTAAAGCTGCACATAGTTCCCCCTCTTTAAGGAAAAGTAAGCCAAGTCCCCGCTTATTCTGCAGAACTACTTCTGAAAGGGAGGTTAGAGAGTTCTGAAGGGCTGAGACAGATTTTTCTATTTCTTTTAAGTCTTGATTTATCGCGGCTTGTAATTGACTGGTTTGTTGATTACTACGTACAATGGCAGCAGTCCCTTTGCCTATACCGGAGTGGTAAGATTACAAGGGGGTACCAGGAATGAAGGCTCCCCTGCTCCCTCCCAAGTTTTTATAGTCTTCCCATTTTCCCATCTGGATATTGTCCATTTCCAAGGCTTATGCGGGTTGGAATTGGGTTCCCCTGGGGGAAGAAGGAGAAGGAGTAGTAACCCTACGAACCCGCAGCTTGAGAGGATTGTCAGTCTTTTCCAGTTTTCATTGGGACTCAGAGGGCGAAGGCGCAAGTTTGAGATGAGACGCATGGATCCAGGATGGGATGCCATCGACCTTGACTGCGGTGGGGGTGGTCAAGAGTACCTGATACGGGGCGGGCCGCGGTGGCTCAGCGGGCAAAGTGCTTGCCTGCTATGCCGGAGGACCTCGGTTCGATTCCCGGCCCCAGCCCATGTAACAAAAACGGAGAAACAGAATACAAGAAAATGTTTAAAAATGTTTCCCTTTCTTCCTTCCTTCCTTCCTTCTCTCTGTCTTTCCTTTAAAAAAAAAAAAAAAAAAAAAAGAGTACCTGATACGGTCCTTTCCAGCGAGGTTTAAGAGTCTGTACCTGGTGGCGGCGGACGTAGATGAAGTCTCCCACCTGATATTGATGCAGAGTTCTGTTGTCTCCTGGCTGGTAGGAGGTGGAGAGCTGCCGCCACAGGAACCGCTGGGCTTTTTCCAAGGCTTGCAGCCTGTCAAGTAAGGGGGTATGAAGGGAACTATTAATCTTTAGAATGGAGGACATGTCTTTGACTGGAGTTGGCGCTCCATATAAGATTTTATAAGGGGTTAGATGACACAAGAGAGCAGAGGGGGTATTTCTGGCTCTGAACAGGGCATAAGGCAGGAGCATGGTCCAATCTTTTAAGCCAGTCTCTATAGCTAATTTGGTTAGGGTCTCTTTAATTGTCCTGTTCATTTTTTTTACCTGTCCTGAACTTTGGGGTCTGTATGCGCAATGCAATTTCCAATCAATCCCCAATATCCTGGCCACACCCTGACTTACCTGGGCTACAAATGCGGGTCCGTTATCTGACCCTATTACCTTTGGTAGACCGAACCGGGGAAAATTTTTTTCCATAATCTTCTTGACTACAACCTGGGCTGTTTTTCTCTTAGTTGGGTAGGCTTCAACCCATCTTGAAAAGGTGTCTATAAAAACTAGTAAGTATTTAAGTCCATATTTTGCAGGTTTAATTTCAGTAAAGAGCTGCCTAGGTCGAGTTCCCCTTAGTCTTTTTCCATTAGGAGCTTTGGTGGGGTAGGCGTTCACAATTTGACATGCCTGACATTTTCTAGCTACGCGATCTGCTAGCTTTTTCTTTTTTGAGGCTGTCAGAGGGTACAATTCCCTCTGGTCTTGCAGGAGCTGCTGTAGTTTCCCTGTCCCCAGGTGAGTGAGCTGGTGGACCTGCTGTATGTAAGCTAGGGCTTCCGATTCTCCTAGGGGTGCAACTTCAGATAGTGTTTCAGGGGGTTGCTGGTTTTCTTTGGTTACTAGGACCAAGTTTATAAGGTCCCTTAATGCTGCCGCTTTTGCTTCTTCATCTGCTCACTTATTACCCAGGGTTATTGGGTCAGAGCTTCTTTGTGTTTGATTTTTTTACCAGCTGAGGTTAATAGCCTTCTTTGTTGGTAAATTGCCCCATGTATGTGGGCAGTAGCAAAGGCAGAACGGCTATCTGTATAGATAGTTGCTCGCTTTTCTTTTGCTAATTTTAGAGCTTTTGTGAGGGCAATTAGTTCAGCCTTTTGGGCAGATGTTCCCTCCGGGAGGCTAGAAGATCAAATAACTTTTGTCCCACTGACTACCGCCGCTCACGCTCGCCTCTTACCGTGTTGGAGAAAGCTGCTTCCGTCTGAAAACCAGGTTACCTCCGAGTTAGGCAATGATTGGTTTTTTAAGTCTCTGCGGATTCCGGTCTCTTCAGCTAATATCTCTTGGCAAGTGTGCTGCACAGGTCCCGCGGTCTCGTCCGGGAGCAGGGTAGCGGGGTTTAAAGCTGACGGGGCCCCGAAAGTCACCCTGTCTTTGTCTAGGAGGATGCTCTGATAGTGGGTAATTCTGGCATTTGACATCCATCTATCTGGAGGATGGCGGATTATGCTCTCCAGGGCGTGAGGGGCTATTATGGTCAGCTTCTGTCCTAGAGTGAGTTTGTCTGCGTCTTTTGCCAGGAGGGCAGCTGCCGCGATGGCCTTGAGACAGCGTGGCCATCCACTGGCAACTGAATTTAATCGCTTGGACAGATAGGCCACCGGTCTTTTCCAGGGGCTTAAAGCCTGTGTTAGGACCCCTCTAGCCACGCCTCTCCTTTCTTCTATGTAGAGCGTGAAAGGTTTATTCACGTCTGGGAGGGTTAAAGCTGGAGCTGACAGGAGCGCTTTCTTAATGCTGTCGAAGGCTTCCTGCTGTGCTATTCCCCATTGGAAATCAGCGCTCCCTTTGAGCAAGGGGTATAATGGGGCAGCAAGGGCTGCAAACCCTGGGATTCACAACCGGCAGAATCCCGCTGTCCTTAAGAACTCTCGTAGCTGCTTTCGGGTCATGGGCGGGGGTATTTGTGTTACAGTTTTCTTTCTAGCCTCGGTGAGCCATCGCTTTTCATTCTTAAGAGTATATCCCAGGAAGATTACTTCCCTTTTACAGATTTGGGCCTTTTTGGCCGAGGCTCGGTACCCCAGTGCGGCTAGCTCACTTAACAGTTTTCGGGTCCCATACTCACAGTCCTCCTTGGTGTCTGCTGCCAACAGTAAGTCGTCCACATATTGTAGCAAGGTGACTCTGGGATGCTGAATTCTGAAGGAGCTTAAGTCTTTATGAAGAGCTTCGTCACAACTGGTGGGGGAGTTTTTGAACCCCTGGGGCAAGCGTGTCCAAGTCAGTTGGTTTGAGGATCCCGTCTCTGGATCAATCCACTTGAAAGCGAACAAGGGTTGGCTGTCCTTATGCAAGGGCAGGCAGAAGAAAGCATCTTTTAGATTAAGCACAGTATACCAAGTCTTTTCAGGAAGGAGAGTGCTGAGCAGGTTATAGGGATTTGGCGCCGTAGGATGTATATCCTGCACTCTGCTATTTATTTCCTGTAAGTCTTGCACTGGTCTATAGTCTCTAGTCTCTGGCTTTTTGACTGGCAATAAGGGAGTGTTTCAGGCTGATTGACAGGGCTTAAGTACTCCCAAGCCAAGGAATTTCTCTATATGGGGCTTGATTCCTTCCCGGGCTTCCTTGCTTAAGTAGTATTGTTTTACCCGAATTGGAGAGGCGGTGGGCTTTAGGGTCACTACTACTGGGGGCTGATTGACCGCCAACCCTAACCCGGCAACTTCTGCCCAGGAATTAGGGAATTCTTCAAGCCAGGCCTGAGGAATAGAACTGTGGAGCTGTTCTGGTTTTGCGTACAGCTGATATTCTTCCTCGACTGGCAAGGTGAGGGCAGTTATTACAGGTTGGCTTATTAGCAGGTTTAAACAGCTGATATTCTTCCTCGACTGGCAAGGTGAGGGCAGTTATTACAGGTTGGCTTATTAGCAGGTTTAAAAATTCCACCTTTGGCCCCTTAGGATTGAAGGTGATTCTCGCCCTTAGTTTAGTTGACAAGTCTCTTCCCATAAGCGGGGCAGGGCACTCAGGGATAACTAGGAAGGAGTGTTGAACCTTCCCCTTCCCCTCAGGGATAACTAGGAAGGAGTGTTGAACTTTCCCCTTCCCCAGGTCCATGGTTCTTTTGGTAGTCCAGGCGCAGTAGCCACTGCCGTTTGCTCCCTGCACCAAGGGCCTTTTTGTAGAGAGCGGGCCTATAGGTTCTTGGAGGGCCGATATTACTGCTCCCGTGTCGACTCCAAAATTAATTGGTACCCCCTCCACATTAAATTTTACCCTGAGCTCAGGGAGGGGTGCCGAGCCCTGACTCCCCTAGTCTTCACTTTCTAGAGCCAACGTGGCCGGTTGTTGCCAATTCGGGGGCCTAGTACCCCTCCGTTTTTTTTTTCGGACAGTTTTTGGCCCAGTGCCCAGTTTCTTTGCAGTAGGCGCATTGGTCTGGACTAAGAGGGGTATGATAACGCCGACCCGAGGGATTTTTTTTAGCTTGTCCTTTACCTTCAGTGTTTCTTTCAACTACTGTGGCCAGGATCTTTGTTAATTCTTTCGTTCTCCTTTTCTCTCTTACCAACTCTTTTTCCTCTCTCTCTTATAAAACATTTATTCAGCTTCTTTGACTAAATCTCGCAAGGCTAGGTCCTGCAACCCGTCTAAGTGCTGCAGCTTGCGTCTAATGTCTGGAGCTGATTGGCCGATAAAGGCCATGGCCACTGAGGCTCTTTGATCCTCTGATTGAGGGTCAAATGGAGTATACCTACGGTATGCTTTCATTAGTTTTTCTAAAAAGACTGAGGGCGATTCGTCCGCTCCCTGAATAACCTCTCTTAACTTGGCCAAATTGGTGGGCTGGCGTGCGGCTGCTCGGAGACCCGCTACTAGAGTCTGGCGATAGATGGACAGATGCTCCCTACCTTCAGACGTGTTCGGGTCCCAATTAGGGTGGCGCAGCGGGAACTGATCGTCGATGACATGCTGCAGTTGGGTGGGTCTCCCGTCTTGTCCAGGAACTTGCTTCCTGGCTTCCAGTAGGATTCGATCTCGCTCCTCCATGGTGAAGAGAGTTCCCAGGAGTTGTTGACAATCATCTTAAGTGGGCTGGTGAGAGAACATAAGGGACTCCACCAATCCAGTCAGCCTAGTGGGAGCCTCGGAAAAAGGAGGGTTATTATTTTTTCAGTTATATAAGTCAGAGGAGGAAAAGGGCCAGTATTGTAGAGCGGGCATTTTTCCCCCCGTGTCCATCATCCACTGGAGGCTCGTACAGTCTGAGGGGGAGAGTGACCGACACATCAGATGGGCTTAGTGCTCGTCTGCTTCGTGTACTGTGTGCTGGTCTGCTTCGTGTACTGTGTGCTGGTCCTGGTTCATCTGGGATTGTCTCTTGGTGAACCTGCGAAGAGGAAATGGAAGAGAGCGGGGAGAGAGAACTAGAGGAGGGAGAAGGTGAGCTAAGAGAAGGGGGGTCCTGTACCGGAGCTGAAGGGTAGAGAGGAGGGGAAGAAGGACCTGCGTCGAAGAGGAGTAGATCCGATTGGGGTTCCGGTAGGACTGCAGGAGGTAAGGAAGGATAGAGTTTCGGAGCTTGAGAAGGACCTGGCACCCTGATTGGGAGTACAGAGGGAGAGTTATGTTGACCACGAGGAGTAAGAAACGGCTTTACCCATGGAGGTGGGTTTTCACACAGGTCCTGCCAAACCATGATGTAGGGCTGCTGGTCCGGGTGGCCATACGGGCCAGGGCGGAAGATGACTGACTTGACGGCCCGAATCAAGGGTAGATGAAAAGCTCTTTCACAAGGCCATTCCACGTTAAAAGAGGGCCACCCGGCCGAGCAGAACGTCTGCTATTTGCCTTTTTTTTTTTTTTTTTTTTTTATAATAAGAGATAGATTCTGACCTCTTTCCCTGACCTCAGACCAGTGTCTTAAGGTCAGAGAAAGTGGAAGTCGACATTCCCTGACCCATCTTCGGTGAAACAAAAAACAATTCCCAACACACAGATACAGACAGACACACACAGAGCCGGCACACCACGTTTACACAGTTTCAGAGACACAGCTCAGACTGGCCTGATGACTGTGATCGAGTCTCCCCCGTCAGAAGGGAAACAGAATCAGAGTCGGCCCTGTAGGAAGCCTCCAGGCGTCCCCGGAGGTCCCCCAATCCCGAGGCGTCCCTCGGGAGAGTGACCTGCAACCCCGGACACGTCTGTCGGTTGCGGTCGGGGAGTGCCCACGCGACTCTCCGACAGTCACTGCCAGTCTGACAGACTAAGCGATTGCACTTCAGACAAAAAGGCCTCACTTACCCCGAGAGAAAGAGCTGTTGGAGCCTCCCCTTACGAAGAGGGGTCTTCGGTGGGACCTCCAAATGTAAGAATTTGAGAATCCGAGAGTTTTGCCACGCAAAGGAGGACTCCAAGAGACGTTCTCTCATGCAACACGCAAGGGGTTTATTTTCCACACATGTGTGGGGCTCGCTGAACACGCAGGAACAGAGAGCCCCGAACTTAAGTCTGCAAAAGCTTTTTAAAGGGTAAGATGAAGGGGGGTGGGGGTTGAGCATGGGTCACAGGTGCTGTTTTGCAAAAAAGCAGATAAGAACAGTTTTACAATAAGCATTTCTTAACAGTTTTACAAGTAACCTTGGCGCCAGGATTGTTTATCTTCAGCCTGATGGGGCCCATAATTCTTTTCTTTATAATTCTTAACTCACACTAAATGCATAGCCGTGAATATAAAATGACACAAATGCTTTTGCTGGATATTTCAGAAGCTAAAATATATGTAAATAGCTAAATTAAGCAGGAAAAATTAGCTACTGTTAAGCTTTATAAAATTCCCTTTTACAGGAACAGCTTGCTCCCCACTCAGTGTCCTCCTCGGAGCTGGGGCAGCCGGAAGGCTGTGGGTGCGGCTGGGATCTGGCCCCGTCCTCACTGGACAGTCTGACCCCGACGCAGACAAGGGTCCAGCAGGCGCTGGCTTGCATTTCCCTCTGCTCCTTGAGATCCCTGGGTCCCTGCCGGGAGGCAGCAGGGTTCCTGGGGAAGGTGGAGAGCCGGGCTCCCCGGTTGGCCGCAGTTATGACCCTAAGGAATGTTAAAGTAAAACGAGAGAGACTGGGATCAGGGGATCCAGAGACATCAGTCTTCAGGCAAGTTTATTTTCATCCAAGTACAAAATTATATACTAGCAAGAAAGGTGATAAAGGTTGTTTGTGTGTAAAAGCTAAACAATGCAAAAACAAGCTCCAGGAAGTAAGTACTTCTAAGGCTAGGATGTTAATTTCCCTTAAGCAAGTCTCTTCCACACCTCATTGTACTTTATTTGCATATCTTAGCCTCTATTGAAGTTCTAGATCCTGAAAGCTCAAGTCTGCCTTTCCTCATAGACTTGTAGTTTGCAAGCTTTAGGTTAAACAACCTTTTAACTCCTACATGCCCCAGTCACGGTGAAATGGGGGGCTCTGCCTGCTTCCAGGCCCTCCCAGACCCTTGGGCCTGCTCTGGGGTTGCATAAGAGTCATCACCTTTAAATACGTAGCTGCCAAGTATCCTTCAAAGTGTTACAAGTTAGTAGAGACCAAACTGATGTAAAGATTAGCTTAGAAAGCCAAATATATCCTTGATCTAGATTTTCATGTTTGAAGTCTGGCACGAGGGTCTCTTCCTCCGAAGCCAGTCAGACCGGAGGGGCAGGCAGGGCCGGGGGCTTTCTCCTGCCCAAGCACACGGGCCTCTCCCCAGCTCTTCCCTCCCAAGACCCCTTCCAGGAATTCCAGGGAGCCAGGAGGCCTTGGAGCAAGGAGTGGTGGTTACATAACTCAGTTAACTCTTGACTTCTTGGGCTTGAAGAGAAAGTCAAAGGCTGGAGTGTGTCCGGGTTGGAGCCGCAGAGCCTGGGGGTGCCCCTGACCCCACCCCCATCCCTGGGCTGTCCCCATGCCAGGCATGGCATCACCCCTGGCTGCCCAGAAGAGGGTTGCTGGCCCCTTCCAGCCCTCCTCTTAGGAGGCAGCACTCTGTGCCCCAGCAGTCAGCTACTCAGTGCCAGCTCCCCAGAGCCATTTCCAGGCTGGGACCTCCGGGAGGGCTCCCTCTCTATGTAGGGGAGTGGCAGCAGCTGCCTCACTAGTGCTAGCAGAGCTGGGCCCGGCCTGCAGGACAGAAGCTGGGGTCAAACTTTGCTGGGGTTCCTGCCTCTCTCTTTGGAAGGGTCCAGGGTGCAGAGGGGCCAGAAGCCACCAACTGAGCGCGAGATCATTGTGGCTGATAAATATCTCCCAAGCAACCAAAAGACCACTGGCTCTGCTCTGGGTTTCACACAGCCCATCGGAAATCACATGTTTACCATGTTGCCTGGGGGTGAGCATCACTACTTACTGGACCCAGGAGGTGAGGGCAGGGAGCGACCCCACTGCCAGTAAAACCCGTGGGCTGCAGAGATGCTAGTTCATTTGTGCTGGATTCATCATGATAGTCGCAGCCTGCTCCCTGTCACTAACGGGACTAGTTCTACTTGCTGGACCTCCTGCACCCATTGCACGTTCTCCAGGGTGGCTGGCCATGGAGGGCTGGCATTGGCCTGGGCCGTCATCTCCTGGACGGTGCTGCTGCTAGGAATGTCAGTGCTCCAAGCCTGGCTGCTGGAAAGGGGAGCAGAACTGGCAGTGCCAGGAGCTTGCCCTCATGGTGGAGACTAAAGTGGTTGGGTCTGCCAAGGAAAGGCTAGGAGTGTGTGTGTGTCCTGTTTTACGCTGGCCTGTGGGTTCCTAATTCTTCATTGCATCTTGAGAAGAGCATTTGACACATAGTAGGTGCTCAGGTAGAGTTCATGGGATGGATAACTTGTGTCCCCATGATACAGTGTCCTTTCTTTATCTGCGTTCTGCCCTCGTGCCCTGAATCCCAGAAAGGGTGTAGAGTCAGGGCCAACCTTAGGCACTGGTCCCAAAATATATGTTAGTTCTTCACCATGACTTACTTATGCTTAGCATTCCGCCATTAGAGATTCATTCCTTTAGAGTTATCATGATTAAAATGCAGACCTGCTCAAGAAAGTGATCCATCAAATTCCTTCAGTCATTACCAGTTCAGCATTAGTGACAATGTCAGATTGTTAAGGGTGTGGTAGGAGGGGAGGGGAGGGTGTGGATAGGAAGAGAACATGATGGCAAGTGGCACAAATCCAACAGGGGGCAGGGGCTGGGGTAGGAGAGCTTCACCAATGGAGGAGGGGACACCTAGGGCAAACTTACCAACTGCCATTGGCTGAGGTCCCCCCTTGTCCTTAGTGTTCTTGGAGCATGGGGCTATTTACACACCTGCTAGGCAAAGGGTGACCAGGAGGGACCAGTTTATTTAAAAGAAAAGGTTCCCGTCAGTCTGTAAGCCCACAGGGGGTGGGCTGGGGGGCTGTCAGGGAGAGTCTGTCTCATGCCTTATGACGAGTGCTCTTCTGTAGACACCTTCGATTATTATTATTATTATTATTATTAAAATGGTTATTTCACTCACTTAGGGAGGGTCTGAGAGCTGCCGAAGCAGACCCAGAAACAAGTAAATTTCTGCCCTTGTGGATCCTGTAGTCCAGCAGTGGTGGGGGAATGTGTGCAGGATAAAAACATGCTTATTATAGTAGAGGCCAGTGCCGGCCTGTAGCAATACAGTATAAGCCCCATTCACATTTTAAAATTTCCCAATAGCTACATCAGAAAAATAAAAAGGATGTGACGTTAATTTTAATATTTCATTTCATGCAATGAAACCCAAATATGATTATTTGATATGTAATCGATATAAAACAGCATGAATGAGCTACCTTACAGTTCTGTCCTATAATAAGTCTCCGCCATCGGGTGTTCAGTGTGTGCCCCAAGCGCTTCTCCGTTTGGTTTACTCATGTGACCAGTATCCACATGGGGTTAGCAGCTACCGTCGTGGGTGCTGGCCGTGGAAATCTGGGGGTGACAGCAGTTTCCTTAACACCTACCACCTCTGCAGGCATGGTCTGCTTTTGGGCACGCCACTCAGTGGAAGGTGCTCTGGGGAGGCCAGCCTGGCCAGCAACCGTCCTGACTCATGGCGGATGGGTGCTGACCACCAGGACTATGCCAGGGCTGGAGGGAGACCCACAAATGGGGGCGCAGCACCTGCTTCTGGCGTCCCCAGTCTGCTGAGGGCATGGCCACACTGGACAGTCCTTCATACCTGCCTGGCGCGTCCCACACCAGTGTACAAGAACATGCTTTGGGGATTCGGACAGTGAGTGGCACAGCCAGTTCGCCTAGAGGGGTCAGGGCTGAGGTTGGGCGTCAGTCTCAATTGGTGGTGAGGCCAAACCAGCAAGTGAAGGAGCAAGACAGAGGGTCCACCCACCAGAAGGGAGGGCTGACCTCTTGGAGAAGCATGTCCAGTGTGCTCCTCAGGCCTCTGAGCTGGTCCTGGACCTGGATTAAGCCAGTCCTGAATGAGTACATGTCGGAAAGGCTCAAGCAGCTCCAGCTGCCATTCTGAGCTGAGGTGGTGCCACCCTCCAGGTCTGACCAGGGTCCGTGTTCTTTGTCCTCTACCCCGGCACCTGTTGCTGAGGCCCAGAGATGCTGGGCCACAGGGAGCCCAGGAGTGCCAGACCATGTAGGGCCTTATGGGTGGGGGAGAGATTGTGATTCACCAAGGTCTGGTTTTTTTTTTTTTTTTTTAAAGGAAGGAAAGACAGAGAAGGAAGGAAGGGAGGAAGAAAGGGAAACATTTTTAAACATTTTCTTGTTTTATTATATTTTGTTTGTTTGTTTATTTTTTACATGGGCTGGGGCCGGGAATCGAACCGGGGTCCTCCGGCACGGCAGGCAAGCACCCCCGCCCGCTGAGCCACCGCGGCCCGCCCGCAAGGTCTGGTTTTAATGAACGCTTTTAGAACCCTCATTCCAGAAAAGGGGTTTGGGGTTGGGGGTTGCTGGGTCTCAGAGCACATACCATCAGGGGTTCCAACCCCAGGTCAAGACAGCATTTTTTAAAAATGAAATGCCTGTTGCAGAAGGAAACTTGCTGCTGTTCCCAGGAATGAGAGTCTGGATATGGCCTTTTCCATGTGTCAGCCGAGGGACCCAGGGGCTGCCTCCATCCTTTTCCATAGTCATCGGGCAGGACGAGCTTCCACATCCCCACATGCCCACATGCCCACATGCCCGCATGCTCACATGCCCGCATGCCCGCATCCCCACATGCCTGCATCCCGGCATCCCTGTGTCCCCACATGCCCGCGTCTCCCTGTCCCTGCATGCCCTCATCCCCGCATGCCCGCATGCCCCAAAACACAGACATTCAGAAATGAGCCCTGAGATGGAGCATGTCCCCCATCTTCACAGAATCCCTTTACTGCTGCCACGGGCATTGCTATTTTCCCTTCTGGTGGAGCTGCCACAAGTCAGGCTGAAACCTGGATTCTCATGGGGAGGTCTGTGGAGCACACACAGATGGGTTGGGAGATGGAGACTCTGGGGCCGTTTGTGCTTTGGTAGCTGCACTACATTCTCACCAGAGCTGTGTCCATTGGACCTCAAATCTCTGCGCCACAAAGAGATCCAAAGGACAGCAAACAAAACGAAGCAGCAAATCCTCCAGGATTCAAAGGGCTGCAGGCCCCCATGTGAGTCCAAACACAAAGCCGCCATGACTGTCGAGCTCAGAATGCCCGCGAGGGAAACCCAGGGTTACCTCCTGGCAAGCCTCTATCTGTCAACTGATACATACACAATCTTACTTTCTGTTTAAAGACACCTCATTTAGTGTATATTGTTGGGTCACTAACACAGAACTCATGGCCCACAGTGCTATAACTCATGCCTGAACAGAACATCTGGCACACGTGTTTTCTCCATAAGGCACAGCTTCCTGCACATGGGAAGACTAGACAGCTTCTCAGCACTGCATGGGACCACTGCACAGGGCCACCATGAACAGCGAAGTCCCCAAGAAGTGGTGCAGAAATGGGGCCACACAGCTCTGCAGACACCGTGAGAAGATACTGGTTTGCAGAATGAGAGCTGAATCCAGAGGGCTTGGCCAGCTGGGAACATGTGTTTGGGCGACTCAGGTGTTCTGCTGCCCTCCACATTGTGGATGCTGATTTTGAGGTTACAAGTACATTTCCCGAGTGGGTGAACTTGCAGACACGGAACCTGGAATCATGAAGGCCAACTGTGCTGTGGTCCTGGCTGGGTGGTCACCATGAGACTCTTACTGCACAAACTCTGTCTACGTGGCTGGCATCCTGAGCACCCATCCCTTTTGTAAGCTCGCGGGCCGAATCTGGGACCCTCGTGCCTTGGAAATCCAGGGGTGTGGGGCAGAAGAGCAAGGTGGGATTTGGTTTGAGATTGGCGATGGTTACGTTTGCTGCCTCACTGGATGGTTTGTACTGAGATGTGTTCTCTGTTGACAACTTGTCACCTTGTGGGTTTGATTTGAACCTGAATCCCATCATCCTAGATGACAATGCAGAGTTTCGCCACTGCCTTCTTTCCTGGGTTGTGGGTTCTTATTTGCAAGTATTGACGAACTCCTGAAACCCAGATGCATGCAAAGGCTTCCCTGACTTTAAAGTCATTTTCTTTCACTTGTGCCATTTAAGTCTCTTTTTAGAAGCCGTCCAGTTTTGAGTCAGTAGGTTTCCTTTTCGGCCACTTCCACATTATAGAATGGAGTTTTAATGTATTGTAGTGTAGCCGATGTGACTTGATAACCTAAAGCTCATTTCCATTTTAGTACTACTTGCTTAAGTGCCTGATGGTCCAGTATCCCTGATGGCCAAATCCATTGTAACTTTAGCGGAGACTCTTTGGCAATATTCTGTGTGGTGGTGGTAACTTTTTTGTTTTGTGTTTTCTTTCAGGTGTTCAGAATTGTAGTAGGGTTTAATTATAATGGGTGACAATTGGTAATTAGAAAGGATTTTAACAGTCTTTTTGGTTACTCATTTTTCACTTACCTATTATGTCTGTATTTTAATCTTTCTGTATATTAAATTATCACTTTCCTGGTCAGCATCAGAATTGTTCTTACAAGTTGCCTTTTTTCCCCTCTGAGTAAACTGGCAAGTTATTTTTGTAATTGTTTTGTGGAATGTTTTCAGTTCAGTAAACTGAAAAAGAAGCCATTTATTTAAGACATTTTAGATGATATATATTTTAAAACATGTGCCAGCTGTTCAGCAAAACCAAACAATACTCTAAAATATCTAAGCATAAGCATTTCCTGTGTAGAATTACTGTGAGTTGCTCCTTATCTCTCATCCTTAAGACAAGGTTCTGTTATGACTTGTTCATTTTCCCATTCGAGTTCTTTTGAGTTAAATTTTGTCATAAAGTTATATGTTCATTGTTAATGGCCTCAAAACTCTCCCTCAAATTGATTCATCCCATATTTAGAACATACTTAAAATGCAGTTCCGAAATGAAGGGTAGGTTTAAACCTACTCTTGCAGCTTGCAAACATGCAAAATATTTAAATGTATTAATGTTCATTCAGACTTTTGTAGAAGCAATATTTATAAAACTTTTCCAATTGACTTGAACTGAGATATTATTTTCTTTAGAGAAATCTACCCAGACTGCTGTATTATAATGGTTTTCCCTCTGCTAGCAGAGGGAAAAGATCTTTGAGAATTCGTGAAATTATGTAATTTATATTTTAGTTTCCGTTTTAGATTTTTAAAAAAAACTTTTCCACAATACTCGCTTTCCAAAATCTATTCTTGTTTGAAGTCCCCAGTGCCTGGAAGTTGAACACTGAGTGAATTAATAATGGATGAAGCTGTCATAGAGCCCCTTATAAGTTGGAAGTTTCTTTTAAGCAATGAGGTCACAATCCAATAGAGATTGTGTAGGATGGGCAATGGATTTTTCTTTTTTTTAATAAATTTATTGACAAGACAACACACAAACGCAAACATTCTTAATGTATGAACATTCCATACTTGGTGTACAATCAATGGCTCACAGTATCATCACTTAGTTATATACTTATCACCACAATCATTTCTTAGAACATTTGCATCACTCCAGAAAAAGATATTAGAAGAAAAAAGAAATAACTCATGCATACCACACCCCTTAACCCTCCCTCTCATTGACCACTAGTATTTCCATCTAACCAGTATATTTTAACCTTTGTTCCCCCTATTTTTTTCTATACCCCTTACCACTCCCTTTCATTGATTGCTAGTAATTCATGCTACTCAATTAATTTTAACATTTGTTCCCCCTATTATTTATTTTTAATCCATATTTTTTATTCATCTGTCCATACCCTGGATAAAAGGAGCATCAGACACAAGGTTTTCACAATTACACAGTCACATTGCAAAAGCTATATCATTATACAGTCATCTTCGTGAAACATGGAGACTGGAACACAGCTCTGCAGTTTCAGGCACTTCCCTCTAGCCTCACTAATACACCTTAAACTATGAAGGGAATATCTGTAAAATGCGTAAGAATAACCCCCAGATTTACTTGTTTTTGCATTGTTGAATTTGTTGATAACCACGTACAGATTTCATATTAAGCTGACACAAGATGATTTCTACCTTGTTCTTGATGCTGTTTTAGGAAGCATCAAGATTCTTGATGCTTGGTTATGCACATAGGAAGTTAAAAACCTGCAACAAAATTCCATCACTTTCCTGTGGTTGGCATAGGGTATTAGTGTTTCACAGAAATCCAGAACTTTTTCAAGAGGAGATCATTAAATCTCATCTTGAGTGTATGTTTTTCCTTCTTGACGTCATCTTCTTAGCCTGAGTAGAAGAGTCAGAGAGAAGTTTTCTTACCCAGTTTTGCACCTGTTTGCAAAGACAGGGGAAATACTGTACTATTTTGTTCAATTTTGTTCTTCCAGGTCAGCAAGTCTTTGAGATTTGCAATGATCCTTCCTCACTTAAGTTCAAACAGCAGTGGAAACATTTGAAGATTACTTTTTACCACATGACTTCTTGATATTTTACCAAGAATCTTGTCACTTAAAATCTAAAATATTTTCTCTGTGGCTTGGAGTGCAGTCTTGTTCAGCTGTTTGATGTGATGAAAGATATTTGTTAAGTTGGCTGGTTTCAGTAGCTGTTCATTTTCAAAGTCCTTAGCAGAAATCTGGCCTACAGTTGCTTTGAAAGTGCTCCTGAAATTCACCTTCATCTCAGAGAACTCTTCCTCTGCCAAGCGCTGATTTTCTGTATGTTACAGGGGATTTTTTAACTCTTTGTTTTGGTTTTCACAGAGTTGTTTAAACAAATTTTAGTGTACTAGGTCTTGTTTAAGAAAATTGATTGGTTTTTTTTTGTAGCTTTAAACAAAACTTTTTTTTCATTTCATCTCTCAGCTTTGGGTACTTTTCTGTAAAGAAAACAGGCCATTGTGAAGTCAGATTTTTTTGTTTGTTTGTTTTGTTTTCTTTTAAACAAGGGTACCATTTGCATGGAACCATGGGTCACTCTTAGCACCAGATGCCAATGTGATTCCTCCAGGATAGACCTTTTTGTTTCCAGATAGGAAGACGTACATTAAGTATCCTGTCCTTTGCTTGCTTAGGTCAGCAGAAAAAGTTTTATTGACTTTACCATCATTTTAAAAAAATTTTAAATATTACAGAATAATGTTGGTGAGGTCTGTTGATGCATCAGTCTAGACAGAGAAACTTGTTATTTCCTTTACTTATAGGTCTTAAGCATCAAGTGATGTCAATATGTTGACTCATCTTACTGGTATTGTACTGTAGAATCTGTTTCAGTTTCTCCTACTACATATTATGTAAACATTTTATTCTGGATAATTTCATGTTGGCTTTATTAGTCTCATCAATGGTGTGACTTTCCCTTTTCTGAGCAGGAAATTCTGCTACTAAGTAACTTGATGCCTGAGTTTCTTCACTGTGTTTCTTTCTTTTTCTTTTTCTTTTTTTTTTTTTTTTATGAGGGCAGTCACTGGGAATCAAACCTGGGTCTCTGGCATGGTAGGCAAGAATTCTGCCACTGAGCCACTATCACACTGCCCTGTATTTCATTTTTTAAAGGAAAAGTTTTGTTCTGTTTGTTTTGAGATTCCGATAGTCATTTAAAACGTCACCTTTATTTGTCAAATGACTGTTATTTGTACTGATATCTTTTGAATATTGTTTGAACCATTGTTGCTTTTGTAAAGGTGTTTGCCACAAATAACACAAAATGGAACAGGACAGCTTGGATTTCTAACATTATATGGCCCAATTAACACCACCTGGAATTGCACTATGCCACACAAACTTACTTTCATAGGAACACAAAATACACAAGGAGCACTGGGAGCCAACTGGGCCTATAAGGTGGTCCTGTTTGGGAAGCAAATGACTTCCCCAATCAGTCTTCCCCTTGACCTACCCTAGGCAATATTTATTCCATCATCTTTATTCTTGGGGAATTTTTTTCCCGAGGTTACTTTCTAGCCTTGATGGACTTTAGGTGGCCCTGGGAGGGGGCAATATGATAACACCAATTTATTTCTTTCCAGGTTAATTTTGTTATTAGGTTTCTCATTATTGCTTCTATCTTCTATAAGTTGTATAAGTGTTTTTTTTTTTTGATTTTTTTTCCCAAACAGGTGAATTTGATTACTTTTTTTTTATTAATTAAAAAAAGAATTAACAAAACAATTAGAGATCATTCCAATCTACATGTACAATCAGTAATTCTTAATAACATCACATAGTTGCATATTCATCATTTCTTAGTACATTTGCATCGATTTAGAAAAAGAAATAAAAAGACAACAGAATAAGAATTAAAACAATAATAGAAAGAGAAACAAAACAAAACAAAACAAAAAAAACAAAAAACCTATACCTCACATGCAGCTTCATTCAGTGTTTTAACATAATTGCATTACAACTGGGTAGTATTGTGCTGTCCATTTCTGAGTTTTTATATCCAGTCCCGTTGTACAGTCTGTATCCCTTCAGCTCCAATTATCCCTTCCCTTTTTTTTTTTAATTAACGGAAAAAAAGAAATTAACCCAACATTTAGAGATCATACCATTCTACATATGCAATCATTAATTCTTAACATCATCACATAGATGCATGATCATCATTTCTTAGTACATATGCATTGGTTTAGAAGAACTAGCAACATAACCGAAAAAGATATAGAATGTTAATATAGAGAAAAAAATAAAAGTAATAATAGTAAAATCAAAACAAAACAAGACAAAACGAAACAAAAACCTATAGCTCAGATGCAGCTTCATTCAGTGTTTTAACATGATTACTTTACAATTTGGTATTATTGTGCTGTCCATTTTTGAGTTTTTGTATCTAGTCCTGTTACACCGTCTGTTTCCCTTCAACTCCAATTGGCCATTATCTTACCCTGTTTCTACCTCCTGCTGGACTCTGTTATCAGGGACATATTCCAAATTTATTCTCAAATGTCTGTTCACATCAGTGGGACCATACAGTATTTGTCCTTTAGTTTTTGGCTAGACTCACTCAGCATAATGTTCTCTAGGTCCATCCATGTTATTACATGCTTCATAAGTTTATCCTGTCTTAAAGCTGCATAGTATTCCATCGTATGTATATACCACAGTTTGTTTAGCCACTCTTCTGTTGATGGAGATTTCGGCTGTTTCCATCTCTTTGCAATTGTAAATAACGCTGCTATAAACATTGGTGTGCAAATGTCCGTTTGTGTCTTTGCCCTTAAGTCCTTTGAGTATATTCCCGGCAATAGTATTGCTGGGTCGTATGGCAATTCTATATTCAGCTTTTTGAGGAACCGCCAAACTGCCTTCCACAGTGGTTGCACCATTTGACATTCCCACCAACAGTGGATAAGTGTGCCTCTTTCTCCGCATCCTCTCCAGCACTTGTCATTTTCTGTTTTGTTGATAATGGCCATTCTGGTGGGTGTGAGATGATATCTCATTGTGGTTTTGATTTGCATTTCTCTAATGGCCAGGGACATTGAGCATCTCTTCATGTGCCTTTTGGCCATTTGTATTTCCTCTTCTGAGAGGTGTCTGTTCAAGTCTTTTTCCCATTTTGTAATTGGGTTGGCTGTCTTTTTCTTGTTGAGATGAACAATCTCTTTATAAATTCTGGATACTAGACCTTTATCTGATATATCATTTCCAAATATTGTCTCCCATTGTGAAGGCTGTCTTTCTACTTTCTTGATGAAGTTCTTTGATGTACAAAAGTGTTTAATTTTGAGGAGTTCC
Source organism: Tamandua tetradactyla (assembly GCF_023851605.1). NCBI lineage: Eukaryota > Metazoa > Chordata > Mammalia > Pilosa > Myrmecophagidae > Tamandua > Tamandua tetradactyla. The sequence continues at coordinate 131,605,394 of NC_135328.1, forward strand.
CATTTATTTATTTCCTTCTTCAGTACTCTTGCTTTAGGTTTAAGGTCCATAAAACCGCCTCCAGTTGTAAGATCCATAAGATATCTCCCAACATTTTCCTCTGTTTTATGGTCTTAGACCTAATGTTTAGATTTTTGATCCATTTTGAGTTAACTTTTGTATAGGGTGTGAGAGATGGGTCTTCTTTCATTCTTTTGCATATGGATATCCAGTTCTCTAGGCACCATTTATTGAAGAGACTGCTCTGTCCCAGGTGAGTTGGCTTGACTGCCTTATCAGAGATCAAATGTCCATAGATGAGAGGGTCTATATCTGAGCACTCTATTCGATTCCATTGGTCGATATATCTATCTTTATGCCAATACCATGCTGTTTTGACCACTGTGGCTTCATAATATGCCTTAAAGTCAGGCAGCGCGAGACCTCCAGCTTCGTTTTTTTTCCTCAAGATGTTTTTAGCAATTCTGGGCACCCTGCCCTTCCAGATAAATTTGCTTATTGGTTTTTCTATTTCTGAAAAATAAGTTGTTGGGATTTTGATTGGTATTGCATTGAATCTGTAGATCAATTTAGGTAGGATTGACATCTTAACTATATTTAGTCTTCCAATCCATGAATACGGTATGCCCTTCCATCTATTTAGGTCTTCTGTGATTTCTTTTAGCAGTTTTTTGTAGTTTTCTTTATATAGGTTTTTTGTCTCTTTAGTTAAATTTATTCCTAGGTATTTTATTCTTTTAGTTGCAATTGTAAATGGGATTCGTTTCTTGATTTCCCCCTCAGCTTGTTCATTACTAGTGTATAGAAAAGCTACAGATTTTTGAATGTTGATCTTGTAACCTGCTACTTTGCTGTACTCATTTATTAGCTCTAGTAGTTTTGTTGTGGATTTTTCCGGGTTTTCGATGTATAGTATCATGTCGTCTGCAAACAGTGATAGTTTTACTTCTTCCTTTCCAATTTTGATGCCTTGTATTTCTTTTTCTTGTCTAATTGCTCTGGCTAGAACCTCCAACATGATGTTGAATAATAGTGGTGATAGTGGACATCCTTGTCTTGTTCCTGATCTTAGGGGGAAAGTTTTCAATTTTTCCCCATTGAGGATGATATTAGCTGTGGGTTTTTCATATATTCCCTCTATCATTTTAAGGAAGTTCCCTTGTATTCCTATCTTTTGAAGTGTTTTCAACAGGAAAGGGTGTTGAATCTTGTCGAATGCCTTCTCTGCATCAATTGAGATGATCATGTGATTTTTCTGCTTTGATTTGTTGCTATGGTGTATTACATTAATTGATTTTCTTATGTTGAACCATCCTTGCATACCTGGGATGAATCGTACTTGGTCATGATGTATAATTCTTTTAATGTGTTGTTGGATACGATTTGCTAGAATTTTATTGAGGATTTTTGCATCTGTATTCATTAGAGAGATTGGTCTGTAGTTTTCTTTTTTTGTAATATCTTTGCCTGGTTTTGGTATGAGGGTGATGTTGGCTTCATAGAATGAATTAGGCAGTTTTCCCTCCACTTCGATTTTTTTGAAGAGTTTGAGGAGAATTGGTACTAATTCTTTCTGGAACGTTTGGTAGAATTCACATGTGAAGCCATCTGGTCCTGGACTTTTCTTTTTAGGAAGCTTTTGAATGACTAATTCAATTTCTTTACTTGTGATTGGTTTGTTGAGGTCATCTATGTCTTCTTGAGTCAAAGTTGGTTGTTCATGTCTTTCCAGGAACCCATCCATTTCATCTAAATTGTTGTATTTATTAGCGTAAAGTTGTTCATAGTATCCTGTTATTACCTCCTTTATTTCTGTGAGGTCAGTAGTTATGTTTCCTCTTCCGTTTCTGATCTTATTTATTTGCATCCTCTCTCTTCTTCTTTTTGTCAATCTTGATAGGGGCCCATAAATCTTATTGATTTTCTCATAGAACCAACTTCTGGTCTTATTGATTTTCTCTACTGTTTTCATATTTTCAATTTCATTTATTTTTGCTCTGATCTTTGTTATTTCTTTCCTTTTGCTTGCTTTGGGATTAGTTTGCTGTTCTTTCTCCAGTTCTTCCAATTGAACAGCTAATTCCTGCATTTTTGCCTTTTCTTCTTTTCTGATATAGGCATTTAGGGCAATAAATTTCCCTCTTAGCACTGCCTTTGCTGCGTCCCATAAGTTTTGATATGTTGTGTTTTCATTTTCATTTGCCTCGAGGTATTTACTAATTTCTCTTGCAATTTCTTCTTTGACCCACTCGTTGTTTAAGAGTGTGTTGTTGAGCCTCCAGGTATTTGTGAATTTTCTGGTATTCCGCCTATTATTGATTTCCAACTTCATTCCTTTATGATCCGAGAAAGTGTTGTGTATGATTTCAATCTTTTTAAATTTGTTAAGACTTGCTTTGTGACCCAGCATATGGTCTATCTTTGAGAATGATCCATGAGCACTTGAGAAAAAGGTGTATCCTGCTGTTGTGGGATGTAATGTCCTATAAATGTCTGTTAAGTCTAGCTCCTTTATAGTAATATTCAGATTCTCTATTTCTTTATTGATCCTCTGTCTAGATGTTCTGTCCATTGATGAGAGTGGTGAATTGAAGTCTCCAACTATTATGGTATTTGTGTCTATTTCCCTTTTCAGTGTTTGCAGTGTATTCCTCACGTATTTTGGGGCATTCTGGTTCGGTGCGTAAATGTTTATGATTGTTATGTCTTCTTGTTTAATTGTTCCTTTTATTAGTATATAGTGTCCTTCTTTGTCTCTTTTAACTGTTTTACATTTGAAGTCTAACTTGTTGGATATTAGTATAGCCACTCCTGCTATTTTCTGGTTGTTATTTGCATGAAATATCCTTTCCCAACCTTTCACTTTCAACCTATGTTTACTTTGGGTCTAAGATGTGTTTCCTGTAGACAGCATATAGAAGGATCCTGTTTTTTAATCCATTCTGCCAATCTATGTCTTTTGATTGGGGAATTCAGTCCATTAACATTTAGTGTTATTACTGTTTGGATAATATTTTCCTCTGCCATTTTGCCTTTTGTATTATATATATCATATCTGACTTTCCTTCTTTCTACACTCTTCTGCATACCTCTCTCTTCTGTCTTTTTGTATCTGACTCTAGTGCTCCCTTTAGTATTTCTTGCAGAGCTGGTCTCTTGGTCACAAATTCTCTCAGTGACTTTTTGTCTGAGAATGTTTTAATTTCTCCCTCATTTTTGAAGGACAATTTTGCTGGATATAGGAGTCTTGGTTGGCAGTTTTTCTCTTTTAGTAATTTAAATATATCATCCCACTGTCTTCTAGCCTCCATGGTTTCTGCTGAGAAATCTACACATAGTCTTATTGGGTTTCCCTTGTATGTGATGGATTGTTTTTCTCTTGCTGCTTTCAAGATCCTCTCTTTCTCTTTGACCTCTGACATTCTAACTAGTAAGTGTCTTGGAGAACGCCTATTTGGGTCTAATCTCTTTGGGGTGCGCTGCACTTCTTGGATCTGTAATTTTAGGTCTTTCATAAGAGTTGGGAAATTTTCAGTGAAAATTTCTTCCATTAGTTTTTCTCCTCCTTTTCCCTTCTCTTCTCCTTCTGGGACACCCACAACACGTATATTTGTGCAGTTCACATTGTCCTTGAGTTCCCTGATACCCTGTTCAAATTTTTCCATTCTTTTCCCTATAGTTTCTGTTTCTTTTTGGAATTCAGATGTTCCATCCTCCAAATCACTAATTCTATCTTCTGTCTCTTTGAATCTATCATTGTAGGTATCCATTGTTTTTTCTATCTTTTCTACATTGTCCTTCACTTCCATAAGTTCTGTGATTTGTTTTTTCAGTTTTTCTATTTCTTCTTTATGTTCAGCCCATGTCTTCTTCATGTCCTCCCTCAATTTATCGATTTCGTTTTTGAAGAGGTTTTCCATTTCTGTTCGTATATTTAACATTAGTTGTCTCAGCTCCTGTATCTCATTTGAACTATTGGTTTGTTCCTTTGACTGGGCCATATTTTCAATTATTTGAGCGTGATCCGTTATCTTCTGTTGGCATCTGCGCATTTAGACAGATTTCCCTGGGTATTGGATCCAAAAGTTTGGAAAATTTTTCTGTGAAATCTCTGGGTTCTGTTTTTTTTATCCTGCCCAGTAGGTGGCGCTCGTGGCACACGTTTGTCTGCGGGTCCCACCAGTAAAAGGTGCTGTGGGACCTTAAACTTTGGAAAACTCTCGCCGTCCGGGGGGGTTCGCTAGCCGAAGCGGCTCAGCCGGGTCCGAACGCAGAGAGGGTTGCTGGTCACCGCAGCCCGGGAAAGAGCCGGTCCGAATTTCCTAGTCGGCCCTGGGCGACAAGCGTGGCGGGAGGGTGCCAGCGGCAGCGGCCCGCCCGAGAGAGTGCACGTTCCCCGGGAGTCACGGGTTTGGAAGGGGCCTCCCCCACCCGTCACCGTTCTCCGCGGCCTGGGGATTTCCGATCCAATTCTCTCAGTTGGTCCGGGGGGCTGCGCGTGGTGTGGGCGCCAGCCACCTTGGTTTCAGGGGACCGCCTCTCCAATTCTCCCAGCCGGCCCGGGAAGGGGGAAGGGAGTAACTCCGGCCGCTTGCCGCCCCGCCTGGTGAGGCCCGCGCGCCTCGGCGATCTCACCCGAGCTGCTTCTCTCAGCCAGCCAGCTGTTCCAGGATGGGGTACGCTGTCTTTTTTTATCTCTGTTGTGGCTTTGGGCGCTTTCTGTATCGTTTCTACTCCCCTAGTAGCTGTCCTGGGGAAGAAACTAAGATCGTCTTACTAAGCCGCCATCTTCCAGGAAGTCTCTGTATAAGTGTTTTTTAAGGAAACCCCAGAAGGAGGGCAGTCCTCTTCAAATATTTCCTAAGGTCTAGCCAGAACTTGGGAATTTAAAACTTAGTTTACTTCTGGGTAAGTTTGGCAGGTTTTGTTGTAATGGTAAGTATGTTGGTATCAGATTGGGAGGGAACTCACCCATGGAAAGTGAAGTTAGGTTTCCCTTTTAATTTGTTTTCATAAGAATTGCCTTTGTTGTAGCATCTAAGAGCTATGATTGTTAATTGTGGGCTGGCAGTATTTTAATTGTTTCAAAGCCATTTGTGAAGTTTGTGATTGATATTAGAAAAAAAATGAAACCATTGACATATAAGGGAAGAATTCTCAAGCTAGTTGTAGGTCCTGAGTCTTGAGGCACGTTTTAGTGCTGGTGTTATTCTGTTGTATGTGTAACAATTCCTGAAAACATTGTTTAGTGGGTGTCCTGGTTTGAAAGGATTTATGTATCCTAGGAAAGCTGTGTTTTAATCCTAATCAGTCTTGTGGGAACAACTGTTTTTTTTAATCCATATTCAATACTGTATGTCAGAAACTTGATTAGATTATCTCCATAGAGATTTGACTCGCCTGATGGTGGGTGTTAACTTTTGGATAGAAGGAGATGTGACTCTACCCATTCCATGAGGGTCTTGATTTTTTTACTGGAATCCTTTCAAAGAGCAGGTATTTTGGAGAGAGTCCCTTTTTCAGAATGACAAGAGAACCATGAAACAGCCCACACTACCAGAGACCTTTGGAGATAAAGAAGAAATATGCCCCTGGGAGAGCTTCATGAAATAAGAAGCCTGGAGTGAAAGCAAGATTTCACCATGTTTGCCATGTGCCTTTCCAGTTGAGAGTGAAATCCTGAACTTTATCGGTCTTCCTGAACCAAGGTATCTTTCCCTGCTGCCTTAGAGTGGACATTTTTACAGTCTGCTTTAATTGGGACATTTTCTCACCCTTAGAAGTGTCAACTAGCAACTTATTAAATTCCCTTTTTTTTAAAAAACATTCTGTTTCTGGTATATCACATTCTGGCAGCTAGCAGACTAGAATAGTAGGTAAAGAGAATGTCTATGGCAATGTATCATTGACCATTTGGTGCAGTTCCTTTCTCCTGTAGTAAGTGAAGTTTGTATTGAAGGAGGGAGGGCATCATTGTAATTGATAGGGAAAGGGACCTTTATGTGTAAAGGCATGTATTATTGGAAAGTTTTGTGTTTGTTATCATCCTAACAATCAGTAAGCGCTATAATTTTACCTCTGTAATCCTGAAGACTTGCTGGTATTTGCTCTGTATGATGACAGTCTTGATTTACATGTACCAATTATGGGCATCTTGATTATAATATTGAGTGCACATTAATTATCTTTTGGCATTCCTTAAGTGAGACTTGATAGGTAGATTGCTCTGTTTCTTTGGTGGTATTACTAATATGGTATTTTGTTTAACTTGAGGCAGGAGGTGGCCCATGGGTTTGAAGAAATGTATGGGTTATTACCAGTGTTATGGAGACTGGCTTAGCTGGAAGAAGGTTATTAGTGGCAGCAGATACAGAAGAATTAGGCTCAGTGTTGATATCTGTAGTTGTTAGTAGGATTGACCAACCTGAATGGACAACAATGGTTCCCATTGCCCCCAAGAGAACTTCTTTTGCTCCTTTTATCATGAGATGTTCATTAAGCTCATTAAGACCCACCTGAAATGTACAGAGCCAAACCTCTGCAGAAATAATCTGATCAAATGTTCTCAACCAGATTCTATGAAGATTCCATGCACTAGGAAGCTAGTTACTTTCCAGAAACCTACAACTTTCATATGGCTTCCTTGGCCAGATAGATTCTGAAACACAGAGAGGCCAGCCCCTCCAGAACATCAACTAGTTCTATCACCTGAACCCCATATTATTGACATGACTTCCAATGTGAAAAAGTTGAAATGAGCATAGCCCAAATAACCCTAAAGACTGGGAGAAAGGTCAAAGGAGACGGTGCAGTTAGTTACACAGAGAAGGTAGGGTTTAACAAATGAATATGATTACTGAATCATTACACTGATACTTCTTTTAGTCTCTAGTGTCTTTTAACAGCTAGTAGTAAAACATAAAATTGTCGAATTGTAACACACGAAACTCTGAAATCTGTTCTTCAATTAATTGTTGTGCTTTGCTTTGAAATGTATTGCTTTTTTGTATATGTGTTTGTTCTAATTTGCTAGCTGCTGGGTTGTGATATCCCAGAAACAGAATGGCTTTTAAAAAGGGGCATTTATTAAGTTGCAAATTTACAGTTCCGAGGCTGTGAAAATGTTCCAATTAAAGCAAGTTTATAAAACTGTCCAAATTAAAGTACCTTCACTCAAGAAGGCTGATGAAGTTCTGGGTTTCTCTCTCAACTGTAAAGGCACATGGTGAACATGGTGCCCTGGCCTCTTGTAATTCTCATGGATCACTCCAAAATGTTTCCTCTTTTAACGGATTCCAGTAAACTAATTAAGACCCAACTGGAATGGGTGGAGTCACACCTCCCTTAATCAAAGGTTAATACCCACAGTTGGATGTGCCTCATCTCAGTGGGAGGTAATCTAATCAAGTTTCCAACCTATAGTACTGTATAGGGATTAAAAGAAATGACTGCCTCTACAAAATAGTTCAAGATTAAAGCATAAATTTTCTAGGGTACATAATCCTTTCAAACCAGCATATTCCATCCTCTGCCCCCTAAAAATGATGTGTTTTTCCCATATACAAAATACATTCATTTCATCACAATATCAGAAAGCCTTAAAATATCTCAGTACCAAATACCAATGCAACACAAAGTCAGACACGGTGCAGAATCTCATCAAAGTCAGCTACAGGCATGGTCTGTTCTAAGGCAGACTTCTCCTATAGCTCTAGGTCTGTAAAACTCAGAATAAATAAGTTCCTGTCAACATACAAAGGAGAGATAGTCACAGGATACATATTCCTATTTCCATAGGGAGAAATTGGAAGGGACATAGGGGTCACTGGACCCAAGTAGTTTTGGAAACCTGCAGGGTAAAGTACATTAGATTTCAAAGTCTGAGAGTCATTTATCTTCCGGGCATTAGAAAGAGGCAGTCCCACCCTTTCTAAGGGTCTTTACAACCACCTGCCTCTCTCCTTGGGGGACATTAGGGAGACCCACTTTTTTCTTGGATCCACCCTCTCCAAGTATTGGGGCTGTACCTGGCTCTCTGGGGCACATGCTCAGCCCCTCCGTGTGGTGGCAGCCAGGCTCTCCCCAGTCCCCAAGGAATGTGCTCCAACTTCTTCAAGGCCTGAGGTGACACAGCTCTTCCCCTGCAATGAGGTGGAAGGCCCACCCTCTCCCTTCAGGGCAAACTCACCCTTTCCAAGTACTTGGGTGGGCCCAATCTCCTGGCCTAAGGTTTCTTGACTTTAGCCTCCAGTCTCCTTGGTTCTACCTCTGGAGATATTTTGCCTTTACTTTTTCTGTTTTCTAAACTCACAGTTGAGACTGGCAGCAGTTCTGTTTATACATGTCCCATAGCACTCTTGTTCACTTTTTTTTTTTTAACATGTGCTGGCACCAGGAAGTGAACCTGGGTCTCCAGCATGGTAAGCAGGAACTCTTCTTCACTTTTTATGTTGTAATCAAGGGTCTTGCCATTTAGACAGAAGGAGTTTTCACAAACCATTTTTTGGTAACTCCATTTTCAATCCTGGCTTTTTCTGAAATGGCTAACTGGTTCCACATTTGGTTTAATCCTCACATGGGGTACTATTCTCTGGGGTCCCCCTTTCTGGAAGTGCAGAATTTTCAGAACATCAATTTCTGATTCCTTTGTACCCAAGAGTTCAGTTCTCAGCTAATCTCTTTCCTGTCACATTTCACTATAAGCTGCAAGGAGAAACCAGGCTGTGTTTTCCACATGTAATTTGGAAATCTCTGCTGCAAAATATCTAAGTTCATGGCTTTTAAGATCTGCTTTCCAGCCAAACTGCTAGTCAATTTTGCCAAGTTATCAGCCATTTTTAAACAAGGACTGCCATCCTTTCAGTTTACAATAACACATGCCTCATCTCTGTGCATATTTCTACCAACAGTCTCTTCAAAGCATTCTAGGCCTTCTCTATCAAGCTTCTTACAACTCTTCCAGAATCTTCCCCTTATCCACTTAAAAACTTCTTCCAACATGTTTTATATTTACAAATGACAGTACCCCACTTGTACCAAAATCTGTTCTAGTTTGCTAGCTGCCAGAATGTGATATCTCAGGAACAGAACAGCTTTTAAAAATTTAGGGGGAATTTATTAAGTTGCAAATTTACAGTTCTAAGGCCATGAAAATGTTCCAATTAAAGCAAGTCTTTAAAAATGTCCAAATTAAGGCACCCAAACTGTGTAGACTTGCAGACCGCCACCTGTCCCCAAATAAAGGCACCAACAAGAGGTTACCTTCACTTAAGAAAGGCCGATAAAGTTCAGGGTTTCTCTCTCAACTGGAAAGTCAGAGTGAACATGGCAACATCTGCTATCTTTCTCTCCAGGTTCTTGTTTCATGAAGTTCCCCCAGGGCATTTTCCTTCTTCATCTCAAATGGTCTCTGATTGTGAACTATTGATTGTACACTCTTGATAATTGCATGGTATGTGAATATAATATATATATATATCAATAAAATGGCATTAAAATTAGAAACAAAAACAAAAAATAAATTAGAAAAAGCAAAAAGTCAGTCTTATGACTTTATAGTTATACATTGCATTTAAAATGTTTTCTAAAAATGTTTGGATATGTTGATGAGTTAAAATTTGATTAATCACAATCTATTTTAATAAATTATGCACTATCTTTTAAAAAAAAAGCCTCACCCTTAATTGGGTGTGTTGTATCTCCACGAAAACAACCCAATCAAAGATTCCATCCCAAATGTTATGTCTACTCCACAAGATTGGATTAGGAGTAAAAGAGCATTGCTTTTCTGTTTTTTTTTTAACAGAACAGAAAGCCAGCACATTCTACCCTCAGTTTCAGACCAGCACATTACACCCTCTGAACCCCAAAAAGGCATGTTCTTTCCATATACAAAATATATTCATTGCATCATAATATCACAAAAACCTTAAACTATTTCAGTAATAATAGAAAGTCAGAAACAGTACAAAATCTCATCAAAATAAGCCACAGGCATGATTTTTCATAAGGCAAATTCTTTTCTGGCTGTGGGCCTGTGAAGCTTAGAACAGCTTGTCTGCTTCCAGTACACAATGGAGGGGCAATCATAGGATGAACAGTCTCATTACCACAGGGAGAAATTGAAAGAAAAACAGGTCACTGGATTGAAACCTTTCCAGAAAACTGCAGGGCAGACTCCCTTACATTTCAGAGTCTGCAGACCCTTTATCATCCTCAGGGCTTGGGAAAGGAGCAGTCCTACCCTTTACAAGGGCTTCTGCAGTGGCCCTGTTCTCTCCAACACAGGAATGATGTTTGCAACCTTGGGAAACATTGGGGAGACCACCTTTTTCTCAACTCCATGCCGTCCAAGCATTGGTGCAGCACTCTGACTCTCTTCCATCTCTAAGGCACATACTCAATCCTCTCAGATCACTGGAGTGGCGGTGAGGCTCTGCCCAATGCTCCAGGAATGTGCTCTGCTTTCTCTGAAGCTGAAGAAGTTGAAACTCTTCTGCCTGTCCCCTGCCTCCAGGGTAAACACACCCTTTCCATGTGGATGTGCAGGTCCTTTCTCCTGGTCTGAGATTTCTTGGCTTCAGACCTTAGGTTCCATGGTTTTACTACCAAAGTTTTTTTTCCTTTATTTTGTCCCTTTTAGTCCAGATTGGCAGTGGTTCTGTTTATAAAGATCTCACAAAAAGTATGTTGGTTTAGCATGTACTATCCAGGGGTTAAAGCCATCAGACAATAGGACTTAACACAGATCTTTTCTGTATAACTCCCATCTCCAATCCTGGCTTGTCCTGACATGGCTGACTGGTTCCATATTTGGTTAAATCTTCATGTGTACCATTGCTGCTGCTGCTGTGGTCTCTGTTTCTGAAAACTCAGAACTTTTCGGACCATCAGATTCTGGCTACTTTGTACCCAAGAGTTCAGTTCTCAACTTATCCCTTTTCTGTTGGATTTTAATATAAGCTACAAGAAGAAGCCAGGCTACATTTCCATATTTAATTTGGAGATTTCCTCAACTAGATATCCTAGCTGGTTGCTTTCAAATTCTCCTTTCCATCTAGCATGAGGACTCAATTTTGCCAAATTCTCTGCAAGTTTAAAACAAGGATCACCTTTCTTCCAGTTTGCAATGATGCTTTGCTCATTTCTAATACAGAAGTATCTTTAATGTCCATATTTCTACCAACAGTCTCTTAAAAGCATTCTAGGCATTCTCTATCAAGCTCCTCACACCTCTTCCATAATCTTCCCCTTATCCATTTCAAAAGTCTTTCCAACATGTTTGGTTTTTGCAAATCACAGCATCTTACTTCTCTGGTACCAAAATGTGTTTAAATCTGTTTTGGTTTGTTCAAGCTGCTGGAATGCAATATTCCAGAAACGGATTGGCTTTAATAAAGAGGATTAATTAAGTCACAAGTTTACAGTTCTGTGCTGGTTTGAAATGATGTATGTACCCTAGAAAAGCCATGTTTTAATCCTAATCCCATTTTGTAAAGGCAGCTGTTTCTTCTAATCCCTATTCAGTATGTATGTTTGAAATGTAATGAGATCATCTCCCTGGAGATGTGATTTAATGAAGAGTGGTTGTTAAATTAGGTAGAGGTGTGCCTCCATCCATATCAGTGGGCCTTGATTAGTTTCTGAAATCCTATAAAAGAGGAAATATTTTGGAGAATGGGACAGTCAGAGAGAGCAGAGCAGAACAACGTAGACATGAGAAAGAGTCCACCAGCCAGCAACCTTTGGAGATGAAGGAGAAAAATGTCTCCCAGGGAGATTCATGATACAGGAAGCCAGGAGAAGAAGCTAGCAGATGATGCCATGTTTGCCATGTGCTCTTCCAGATGAGAGAGAAACCCAGACCGTGTTCAACATGTGCCTTTCCAGATGAGACTGTGTTCGCCATGTGCCTTCTTACTTGAGAGAGAAACCCTGAACTTCATCAGCCTTCTTGAACCAAGGTATCTTTCCTTGGATGCCTTAGATTGTACATTTCTATAGACATGTTTTAATTGGGATATTTTCTCGGCCTTGGAACTGTAAACTAGCTTCTGATTAAATTCCCCTTTTGAAAAGCCATTCTGTTTATGGTATATTGCATTCTGGCAGCTAGCAAACTAGAAGAAGTTCTAAGACCATAAAAATGTCAAAACTAAGGCATTCAAGAAAGATATTTTGATTCCAAATAATGGCCAAATGGCATCAGAGATTTCTTGTCAGCTGGGAAGGCATAAGGCTGGCACCTGAGGTTCTTGCTCCCTGTTCATTTCTTTGTTTCTGATTCCAGTGGCTTCCTTTCTGAGCATCTGTGGGCCCTCACTTAGCTACTCTGTATTGGCTTTCTCCAGGTTCTGGCTTGCTTAGCATCTCATGGGAAGGTATAGGGCAACCCTTACTTGGCTGTGGTTTCTAACATCTCTCCAAGCATCTCTGTTGGCACTCTAAGCATCTCTGTTGGCATCCCAAGCATCTCCAAGTATCTGTGTCTGAGCTTTTACTCAAATATTTCCCTGTGTTGGCTCTTCTAAGGACTGTAGTAAGTTAAGACCCAATTTAAATGGGCGGGGCTGAACCTCCATGGAAATAATCTAATCAAAATGTCACGCCCACAATTGAGTAGACCACATCTCCATGGAAACAACCGAATCCAAATATTCTACCCTAAACAATGGGTCTGCCCCCACACAATAGGATTAGAATGAATAGAATATGGCTTTTTGAGGGTCCAGAAGAGATTATAACCAGCTCAGGGTGAGACTAGTGACAACAATGGCTTGGACCAAGTGATAGTAGTAGGTGCAGTGAAGTGATCAGATTGTAAGTATTTTGAAAGTACATCTATTAGGACTTCCTGGTGGATTGAATGTTGGGTGAAAGAACTCATACATCCTATATCCCTTACCCCTCCCTCTCATTACCACTAGTATTTGTAATCTACCCCATTTTTTTACCCCTATTCCCCCTCTGTTACTTATATTTGTCCTTATATTTTTTGCTCATCTGTCCATACCCTGGAGAAAAAGGAACATCAGACACAAGATTTTCACAATCACATGGTCACACTGTAAAAGCTGTATAGTTATACAGTCATCTTCAAGAATCAAGGCTACTAGAATAGAGTTCAACAGTTTTAGGTACTTCCTTCTAGCCACTTCAATATACAGTAAACTAAAAAGGGATATCTGTATAATGTATAAGAATAATCTCCAAGGTAACTTCTTGACTGTGATTGAAATCTGTCAGGCTCTGAGACTTATTTTATCTCATTCCTCTCTTCCAACTTTTGGTCAAGAAGTCTTTCTTAATCCTATGATGTTGGGTCCTGACTCATCCCTGAGAATCAAGTTTCATGTAGTTAGGGAGATTTATACTTCTTGGAGTCATGACCCACTAGGGGAGAGGGCAGTGAATTCACTTGCTGAGTTGTCTTAGAGAGAAAGGTCACTCCTGAGCAACAAAAGAGGTTTTCTGGGGATGACTCTTAGGCATTATTATAAGTAGGCTTAGCCTGTCCTTTGCAGGAATAAGCTTCATTGGGGTGAGCCCCAAGATCGAGGGCTCAGCTTGTTGAATTGGTTGTCCCCACTGCTTTTGAGAATATCAGAAATTCCCCAGATGGGGAAGTTGAATATTTCCTCCTTTCTCCCAAGCCCCCCAAGAGGACTTTGCAAATATTTGTTTATTCTCTGCTGAGAAGAGAGGTATTCTTTTTTTTAACCATTTTTTGTACTTTATTTTTATTAATTAAAAAAAATTTCTTTTAAATACCAAGAAAATACCAAATACAAACATTTGTAACTTTTGATCTTCTCTTCTACATATATAATCAGTAATTCACAATATCATCACATAGTTGCTTATTCATCATCAAGATCATTTCTTAGAACATTTTGCATGTATTCAGAAAAAGAAATAAAAAGAAAACAGATAAAAATTGATACATACCATTACCCCCCACCCCTTCCCTTCACTGATCACCACATTTCACTCTAAATTTATTTTAACATTTTCTCCCCCTATTATTCATCTTTATTCCATATGTGTTACTTGTCTGTTGATAAGGTAGATAAAAGGAGCATCAGACACAAGGTTTACCCAATCACACAGTCAACACTGTGAAACCTATATCATTATACAGTCATCTTCAAGAAACATGGCTACTGGAACACAGCTCCACATTTTCAGGCTGTTCCCTCCAGTCTCTCCACTACGTCTTGACTAACAAGGTGCTATCTGTTTAATGCATAAGAATAACCTCCAGGATAACCTCTTGACTCTATTTAGAATCTCTCAGCCATTGACACTTAATTTGTCTTGACACTTAATTTTGGTCAAGAAGGTTTCCTCAGTCCCTTGATGCTGAGTCTCAGCCCATTCCAGGATTTCTGTTCCACGTTGCCAGTAAGGTCCAGACCCCTGGGAGTCATGTCCCATGTAGACAGGGGTAGGGTGGTGAGTTTGCTTGTTGTGTTGGCTGGAGAGAGAGAGGCCACATCTGAGCAACAAAAGAGGTTCTCTTGGGGGTGACTCTTAGGCCTAATTTTAAGAAGACTTTGACCTATCCTTTGTGGGGTTAAGTTTCATATGAACAAACCCCAGGATTGGAGGCTCAGCCTATTGCTTTGATTGTCTGCATTGCTTGTGAGAATGTCAAGAGTTGTCTTGGGGGAGTTGAATTTTCCCCTGTTCCCATCATTCCCTGAAGGGGACTTTGCAAATACTTTTTTATTCACTGTTCTGATCACTCTGGGATTTAGCGGGGATCTCTCTGGACAAACCAACAAAATCTCATGTTTTACTCAAGGTTCCATGTACTTTTAATGTTCAATTAAGATGTCTACGTAAGTTATATTAGGAAATGCACTAGTCAAAATATAAATTTTGTACCAAATAAACATTTTTTGCTTTAGTCTCACACATAAGGTAAAATTTTAAAATGCTAATTACCAGCTATTTTCAGCACCCTGCAGTAATGACATTCCTTTGTTAGAAGAGAGGAATTCTTGACAGTGAGGATTAACAACTCTTTGAGGAGAGAAATGAGGCAGTAGCTATATTGGGGAGCTGGGAGCAAGAATTTTTTTCTTCTTCTTCTAAGAGATAGAAGTAATGGCATGATTATATGATGATGAAAATGATCCAGTGAAGAGAAATGAGTACATTATTCTTATATTCCATGATCAGCTCATATATACTGTTAACTTTTTTGCCCTTCCTTTACTTTGCCACACTTGCCTGGCAATACCTTGAACTTGATGAAATCCAACACTTCTACTACTAGGTGCTTGCTCTTTCTGTTACACCCCGTACTGTAGTGAGCACAAACTGTCACAGCAGGGAGAAGATTTTCCCTTTACTCTGAAGTTTCTGGCCTTAGACTTTAGCAATAAAAAAGTCAGTAAAAAGTGAACTCTGAGGCGGTACTTGGGAGAAACTGACTTAGTCTCAAGATGATGGGATCGAGAACTGACTTTTTTTCTAAAGGACTTTAAGTCCCAGAAAGCAGATGTATTTGAGTTTGTCAGTTTATTTAGTGGAGAGTTCTCTGAATGTTTTCTCCAGGTTAGATGTTTGTCTGTTTGAGTATTTTCCACAGTGATGGGGTATAGAGGTATTGAGGCTATAGGAAGTTATTTGGAATTATAAAATGTCTTGGCCCTGTTTCTCAGTCTCTTTGTGCATGTTTTCACATTTTTGTGTCCTGACCTTTCCTGGGTTTCTTCTGTGCTGAGTGGTTCCCCTTCTCCTAACTTCTAATGAAGTTTCTTATAATCTCCTCCTCCCCTCCTTAGATTTTATTTTGCCACTACGAAGTTAAACATAATATTCCTTCTCTACTATCTATTTTAAATCAGTGCTGGGAGGGAGGGTAGAGAAATGCCTGTGTTATCCTAAGTGAGCTGGATGTTTGAATTATTTCTTATATCCTGAAATAAGGTTTCCTATGATATAAGTACTGAATATTAATATTTTCATGTCTGTCAACTGTAAAACTTTACAGTGAAAGATTCATGAGATATGCTGTTAATGTAGCTTTAGAAATAGTCACACCAGTAAAGTGACTTGTTGGCAGCAATACTTTTGAAAGCACATAGGACTTTTTCCCCTTTGGATATATAATGAGTCTAAATTACTTTGGAAATTGGGACTTATTTTTTACTTTGAAATAATTATTTTAAAAAGAAATGAAGTAAAAAAAGAATAGTAACATTTAAATTTTCTCATTGTAAAACTGTAAAAACACAGTTCATGTGCTTTTTACACAGAAATCTGAATATGTATACTTTTTAAAAATTGAGTTGATAGGAAAAATGCAGAAGGATCATGGGTGTGGTAGTTAGATTCAGTTGTCAACTTGGCCAGGTGAAAGCACCTAGTTCTGCTGCTGTGGACATGAGCCAATGGTAGGTGAATCTCATCTGTTGCTAATTACATCCGCAGTCGGCTAGGAGGCGTGTCTGCTGCAATGAGTGACGTTTAACTTAATTGGCTTGTGCTTAAATGAGAGAAGGCAATGTAGCACAGTCTAGCAGCTTGGCATTCCTCATCTCAGCACTTGCAGCTCAGCCCGGGCCCTTGGAGATGGAGAAAGAAATCACCCCGGGGAAAGTTGTTGGAACCCAGGGGCCTGGAGAGAAGACCAGCAGAGACCATCCTGTGCCTTCCACGTAAGAAAGAACCTCAGTGGAAAGTTAGCTGCCTTTCCTCTGAAGAACCAACAAAATAAATCCCCTTTTATTAAAAGCCAATCCGTCTCTGGTGTGTTGCATTCCGGCAGCTAGCAAACTAGAACAATGGGTATATTTTGTTGAAGTAAAAGGTCTTTGTATTTGAAGAAAAAATCCAGAATACCTGTATCTTCTAATTCTGCTAAGTACAACATTTGAAGACTGCTCTTTTGCACATCTTTTTTCCTTTAAATATACTGTTACTAAATATTGTATGGATTTTTGATTAGTTTGTTGAATTGGCAGTAATTTTTCACTTTTATTGATGCTATAAAATTTTCCTTCATTAATCATTGATATATAAAATTAGAAGATATTCAAAGGTGTTTTTGGTTAATAGTTGCAAAATTAATCTGAAAAATTATCAACATTTTGTGAATTAAGATTTAGGATTGTTTTAAAATGTAGAGTGTGTGCTTTTTAAAGATGAAACCTGTTTGATTGAAATGTACATTAAGTGCATTAAATAAGAAAATGTTATATGAGCTTTTTACTCTGTCTAAACAATTTATTAGGCATTTTAAAATGTTCTCCTACATAATAGTCATACATACTTTCAAGTATTAGACTACTGTCTGAATGGTGGACAATGTGTACACTAATCACTCATAGGATGCTTTAGTGGGTTTAGTATTTTAAAAGTATGCTACCAGAGAAAAGGAAGCATAGTTTGAATTGTCTCAAAAGAAATCTTAAGACTATATTATAAACTGGGTTATGTTAGTTATCTGCATTTTTGTAGCTCTAGGATTTTGATAACATTTCACTTGTTGATTTTAGTTACATGTTGCGTATTTAAGTGTTCTGCCAGAAGCACATACAACTGAAATATTCTCTTTTGGTTTCCAGTCATAGCTTGTGTTGCCCATAATCAGAACCTTTCAGTTGTATGGCTTTTTTCTTTTAAAGTTGCAACAAAATATATATATAACAGGGCAGACCACAGTGGCTCAGTGGCAGGATTCTCACTTGCCATGCCAGAGACCTGGGTTCAATTCCTAGTGCCTGCCCGTGCAAAAAAAAGTATATATAACAAAATTTGCCATTTTAACAATTATTAAGTGTAAAATTCATTATCATTTGTTATATTTACTAGCTGTATGGCTTTTCTGACATTTAATGTATTGAAAGCAATTGCATAAGTGTTTAACTTTTTTATGTTAACATTTTTCTTTTAGGTTATCTACAACGGTGAGATGAAGTAATTTAAGATGAGCAAGTTAAAAGTGATACCAGAGAAAAGGTACTGTGTATATGTATGAATTACAGAATATACAACAATATATTATTTCTATAATACATGAAGTGATTATTTGAAAGTCATTACTTAATATTATTTATGCTTAAATAATAGTATATTTGTATTATATTCATTTTTTTTAATGTTTAACTTTTCAGTTAAAGCAGGAATTATCAAACTGTGACACAGTGACCAAATCTGGCCCACTTCCTGTTTTAGTATGGCCCATGAGTTAAGAAAGATTTTTACATTTTTAAATGCTTGAGAAAACCAAAAGAATAATATTTTTGACACATGAAGATTGTATGAAATTCAAATTTCAGGGTATATCAGGTTTTATTATTTATAAGAAAATCAAAATAAAAGAAAGATATAGCCATATTTTTCCATTTATGTGTTCTCTGTCTACATTTGCACTAGAGCAGCTGAGCTAAATAGTTGTGACAGATTATATGGTCTACAGTACCTAAAATATGTACCATGTGGCCCTTTACAGAAAAATGTTCCTGATCCCTGAGTTAAAGCAACTTATATAATCTCTGTTAAAGCTTGTAAGTGCTAAAAATAAGTCTTAAGATTGATTTTACTTTGGGCCCTTTCACTTAAATGGCAGATTTCATTTATTTCATTTTGGAATTTTGCTATGTATATATCCTTGAAAAAATTTCTTAACCTTGTTAATTCTCAGTTTTGTCATCTGTAAAATAAGTTTAATGATAATGCTGTGTTGACAAAGTTGGGAAGATTAAATAATCTGGCCAACTCAGTAAATCATAACTTATTAATAAAAAAATGAAAGTTTGTGCTTATAGTGGTATTTTATTTTTGTTTATATATATGAAACTGCATTTATAGATATGCTTCAAATCTGTTTAATAATGAGATGTATACACACAGTTTATTTAGATAAGATTTGTTTTTTAAGTTGTTAGATGTTTCAGTTCGCTAATGCTGCTGGAATGATGGATTGTCTTTTACAAAGGGGATTTATTAGGTTACAGATTTACAGTTCTAAGTATGTGAAGATGTCCAAATGAGGGCATCAGCAAGAGGATACCTCCACTAAAGAAAATGCCAGTGTCTGTCTGTGTGCATGTATGAGTGCATGTGTGTTTCAGTGTCTACCTGTGTGCATGTTGCATATGTGTGCCACATGTGTGCCAGTGTCTGCCTTTGTCTATGTGCAAGTGCACACGTGTATGAGCATCTACCTGTGAGCATGTTGTGTATGTGTGCTGCATGTGCCAGAGCCTGCCTGTGTGCATGTTGTGTATGTGTTCTGTGTGTGTACCAATGTGTGCCTGTGCATGTATGAGTGCATGTGTGTATCAGCATCTGCCTGTGTGCATGTACGAGTGCACATGTGTGGACAGAGTGGCTGCCCCAAGATATCCGGCCCTAATCCCGAAAGCAGGGACCTTGCAGATGTGATTGAGTTATGGATCTTGAGGAAATCAGCTGATCCTGGATTGCCTGGGAGAGCCCCAGCTGCTAGCGCAGGTTTCTGCTGAGGTGGGGAGTGGCAGGTGCATGTAGAGGAGAAGATGGACTTTTCGGGGGGCATGCAGGGTGCGATGCAGGGGCATCTCCCAGGGCTCTCCCCCCAGTGCTGTCCCCAGGGTGACCAACCTCCTGACTCCAGGCAGAGCCTCAGGTAAAGCCCCATTGATGGGCGTTGTTGCTGCAGCTTATGCATTTGTGGCCTCTGTGTGTTGGTGTGCATTCCCTTCTTCCTGATTATTCAGGCTTTTCCTGCTTCTTTGTTTTCTATTTTAACTTTTCTACTCTTGATTAGTAACATGTTTCCACTTTCACTTAATTTGCTGCTTTTTTTTAAAGACTTCTAGGGGCATTTAAATATTTGGTTTATTTATTTTCAATCTTTAAAAGAATAAATTTATTTCAGTTTATAAAGTTTTCCCCAAATATCACCTTAACTGAAGTCCACATATTTGATTATGCATTATTTTCTTTGATGATTTCTAAATATTTTGCAATTTTCATTGTTACTTCCTCTTTAATTCATGAGTTTTTTAGGTGTGTATTTTTTGAGGATTTCTTTACATGTGGATTTTCTTTTAAAATGCATTTTTATTGTTGGCTTTTAATTTAATTCCAGAAATGCAATAATATTAGCTCTTTGAAATTTTCTGAGGCTGGTCAGTTTTCAAAGATATTAGTGTATTTGAAAAAAATAAATGTTCTCTGTTTTTTAGGAACAGAATTGGATAGATAGGAAATGGTTATGACTCTCTGGTGAATCCAGTTGTTGATTTCATCTGAATCTTTTATAGCCACACTAAATTTTCATCTGTTTGGTCTTCCAGTTTCTAATAGTGATTTGTTTCTAATAAAGCCCTCTATATTGTCATTTTTTCTTTATTTATTTTGAGGTTTGGGGGTTAAGTGTATAAAATTAGTGATTATTATATTTCTTGGTGGAATTATCCTTTTATATTATGCAGTAGATCTCTCTTTAGCCATGCTAATGCTTTCTGCCTTAAATTCTATTTGCCCTGAGTGTTAGTATACTACTTTTCTTTTTCTAGAATATTTACTTAGTATATCATTTTTATTCCTGTATTTTCAACTTTTCTGTATGTTTTTCCTTTGGTATGTCTCTTGTAAATAGCATACAGTTGGATTTTCAAAAATCCAATCTAATCTAAGATACATTTATATTTTTATGATTATCAATGTAGTTGGACTTAACTATATTACCTTATTTTGTTTTTTCTCTTTATGTTATTTCTTTGCTTTCTTTTCCTGTTTTTTCCTCACTTTTGTGGATTGACAAATAGTTCTATATTACCTATTCAACCTATCCCACTTCACCCCTGTGCTGGTGAAGCTATTATATACCCCAGAAAAGCCATGTCCTTTAATTTTTATTCAGTATTGCTCAGTGGTATCTTTCTTACTGTTTCCATGGATAGAATGTGGCCTATCCAGCTGTGGGTGGTAACTTTTGAATAGGTGGTTCCGTAGAGATGTATCTGCACCCATTCAAGATGAAGTTTCTTACTGGAGTCCTTTGAGAGGGATCCATTTTGGAAAAAGCTTTAGAGTCACCAGAGCCCACACAGCCCTTTAGAGATGCAGAAGGAAAATGCCCCCAGGGAAGCCTGAGGAAATGAGGAGAAAATGCTAGCAGACGCCCAGTGCCATTCCAGCTGACAGAGGTGTTCTGAACCCATTAGCCTTCTTGAATCAAGGTATCTTTCCCTGGATGCCTTAGTTTGGACATTTGCATGGTCTTAGAACTGTAAACTTGCAACTTAATAAATTACCTTTTTTAAAGCCATTCTGTTTCTTGTATATTGTATTCTGGCAACTTTTACAAACTAAAACAACCCCCTCTGCTGGTTTAGAACTAGATCATATTTCTATCAGTTTATTGGATAGCCTTAACATTTAAAAATATATGTAGCTATCCATTTGTCTAATGCAAGGCTTGGTGAACTACTGTCCATCTGGCTGGTTGCCTATTTTGTAAATAAAGTTTTATTGGTAAGCAGCCATGCCCATTCATGGACATATTATGTATGGTTGCATTTGTGTTCAGTGGCAGAGTTGAACAGTTGTGATGGAGCGCATAGGCTCACAAACCCTAAGTATCCCCTTTATAGGAAATATGTATTATCCTCTGGTCTGGCACAATGAAGAGTGATTTAGCCTTTCTGACATCCTTTGCTGCAAGTATACAGAAAACAACCCCTTCTGTAAATAGTTTTATTATTGCTTGGGTTGGAAGTTTTACATGAAAAAAAACCCACAGAAATGTAAGAAAAAATTGTATAGCATACATTAAAAAAATAAAACAATGAATGGCTAATTAAATTTACTTTAAATAATTTTCTGTGTTCACCATTATTTCTTACATTGTATACATTCCCTTTGGGTTCAGTTTTCTTATTGTTTTAAGTTTATCATTTACTGAGGGTCTGGGGTGATGGCTTTATTTTATGCCCCAAAATATGTTTATTTTGCCCTCAGTCTTCATTGACAGTTTAGCTGGATATACATTTTTCAGTTATTTTCCTGCTGAGCTTTGTATCTATTATTCAGCATAGGTTTCTAACATATATTTTTGCTGAAATCCTCTCTCCTTTCCTAGACATTCTATCTTCCTTATCTGGTAGCTTTTAGGATTCTCTTTTTATACTTGATGTTCTGAAATCTCTTGCACTATTTCTGGCTATAGATTTTTTTCTCTCTGTCTAATTGGTACTTGTAGTACACTTTAAATCTGAAGCTTTTGTCTTTAATTCTGTAATTTCCCTCTCTGCTACCTCTTCAAATACCACGTTGCCAGATCTGCTCTGTTCTCTTCTTCTGGAGCTGGGACTTGATGTATGTAGAATCTCTTGCTTGAACTCCATATCACTTTTGCTTTTCTGATATCTGTGCATGAATTCCTTGTTCTGTCCTTGGGACTCTATAGATTGTCTCAGCTTGGAGTCTTTCATCTATTATTTAGTTTTTAAAAATTCTACTAATTTATTGCCAAGCCTTCTAGCTGGTTCTCTATATCTTGTGGTTTCTGCCTGTTTTTATTTCATAATTTGTTGAATTCACCTGAGCCATGTTCACCTTCCAGGCATTGATGCTGCCGAATGCCCTTGCTGTTCCTTGTGTGCTGATGGGTTTTGGTTGGGAGAGGAGGTTTCCTTGTTGCCCTCTTTTCTTTCATATGAGATATTATTTCTGTTATTTTTGACCACAGATCTGTCTCAAGTTTTCTCTCTCATGGCCATGCATTTAGGGCAGGGGCACAAGGCCTTCAGCACCAAGATTCCTGGATGCCTTTGGAAGGTGGAGCCCACAGGATGGTGGGTGATTGGGTGGGGATGTGAGAGAGCCTGAGGAGTCTGGGCTGAAGCTACATTTTGGTTTAGACAAAGGTGAGTTGTGCTGCTTATTGAGCTGGAGAATACCCAGGAAGGAGCATGTTGGGAGTGAGGATCAAGAGTTCTTCAGTTGTGTAATGTTTGATACACTATTTTGATAACCAAGTGGAAATGTTTAAAAAATAAAAGTAGTATATTAGCTTGGAGCTTCAAGTTTGGGCTAAAGATGTAAATTTGGGAATAATAAGTATGCAGTGGCATTCATATCTAAGTCACATACTGTGTAAGCCCTGGAGCATCCAACTTTGAGTGTAGTAGAGGAGGGAAGGTGAGCAAAAAAGACCATGAAAGAACCCCTGAAGATGTAGGAGGAAAATGGAAGCATTGCCAAAAGGCCAAAGAAGAAAGAGGTTTCTCTGCATGGCCTGGCAAAAGCACTTGGGTAGAGTGGTGGGGTGAGGGCCTAGCTAGCTTGAGGAAGTTAAGGAGACCCTGAAGTGTGAGGAGTGGAGAAACTGAACAAGTGAGTTTTGATATGAAGGGAGCAGAAAAATGTGCCACAATGGGAGGTGGGTATGGATCAGAGGAGCTTTGTTTTGAAGATGAGAGACACTGAGGCACATTTCTATGTTGATGAAATGGATCGTGCTGGTTTTACTGTGTCCTCTGCACCTCTTGCTCCACCATATTGGGCCCCTTTCCCTTATTCACCTCCTGCAGTTCGTGTAGGAAGGTGACATGTGATGATGGTGTACAGCCTATTTTGTCCAGCACCTTCTTACCCCATGTAGCAGGCAGCCTGGAGCACAGTAGGAGCTGGTTAGCCCTTGATGAGAGGACAGGTCCCTGACATGGTCAGGTTTTGGGGACCAGGTGTCGTTTGAATCAGAGGGAGAGTCGTACAGATAAAACACCACCCTGCTGGTGAGGGGTCTGAACTCAGTTTCCACCTGGCAAGCCCTTCCCTGTGCCTGGCCTGTGCGTGGGAGGTGGGGGCGTGGGTTGAAGGTGGCCCTGGTTTGGAGGGAAAGGAAGCAGTGCTGGGAGGAGTGCACACCTCCTGACCGGATGCTGAAGTCCTTCTCCGCCTCCTTCCCTGCCAGGATCCTGGTGACAGCGGGCACCGACTTTGACCTGTGAACCCTGCGGGCAGTGTGCGTGCTGAGGCCCCTGAAGCTGGTGTCAGGGATCCCCTGTAAGTCCGGCCAGACCCGGCAGGGTCTCCTCCCTCATCCCACCTTGTCTCAGCATGGCCTCCCCTTCTCCCCTCCTTACCTGCCCCATCCACCCCCCACCGCCCCTGAGCCGGGGGTGCTTTGGCTCAGGCAGAGAACAAGCTAGTACCTTGCTGGAGCAGGGTTGGGGGTTAGGATGCCGGAGAAATGTTCAAGGCCGCAGAAGGGCTCAGGCTTAGCAGGCCATTGAGGTCTTCTCCCTGGTCAGCCTGGGGACCTTGCCAGGCACGGGCTCGGGCATGCAGTAAGGCCTGGGGTCAGACTGGAGAGTGGAGGGGGAGTGGGGTCACAGCCTCCTCTGTCCAGGGCTGATTGCCACAAGCCACTGGCCACCCTCACTTTCCCCAAGGGTTGGGTTCTTCGGGATCCTGGCTCCTCTCCCAGAATCCCCCACCCCTGTCCCAGAATCCCCCACCCCTCCCTCAGAATTCCCTGCTCTTCCTCCAGGATCCCCTGCTCTTCCCCCAGGATCCCCTGCTCTTCCCCCAGGATCCCCTGCTCTTCCCCCAGGATCCCCTGCTCTTCCCCCAGGATCCCCTGCTCCTCTCCCAGGATCCCCTGGTCTTCTCCCAGGTTCCCCTGAGCTCTTCCTACCCTGACCCTTCCATAGTTTCACTCCTCAGTAGACACCCTGCTCTGGCGCCTGCCTCCCTGCAGGACTCAATGCCCCCTCCATTCAATGCTCCTCGAATTCCTCGGTTCTGTCCTCTTAGACACTTACTGTCCTGCCCACCTTGCCTGGGGCTTCGCACTCTGCCCCTCAGGCCCGCTCTGCTGCCCCTAAACTAGCCCACCATGCCCTGGACCAGGTTTGCGGGTGGTGCTCAAGTCCATCATGAAGGCCATGGCCCCACTCCTGCAGCTCGGGCTGCTTCTCTTCTTCACCACCCTCATGTTCACCATCATTGGTCTCGAGTTGTACGTGGGCAAATACCACAAGGCCTGTTTCCCCAACGGCACAGGTGAGCCATCTCAGGTGAGGCCTGGGCTGGTTAGGCCAGCAGGGGCTCACTTCTGGGTGGAGAGCCCCCTTCTGCTGATGGACACCAAGGTGTCCCTTGCGTTCCAGTGGTCACACAGATAATGCCCGGCAGACCCAAAGCAAAACACATGCAGAGGAAGTGCCTGTAGGTGTAGCAAGTTCTAGGAAGGAAAAAGGTACTTAAAGTGGGGTGGGGTGGAGATCTGAGGGTCGCCCTTACAGGGTGCGGAGGAGATGGGGGAAGCTCACGTGCCCCGCAGACCTTTCTGAGAGGGCTGGGCAGGGAGTGACGTCATCTGCATCCTCTGGCTGCTCTGGGCTAACTTAGAGCTGATCTGGTCTGGCCCAGTGTGTCAGGGAAGAGGTGGCTTGAAGGGTCCAGCTTGGGATGTATTTTGTGGGTGAGAAGTTCTCTGATTGTATGTGGAGTGTGAGAGAAAGAGAAGTGCTAAACATGACGCTAAGATTTTTGGCTTGAGCTGCAAACAGATTAGAGGAGAAAACACATATGATTCTCTTGATAGATACAGAAGAAGCAATTACTAAACTTTAAATCATTCATGATTTTAAAAAAAGAACTCTTATTGAAGTAGAAGTAAAACTTCCTTAGACTCCCTAAAATTTCCTGTAACATTTTATTTATTTGTAAGACTTGAGAATCTTTCCCTTTAACGTCAACAACAAAACAAGGACACACACGGTTACTTGTAGGCCCCACACCATGGGCTGTCACAGCGAGTGCAGTGAGGCTCTGGAGAGATGGGGAAGCCCTACAGGACTTGGAAAGCAGGAGATGGGCCTGGCATTACTCTCAGATGATACCATTGTCTACACAGAAAATTGATGATTTCATATTCTTTACACACATGTAAGATATTTGGAGGAGATGAACAAACCTGGTCAGTTTTGCCTTCTAAACCTAGGAGTCTTTGTTTCTACCCTAGAAATTCACCAAAGTGTCTCTCATGGTAATAGGGAGAATTGTCATGTATTGTGATAAATGTATTGTTTTGAAGTAGTTTTGCTTTGCTCTCGGAGGGACCTTGGCAGCTGGAAAGTGGGTGGTGCTGCCTGCCACCCTGTTCCACAAGTTAGCAGGGATTTTCTGATGTTTCTCTGTCACCCTCTGGGTGTTCCCCTGCCAGCTCACAGACCCTCTGCAGGTCATCCCTGGCACATGGTGATCTGGTTACAAGCCCTGGGGCTGCCGGGCAGCTGGGTCCAGCTGGGGACTTTGCTGGCCTCTAATGTGGGGAACCCCAGGCCTGGGATTGTGGTGGCAGTCAGGGTGGCTGTGGCAGCAAGGTGTGGACTTGGGCCTTATCATTTCTGCTTGTAATGCATGGAGCCCGGGGCATGTGGATGTGCATGTGCCAAGTCCCGGGCAGAGGGAATGGCGCGGAGACAGGAGGGGTCGGACGTTTCGCTGTGCACCTGGCTCCTGCCTGAGCTCAGGCTGTGCCTTCTCCTCCTCACTGATGCAGAGCCTGTGGGCGACTTCCCCTATGGCAAGGAGGCCCCCGCCCGGCTGTGTGGGGGCAACACCGAGTGCTGGGAGTACTGGCCGGGACCCAACTTCGGTATCACAAGCTTCGACAACATCCTCTTTGCCATCTTGACGGTGTTCCAGTGCATCACCATGGAGGGCTGGACCTACATCCTCTACAATGTGCGTCGCCATGGGGGTGGGGTGCGGGTGGGGGTTGGGGTTGGGGGATGGGGCAGAGATAGAGCCAATGGAGAAGGCGGGGCCCTGGAGCGGGGCAGGAGGCATGGCGGGGCACAGGTTCTCAGCCCTGCCTCTTGCCAGGCTACAGATTTCTTCCTCCCAGTGCTGGCTCAGGTCCCCAACTGGCCCGTTCCTCGCTGTCTCTGAGCCCTCCCCTGGCTGGGGTATCCCGGCAGCTCCGCCACTCTGGGAACGGGCCTGGGCGCCTCCCCAGTTTGGCTGCGGATAGGCCACCTGCCACTCCTACCTCCCTCTGGGTGGCAAAACCCCAGGCCTGAGGGTGGGCATGGACCAGACAGGAAGCCAGAGCTGGTGCTGCTGCTGCTGCTGAGAATGGCGCCACGTGTGCCCCCACCCCACCCACGCGCTCCGACATAGCTTGGCCAGCACTGAAGGCGGATGAGGGCTCTAGCCCGGAAGGCCCCCAGCGGATTCGTGGGCTTTTGTTCAGCTCACTCGGGACCGACTGGTAGTGTTCTCTCAGGTCATCCCAGCTGTCTCAGCACTGTGGGACAGCCTGGCATGGGGGCCCGCTATGTCTGTGGAGCAGCGATCCCTGTCCCTAACCCTCTCTGCATTGAGCTCTCCCCAGGGCACTCCTGGACACCTGCACAGACCACGGGTCCCTTTGATGTGCCTCCCCACCACCTTTCAAGTCCCAAATCCTGTGAGCCGCCGGGCGGGAGAGCAGCTGAAGTCGAATCTCAGGGGCTTTGGGAGGTGGAGGAGGAGGGGGAAGGGTGGCTGGGAGAGGGCTGCATCTTGGAAGCTGGGGGGTGTTCTGCTCCTGCTGGGAGGGGCCTGTCTCCTGGAGCTTGGCTAGCTGTGTGCTGGGACCTTCAACTTCCCTCCAGCAGCTTCACTGCTTGCATACTGGTGGCATGGGTGGTGGGTAAGAGGGAAAGGGGGAGATGGGACCCTCTACCCTGCATCTCCTCCATGGGTCCAGGGAGACCCAGACAGATCCTGGGGCTGGGCATGCAGCAGGCACTTGGTAAATGTGCATCCAGGGTTCACTGCCTACAAGCCAACAGCAGATAAAGAGTTAAGGGAAAGCTGGCACAGGGTCCGTTGAATCAGAATTCCTCCTTGGAGTGGGAGTCATAGTGTTTGATCGAGGGAACAGGGAACTGGGACAAAGCCTGTGATGAGAAACCCAGCTGTTCCCCAGGTCAGCCAAGGAAAGTTTCCACAAAGACAAGCCTAAAAATAGCCCTGAGCTGGCCTTACCCTGCCAGCCCCCCGCCCAGACATTTGGTCAGGGCTGCAGGTGCCTCACACTCCCCAGCCCACCTCCATGTCCCCAGGGGGGGGGGGGCAGGAATCAGATCCTGCGGCAGGAGGACACTGGTCAGGGAGGCTGCAGAGACCTCCCTGAATACGTTTGCTTCGGATCGTGATGCTGAGTGTGCTGTGGTGAGCAGGAGGCATCAGTGCCCAAGGGCCCTTTGATGGCAGATGCATGGAGCAGAGTGAAGGGGGGCAGAAGTAGGGTTTCCTGAGCTGGTGGAGAGGGAGGCCCGTGTAGACCCCTGGAAGTTGGGCCGCAACCCCCAGGCCCAGTGACTGCAGAAAGTAGGGAGGGCGGGGCTCCCAGGTTTGGTGGCCCAGAACTGACTGGACTAAGCTGCTCATGCCAGGGACAGCAGCAGGGACAGTTGTGGGAGACTGGGGGGTATTTTTAAGTGTTTTTTTGATAGAGTGCCTGCCCCTCACCCCCTGCCTAGCAGGAAGGGCTTTCATGCCCACTGCTTGTGTTTCTTGAGCTTGGAAGGTCCCAAGAGGCCAGAGGTGCTGTCCTGTACATGGGTGCAAAGGGGGAGGCCGAGTAGGGGCAGCAGAGGCAAAGGAATGGTGGGACCCCAAGAGACAGCATCCTTATACCTGTTCTGCTGGGCGCCGAGCAGCCAAGAGGTGCTTTCCAAGACACCTCTTGTGTCTTAAAGAGTAATAGGAGTCCAGTGGAGTCTCTGAGGAACCCCCAGGAGTGCTAGGAGAGATGGTGCCACAGCCAGTTCTTGTTGGGCCCCAAGGGATGAGGTTATCTTGTGGTGTCATACAACACAAAACTCGCCTGTCCCCTCATGCGCCCTTCCTTGCTTTGAAACTGGTGGCTGGAGAGCTGAGGGAGGAGGAAAAATGTTCATTGTGGGGGAGAAAAGAAGGGCTCTGGCTCCCCTTCCCATTGAAGGCAGTAACATGTTGTCTGAGGAAAGAAATTCAGAGTATAAAGCTGAGAGCACCTGCTGGTGCTGGACACTTTAAATTACTGAATTGAGATTGTGACACCAGCTTGGTGTGGCTGTAGGAGTTTCTGTTATGCAGGAGTCATCAGGAAAGTCATGGACTTGCCCAAGTGTTCATCCAGGGGTATGGGAAGGACCCCCCCCCCCCACTTTTACCGTGTTTAGAGAGACAGTGGGAGATAAATGTACTGTTTGGTTTATGATTATATACATATTATTTCATAGTATTCATGTACTAGTTGCATAAAGATTGAGGAGTATTCAGATATATAGGTGCAGAGGCTGTATTTTGAAGTTAGAGCAGATAGGACTTGTCCATGAATTGGATGTGCAACGTGAGAGAAGGAAAAGAGTCAAAGCTAATACTGGATTTATGGCTTGGCCATTGGGAAAAGTGGTGCTGTTTACTGAGAAGGGGAAAGATAATAGTTTAGTTTAGTTTTAGTGTGTGGTAGAACTTAGGATTCTCTTTGACTCTGTAAAGTTTTAGAGAGCTGTCTTCATCCAAGTAGAGGTGCTTGGTATGCCTGCTGACATGTGAGCAGGGAGTTCAGAAGAGACAAGCACGGGTTAGGTATATACTTGAAGTCAGGGAGTTTAAAACTCTGAGTGGGGGGTAAGACCACCTAGCTGATGAGTACAGATGGAGAAGACAAGAAGGCCAGAGGCTGAGTCTTGGGAAAGCCAGAGACTAGAAACCCAGGACGAAAGAAAGTGTCAGCCAAAGGGAGCAAGTTGGAGCCTCTCAGTGTGTAGGAGCCTTGGGGGCACAGTGAGCAAAGAGTTTCCAGAAAGTGACCAAGCAGATCAGATGTTGCTGAGAGGTTATAGAAGGTGAAAAGAGAAACTTTGACCATGGCGGTGGCTGGTTTTGTTGGACAAGAGCAGTTTCAGTGTTGGGGATACAGCTCTGAGATATGGAGGTCAGAGGAGTAAAGCAATGAGTAGAGAGTACAGCAACTCCTCAGAGAGTTTACCTGTGAGATAGAGCCAAGCAGTGGGACAGTATCTTAGGGAGATCTGGCTCAAGGGAAATGGCTTTTTTTAAATAGATTTTTAATTTTGAGGTAGTTATAGATTCACAGGCAGTTGGTAAAATAACACAGAGAGTTCCCATGTGCTCTGTTCCCAGTTTCCTGGGAAAACATCACAGCCAGGATTCTACACTGACTGTCCCCTCACCACAGGACCCTCCGTTTATGCCGCCCCACCCCTAGCAAACACCGATCGGCCTTGATTTTTATGGTTTTATCATTTCAATAATGTGTGGATGGAACCATACAGTAGGGGCCTTTTTTGGTTGGCTGTTTTCACTCAACATCAAGCTTGGAGAGTTGTTCAGATGGTTGTGGGTACCAGTAGTTTGTTCCTTCTAATCGCTGAGGAGTTTCCATGGTGGACCACAGATCCCCCTCTTGAAGGACATCTGGGTTGTTTGCAGTTTTTGGCTATTATGAATAAAACTGCTTTCCACTTTTGTGTACAGGTATTTTCTGGGATAAGTACTCAGGAGTGCATCTGCTTAGTACTTGCATGCTTAGTTTTTTAATAAATTAAAACTTTTCTACAAAGCTGTACTATTTTACATTCCCACCAGCAGTGTATGAGTGACCCATTTTAGCCATTCTAAAGGATGTGAAGTGGTGTCTCACTGATATCTCATTGTTGTCTTGATTTACATTTCCCTAATGGTAAATGATGCTGAGCATCTTTTCACGTGTCTGTTTGCCTTCTTATCTTCTTGGATGAAAAGACTCTTCTTATCTTTTGCCCATGTTCTGTTTGGATTGCTAATTTTTTACTGTTGAATTTTGAGAAGTCTTATATATATTGTGGATACTAGTTCTTTGCTGTATGTATTCTATATACTAGTTCTTTGCACAGATTTTCTCCTCATCTGTAGCTTGGCTTTTCATAGTCTTTACATGGTCTTTAACAAACATTTTTAATTTTGATGAAATCCAGTTTGTCAAGTTTTTATTTTAGGGATCAGGCTTTTGATGTCAAGGGCAGAACTCTGCCTAGATCTAATTCCCAAATACTTTCACCCGTGTTTCTTTCTACAAGTTTTTATCATTTTGTGCTTTACATATAAGTCTGTGATCCATTTTGACTTAATTTCTGTATAAGGTATGAGGTTTAGGTTGAGGGTTTTTGTTTGTTTGTTTCTGGCTTATGGATGTCCAATTGCTCCAGCACCATTTGTTGAAAAGACTGTATTCCTTCCATTGAATTACTTTTGTATCTTTGCCAAAAATCAATTGGGCATATTAATATGGATCTTTTTCTGGGTTCTCTGTTCTGTTCCATTGAACTATGTGTCTCCTTCTTTCACTACCAGGCAGTCTTGATTATTGTAGATATGTAATGTCTTGAAATTGGGTAGATTGATTCTTTCCACTTTATTAAATCTAGAGAGAATTAGCATCTTTAGTACATTGGGCCCTCCAATCTGTGAACATGGTATGTCTGTTCATTTATTGAGGTCTTCTTTGATTTCTTTAGTTTCAGCATATAAGTCCTGTACCTGTTTTTGTTAGATTTATATATAAGTATTTCTTTTTTTTGGAACAATTGCAAATGGTTTTGTATTTTTAATTTTGGTGTCCATGTGTTCATTGCTTTCTGTATGTTATATTTGTACCCTGTGACCTTGTTGAACTCACTTATTAAGAGGTTTTTTTTGGTAGATTCCTTGGGATTTTCTATGTAGACAATCATATCATCTGCAAACAGGAACAGTTTATTTCTTCCTTTTTGACAAGTATACCTTTATTTCCCTTTCTTGCCTTAATGCACTCCTAGAATTTCCAGCGTTGTTTAAATAAGAATGGTGAAAGCAGCCATCCTTGCTTTGTTCCCGTCTTAGGGAAAAGTATTTAGTCTTTCACTATTGAGTATGATGTTAGCTGGGTTTTTATGCTCTTTATCAAGTTGAGGCAGCTTCCCTCTCTTCTTGTTTTTCTGAGTTTTTGCTGTGAATGGGTGTTGAATTTTGTCAACTTTTTCAGCACTGATGTTGTGATGTGACTTTCTTCTTTAGCCTGTTAATTGGTGGATTTCATTGATTGATTTTTGAATATTGAACCAGTTTTGCTTTCCTAAAATAAACCCCATATATGATTATGGTATGTAAGTCTTCTTATATATTGCTATTTGCTAATTTTTAATTTTTTAAAATTTTTTGTGTGGTTTTGTTATCTGTCTCAGTTTCCCAGTTGCTAAAACAAATGCCATACACTGGGTTGATTTAGAAATGAGAATTTATTGGCTTATGGTTTAGGAGAAGTCCAGAGTTGAGGTGTTAGCAAGGTGCTGCTTTCTCCCTGAAGACTATATCATTCTCGGGTTTGGCTCCCAGTGATCCTGGGTCCCTGGCTTTTCTCTCACATGGTGATGCATGTGGTGGTGTCTTCTCCCTTCTCCAGCTCCATCCTGTGGCTCACTTGTGCTCTCTCTCTCTCTCTTCATCTATCTCTATCTCAATTTCATCCTGCTTATAAAGGATTCCAGTGATCTGGATTAAAGCCCAACCTGATTCATGTGGTTTCACCTTAATAGAAAATGACATCTTCATATGGTCCTATTTATAATGGGCTCCTACCCTCAGATTAAGAACATGTTTTTCTGGGGTGCATAATTCAACCTGCCATAGGACCTTATGTTTGCTTTCTGTGGTTTTCAAAGTATTTCATTATAATTAGTGGGAGGGATAAGGAAAAGTATGTCTACTCCACTTTCCCGGATGCTGAGTCCTCTTTTTACAAATGAAGAGTAATTGTGGTAATTTGGTTGGGGGAGAATTGCTGCAACAGTTTGTGGAGGTGAGGGTGAGAGTGCAGCAGCACCCCCTCTGTTTGGGGAGGGGGAGGGGGAGGGGGTGAGGGCTGCTTGCGGGGAGGCTGGAGGCTTTGGAGGTCATCAGAGCCCACAGTTCTGAGCTGCATGCGGGGCTGGGCAGGGTTGTAGTGAGGGATTGTGAGCCTGGTTAGGGTGGGAGTTCTACTTTTTTCTGGGGCCAGGGATCTTGATGTCCAACCTAGAGTTAGCATCCAGGGGTCAGAAGCCATAAGCTGGTCAGCCCAGGGACCAAGCATCTACCATGGAAAGAGGAATTGCTTTCCCTCAGCCCTGTGAGGCTGGTGGACCTGCAGGGAGGCAGCCCTTGGTGCTCCACACAGCCATGGCCAGTGCCTAGCTGCCCCTCTCCTGCCCTGCCCTGACTGGCACCTGGCCCGGGACTTGTGGACTGCCTCTGAAAAAAAGTACAGAAGTGCCTGGGGTGTCCCCTTGGCCCTGGCTCCATCATGGCTGCCTCCAGCACCTACTCTAAAAAGGATCCATAGAAAACAACAAGCAGTAGCCAGGAAATGAACTGGATTCAGAGGAGCTCACCCTTTTGCAGGCTGTTTTATTTTTTAACATTTTTTATTGTGAAATATAACATATATGCAGAAAAGTAATCCATTTCAAAGTACAGTTTAACAAGTAAGTTGTAGGGCAAATTTTAACCTATGGATTACGGATCCACAATTTCAGGTATTTCCTTCTGGCTGTTATAATCCATTAGAAACTGAAAAGAAATACCTATATAATTATTCAGTAGTCATAATCCTATGTGAAATCCTAACTTCTGTTACAAATCCTCCCTCTCATTTGATCTTTCTCTCAATCTTCAGGGGTATTTGGGCCATTACCATTTTCACTTCTTCATGTTGAAAAGGGCTGTTGACATCATGGGATATGGGGTAAAACTGTTAGATGTTTTTGGAGAGGCTGGTGCCTCTGGGTTTCAGGGCTTTGCTGGCCTAGGAACAATCGGGAGGTTTTAAGTTTCTGAAAAATAAACTTAGTATGACTTTTATAGAATCTTAGATAGGGCCCTGGGTTTTCTTTAGGGTTTTCAGGAGTATTGTTGATTGTGGCTTGGCATACTGTGGCAATTAGCAATATCTAGCTGAAGCTTGCTTTAAAAAGCAAAAGATATGGGACCACTTTGGTCGCTCAGCTATTCAGATTATATCTGAATGTTAGCTTCTGTCTTGCACCAGTCATGTGATGAGAATTGATGGTGAGAGCTCATGGGGGAGCTTTTTGTCAGGGGGTGGACACAGTCTATATGGAGAAACCAAGGCATGGGGCTCATAGCTGCCCCAGGTGTGGAGGCTACAGCAGGCAGAGGTCAGACCTGAGGGTTAGGAGCCTCCCTTCAGGAAGATGTTTCCTTGGAGCTTCCCAGGTATATGGGACAGCCTGGGGAGGATGTGCATGTCCTACTAGGAGGCGTCCGAACAGGCTGGACACACACACAGCCTACCGGATGTGTCCTTGGTGACTTCTGGCCCACTGGGGGACCCCTAGGCATTTCAGCAGTGATGGTACCTGGCCGGGAGGGACCCACAGCCCTGGTTAAGGCTGTGATGGTGCTCAGAGCCCACCTGGACCTGTCTGCTGGTGCCACACAGATGCCGCCTAAGAGTATGTCCAGTCTGGAACCCTGACAGGAGCTCGGTCACAGCCCAGGAGGCTGGCCTGATCTGCCTGCCCTTCAGGGCCAGCTTCTGCAGCCAGGGCATGTGTCTTGACCACCTGTACTTTCTCATTTTCTTCTCATTGCTTCCAGACAAACGATGCAGCAGGCAATACTTGAAACTGGCTCTACTTCATCCCTCTCATCATCATAGGCTCCTTCTTCATGCTCAACCTGGTATTAGTTGTGCTCTCAGGGTAAGAGGCCAGGAGTGACCCTGTGGGCATGGCCATCTGGGTGAGTACCTGTAGGTTTGGTTGTACAAACAGGTGTGGATGTGTGGGTGTGACCATGCGGGGTGGGCATGTAGGTACAGGTGTGGCCATGTGGGTGTGGATGTGCAGGTGTGGATGTGTTGTGTGTCCTTGTGTTCTTAGGGTGAGGGAACAGAAGATGGGTCCCCTGGCCCTGACCCTGAGCCTGACCCTGAGCCTGACCCTGAGCCTGACCCTGACTGTGAGTCTGAGCCTGAGCTTGAGCCTGAGCCTGAGCCTGAGCTTGACCCTGAGCCCAAGCTCAAGCCTGACACTGGCCCTGGCTCTCACCCTGGCCCTGGCTCTTCCTGCCTCCCAGGCCAGGGTAGAGGGGCTAGCCAGGCCCATGGATGCCACCCTCTGCAGCTGATACCAGCCTTCTGGGCTCTGGCCAGTTTTGCTTTCATATCTCTATCCGGTCTCTCATGGGATTTTTCCCCCAGCCTCTGTCGTGGCCTCCTGCTTGGCTGTCCTCTTGCCCAATCCTCCATCACACCCTTGGCCTTCCCCTGACCTCTGTCCTCTATCCTCTTGGCCTCAGGGAAGTGGGCAGCCATGGGGACCCCAAGGAGCACCTCTGTCACCATGATGTGGCACTATTGGGGTGACTCCCGTGTAGGGGACTGCAGAGTCTGGTGGGCCCGAGGGTACTTGTCCAGAGGCCTGGAAGGGAGCTGGCCTGCTCTCCAGCCTCACTCCCTACACAGAAGGGAAGGCCTGCCACCAGCATCTTTCCAAGGGGCCCCCTTAGCCAGGGCCTGGTGCAGAGCTCCTAGTCTGGTGGGAAGTCACATGGTCCGGGCTGGGACGGGAAGAGGGAAGCCTGGAACTCAGTGAAGACCCCTGGAAGCAGCCCCTCAGCTGGACCCAGAGGAACCAGAAAGGAGCTGGGTGGAGGAGGGAGGCAGGTATTCTAGGTAGAGATTATCTTGGGGAGAGGTTAGAGATATGAGAGGTGCATACATGTGCAATGCATATTCAGAATGGAGGGGCAGGGTATTTGTGCAATGTACAAATGGGGTGGGGTGTGGGATGCATGTGCAAGGCACACTCTAGGTAGATGGGTGGGGTGCTTATATGAGGCACTCAGGGTGGAGGGGTGTGTGTGCAGTGCACACTTGGAGTGGAGATATAGGGTATCTGTTCAAGGCACATTGAGGTGGAAGGGCAGGGTATGTGTGTGTGAGGCACACTAGGGGCTGGTGTGTTGGTGTGTATGTGGTGGGTACACTTGGGGCTGGATCTCGAGGGTGCGGTGGTGCAGGGCAGCAGATGGCTTGTGAGTGGGGACCCCAAGCTGAGGAGATGGGGCCTGGGTGACATGGTGGACTTGTGGGTGGCATAGGGCTCAGCTGCTCTACTGTGTGGCTGGGCAGCAGGAAGTGATTGGCTGGTGGTTTCTGCACTGAAATGCTGCCTCTGGGGCTGTCCTGGGGGCCCTTCCCTTCTGGGGTCTGGCTCTCCTGTCCCTAAGAGGCCTTTAGACAGGGTTAAGGACCATTGGATTCAGCAGGGCTGCACCTGAGCTGAAGGAGCCTCTTCCCAAAGCCCCATCTGCAAGGGCCCATGCCAGGAATGGGGAAGGGTGCAGAGCTTTTGCTGGGGGCCAGCCCCCAAGGTAGGCGAGGTGGCTAGTGTCCTGGTCAGGGTGATGCTGTGCAGCTCCCCAGAGGATGTGCAGGAAGGGTTTAGAGGGCAAGTGAGAGCAGAGGTTGGAGGGCAGCCCCTTGCAAATGGGGTCAGGAGCCTCCTGACTTCCCAGCTTTTTCCCCTACCTGGAGGCCCTTGGCATGGGTAGGTGTGGCTGAGAGGCTAGCCTGGTTGGAGGCCCGGTGGCTCTTCTCTCCTGGCCAGGTTGCAGCTGTGCAGGTCCTGGCATCTGGGTCTATGAGCTTGGGGTCAGGCCTGGCTCAGAGCCAAACTCTCTCTCTTGCCGGGGCTGTGTGCCAGAGGCCCACTCAACCCAGAAGCTGCTTCTCCTGCTTGCCTGAGAACAGGCATTGCCTATTTGCTGTGGACAAATGAGCAGCACCTGCTGGAGCTTTGGCAACCTGTAGTCCATTAGACGCTGGGCCAGGCTGGGTGTTGTCTGTCTGTGTGCATGTGCATAGGTCTGTCCTGTGTATGGACATGTGTGTCTGTGTGCAATGTGTGTAAGTGTGTCTCTGTGTGCATGTGTATGTGCTAGTTTTTCTGTGTGCATGTGTGTGTGCAGTGTGTATATGTGTCTCTGTAGCGTGTGTGCATATGTCTGTTCATGTGTGTGCATGTCTGTTTTCATTTCTGTGTGCATGTGTCTCCATGTGCATGTGTGTATGCACACATCTTTTCTGTGTGCATGTGCACTCTGTGCACATGTGCATGTGTTTCTGTACATGTGTTTCTGTGTGCTTGTGTGTCTGTGTGTGCGTATGTGCATGTGTCTGCTTGTGCAGTTGTGCATTGAATAGTTTGGGGTGCTGGGAGGCCAGGGTTGGGGTGGGAGTGCTGGGCTTTGAGGGAGCGTCTCTTCTCTTCTGGTCACTGTGACCATAGAGGGTCAGGGGGACTCAGGTGGGTAGAAGGTCTCTCTTTTCTCCTGGTTATTGTGAGCCCCAAAGGTTTTGTTGAGGCAGCATGCACTGCAGATGTTTTCCTTTTGCCTCTGGCCTGTCCTGATCTAGTCTCTTCTTTTTCCTGCTTCTAGCAGTGGCATAGTGAACATTCTTCTCTGGGAGAGTTTTGTCCCAGAGCTCTCCCCAGGCACGGACAGGGTGGTACATTTGCCCTGCCCTCCCGAGCATCCACTCCAGGACCCAGGCGCTGTTCTTGGGTGGTGGGAGTCTGGGAACTGTCCAGGTGGGAGCAGGAGCCCTGCTGGGCACTCCCTGCCCTGCAGCCCCTACCTAGTCCCCTCTGCCTCTGGGAGGTGCTCCTGTGGGGTCTGCAGGGTGGGGAACTCAACTGGTCTGGGTGTGGGGCCCCCCCTCACCTGGCTGTGTATGTGGGGTGGGGTGCTCCTTCACCTGGCCTCTGTGCAGGACGGGGTGCTCCCTCACATGGCCTGTGTGCTGTTCTTGTCCCCCTACTGTGCAGCGAGTTTGCCAAGGAGCACGAGAGGGTGGAGAACCACTGGGCACTCTTGAAGCTGCACCAGCAGCAGCAGATTGAGTGGGAGCTCAACGGGTACCTGGAGTGGATCTTCAAGGCTGGTGATACAGTGGGAACAGCTGCCTCGGGGCTACTGGCCAGTCCTGTGATGGCACCCTGCCCTGCATCCCCTGGCCACATGCTGGGTGACCCTGAGTACATTGTCCTCAAGCCTGGCCCTGCCAGCTGTACTCTTTGGGCTGACCTCGAGCCAAGCTCTCTCCTCCCATTGTCCGGTTCCCCTCATCGTAGTAGTTTTCTCAAGGGCCACTCTGTGGGGGATTCGTGGATAGGGGCCAACAGGGGCCACTGCAGGTGGGAATAGGGGGCACTGCAGGTGGAAACAGGCCAGCAAAGGCCTGAGGGGCTGTGCGGGGAGCGGATGTGGGCCCTCCGAGGTGGGTCCTACTGGCTTCCATGAGTGGGAGGGTGGGCGCTCTGTCCAGGCCCTGGTGGGCTCGCCTGAGGCTGTTCTCCCTGGCAGCGGAGGTGATGCTGGCCGAGAAGGATGAGAACGCAGAGGAGAAGTCGCATTTGGATGGTAAGTGCCCCTTGTCAGTGTGCCATGTGTAGGAGTGGTCTGGGCACTTGGACACACACAGGGCATGAACACACCCACATGGTGGCACCCTCAGGGCCTTCGGGGTGGGGCTTGCTGCCCGTTGTGATGCGGGCCCTTTTCCTTCAGCTCCTGGTTGCTTTGGGGGCCACATGGGTGCTGTGGGGTTGTGAGGGCCGCGGGGCAGGGGCACTTAGCAGGGGGGTGCTGACTCTTCCTTGGGGGGTTGTACACTGTACTCCTGCCCTGTGTGTCCCTGACGTGGGGTGGACGTGGCTGTTGTAAGCTCAGCAGGGTCCCCCCACAGGGACAGGCCCAGCTGGTCCCACGCCCAGAGCCTATGCTGGCTGTGCAAGCCGACCGAGTAGGGTGACAGTTCATGCCAGGTCCTGGGTCATGGCAGCATATGCCAATGACATCCCCCTGCTGGTCGGGACAGAGAGAGCCCGTCCCATAGCAAGTCCCACTGGATGGGGTGTTGCATGGCCTCGGAACTGCAGGGAGGGTGTGGCTGTACCCATCCTGGGAGGGGTGTCTACACCCCGGGGCCATGGCAAAGGCGGCTGAGGGCTTGGAATGGGGTCGTTCAGGTGGGGCTGCATCCCTGGTCTTGCCCCATCAGCATAGCCCAGTTGTCCTGGCAGCCAGGACTGCTCCACGGACTTCAGTTTGGAGAGAAGGGAACTGCAAGGACCCACTCTCATATGTCTTGTTCTTCTTGCCCTGGGGACTGAGAGGGGCCAAGAAGTCAGGAAACCCCCTGACCTCTGAAAAAAGGGCCAAGTGGTGCCTGGAGAGCCTCTGTCACAT
Organism: Tamandua tetradactyla; assembly: GCF_023851605.1. NCBI lineage: Eukaryota > Metazoa > Chordata > Mammalia > Pilosa > Myrmecophagidae > Tamandua > Tamandua tetradactyla. Next base: position 131,644,688 of record NC_135328.1, read on the forward strand.
GGGAAGGCATGTAGTAGTTTCTGCTGATCCTCTCTTAGCTGCCCTGGGGCAATCCTGGATTTCCTCTCTTAGCTGCCTTGGGCTCTCTCCAGGTTCTGTCTTTTCAGTACTGAGTGTCCTTACTCCGTATCACATGGGAAGGCATGTGGTGACATCTGCTGGGCTCTGCATCTTCTATATCTCCAAACATCTCTGAGTTCTCTTAAAGGCTCCAGTAAACTAATTAAGACCCACTCTGAGTGGACGGAGTCACATCTCCATCTTATCAAAAGGTCCCACCGTATAGTATTGAATCAAGATTAGAAAAAAGCTGTTCTGGGTTATACAACAGTTTCAAACCAGCATTTCCCATATCCTGGCTAGGTGCTTTAGCTCCCTCTCACTTTTTTTCCATTTCTATGATTTCATTTGTAATTTTTCGGGATTGTAATTCTCATTTCACTTACTAGTAGTTTTGAATCTCTTTTAAAAGTTTTTATCTTATTTTTATTATTTTTTCATGGGCAGGCACCAGGAATTTATTTTTAATTGTGGTAAATATACATAACATAAAATAACTTTAACAATTTTTAAATGGACAATTCAATGATGTGAAGTACATTGACAATACTATGTAACCTTCACTATTTCTAAACTATTATCATCATCCCCAACCAAAACTCAGCCATTTAGCAGTAACTCTCTCCCTCCTGCCAGCACGCTGCCTCTTTTTACGCCTGAGTAATTTGCCATTGTGTGGATGGATCACATTTGTTTCTCCATTATCAGTCAATGGACAATTCAGTTGCTTCCCCCTTTTGGCTATTGTGAGTAACTCTGCGATGAGCACTGGTGTGCAGATATCTGTTTGAGGCCTTGCTTTCAGTTCTTTTGGGCAGAGACCTAGGAGTGGGATTGCGGGGTCATAGGGTAATATTACATTTAACTTTCTGAGGAGCTCCAAATTGTTTTCCACAGTGGCTGCTCCATTTTATATTCTCACCAGCAGTGTACAAGAGTTTCTCTTTCTCTTTATGATCACAAACAATTGTTTTCCATTTTTAAAATATTAGCTATCCCAGTGGGTGTGATGTGCTATCTTATTGTAGTTTTAATTCGCATTTCTCTAATGGTTAGTAATGTTGCATATCCTTTCATTACTTATTGGTTATTTGAATATCTTCTTTGGGAAAACCTCTATTCAAATCCTTTGCTGTTTTTAAAATTTTTTTCCCTTGAATTTTAGGAGGTCTTTATATATTCTGGATAATAATCCCTCATCACATAAATGGTTTCCAAATATTCTCACATTCTGTAGGTTGTTGTTTTACTTTCTTGATAATGTCTGTTGATGCACAACAGTTCTTCATTTGGATGAAGTCGATTTTATCTAATTTTTTGTTGTTGCTGTGCTTTTGGTGAAAATAAAAATCCATTGCCTACTACAAGGTCCTGCAGATATTTCCCTAGATTTTATTGTAAAAGTTTTATATAGTATTAACTCTTGTGTTTAGGTTGTGGGTCCATTTTTAATTAATTTATGTATATGGTGAGAGGTAGGGGTCCACATCTTTTGCCTATGGATTTCCATTTGTTGAAGAAATGATTCTTTCCCCCATTGTATGGATTTGGCTTCCTTGTCAAAAAATTAACTGGCCATAGATATACACATTTACCTCTGGACTCTCAATCCTGTTCCACTGATCTAAAGGTCTATTCTTATTCCAGTACCACACTTTTAATTATGGTAGCTTTGCAGTATGCTTTGAAATCAGGAAATGTGAGTTCTGCAACTTTGTTCTTTTTCAAGATTGTTTTGGCTATTTGGAGCCTGTTGAAATTTGATATGAATTTGAGGATCAGCTTTTTCATTTACACACATAAGAGTGCTGGGATTTTGATAGGGATTGCACTGAATTTGTGGATTGCTTTAGGCAGAATTGACATCTCAACAATATTAAATCTTCTAATTCATGAACATGGGATGTCTTACCATTTATGTAGGGCTTCTTTATTTTTTTCAGCAATGTTTTGTAGTTTTCAGTGTATACATCTTTCACCTCCTTGGTTAAATTTATTCCTAGATATTTCATTCTTTTAGATGTTACTGTAAATGGGATTTTTTAAAATTTCCTTTTCATATTGTTCATTACTGGTGTATACAAACTCAAATAATTTCTGCATGTTTATCTTGTACCCTGCAACTTTCTTGAATTTGTTTTAGTTCTAGTAGATTTCTTGTAGAATTTTTTGTATTTTCTATATATAGGAAAATGTAGAATGAAAATAGGGGTGATTTGACTGCTTCCATTTAGTTTGGCACCTTTTATTTCCTTCTGTTGCCTGAATGCTCTGGTGAGAACTTCCAGTAAAATTCTGAGCATCAGCGGGCATCTTTGTCTTGTTTCTGATCTTAGGGGAGAGTTTCAGTCTTCCACCATTGAGTATGGTATTTGCTGTGAGCTTTATAAAAATACCCTTTATCATGTTGAGAAGGTTCCCTTCTGTTCCTAGATTTCTGAGTTGTTTTTTTTTAACGTGAAAGGATGTTACATTTTGTCAAATGCCTTTCCTGTGTCAATTGAGATGATCATGTATTTTTCTCTAACTTCTTTCTTTTAATGTGGTAGATTACACTGATTTTCTTATGTTGAACGATTCCTACATTCCTGGAATAAATCTCACTTTCTCATGTGTATAATCCCTTTAATACACTGTTAGATTAGGTTTGCCGATATTTTATTGAGGATTTTTGCATCTTTATTCACATGGGATATTTGTCTGCAGTTTCCTTTTCTTGTAGTGTCTATTAAGCTTTGGTATCAGAGTATGCTGGTCTCTGAAATGTATGTGGAAGAAATCCCTCTTATTTCTTGGTAGAATTTGAGGACTCTCAATCTTTTGGTAGAATTTAAGAAGTATGAAATCTACTTAAAATGATAGGTAGAATTTGGCAGGGAAACATCTGGTCCTGGACTTCTATCTGTTGGGAAGTTTTAAATTACTGGTTCAGTCTCTACTTGTTATAGGTCGGTTAAGATTTTCTGTTTCTTCATGTGTCAGATTAGGTAATTTGTATATTTTAGGGAATTTTTACATTTCATCTAGGTTTTCTAATTTGTGGGCAGATAATTTTTTGTTCATAGTGCCCTCTTCGAATCTTTTTTATTTCTGTGGGGTCAGTTGTAATGCCCCCAATTTGATTCCTGGTTTTAGTTCTTTGTGTCCTCTCTCTTTCTTTGTCAGTCTGGATTGTTAATTGTATTGATCTTTTTAAAAAATCAATTTTTGGTTTTGTTGATTTTCTCTATTGTTTTTCTGTTCCCTATTTCATTTATGTGTGCTCTCATTTTTACTATTTCCTTCCTTCTAACTTTGGGTTTAGTTTGCTCTTCTTGTGCTGGTTTCTTTAGATTTAAAATTGCTATTGATTGTGATCCTTCTGTTTTTTTTTGGGGGGGGGGGTGCATGGTCCGGGAATCGAACCTTCTTTTTTAGTGTAGGCATTTAGAGCTATAAATTTCCCACTGTGCACTGCATACACTGCATCCTATAAATTTTAGTATGTTTTTTCATTTCTCTTGAAAAATTTCCTAATTTCCCTTTTGAGTTCTTCTTTGACCCATTAGCTGTTTAATAGTATGTTGTTTAATTTTCACATATTTATAAATTTTCCAGAGCTCTTTCTGTTATTGATTTCTAACTTGATTAAATTATGATCTTAGAAAGTACTCTGTATGATTTCAATATTGTTTTTTTTTAAGATTTTGTAGCCTTAACATGTGGGCCCTCCTGGAGGGTGTTCCGTGTGCACTAGGGTAGAACACGAATTCTGTTCTGTTGGGTGGAGTGTTCCCTGCTTGTCCATTAGGTCTAATTGAGAAAGTGTTGCTCAAGTCCTCTCGTTTCTTATTGATCTTATGTTTATATATTCTGTCAGTTACTGAACATAGTTATTAAAGTTTCCAACTTCTTGTAGAAACATCTATTTCTTCCTTCAGTTCTACTTTTATTCATATATTTTGGGGTCGTACTGTGAGGTGCATATATATGTTTGTAATTGTTATATCTTCTTCCTTGACTGAATCTTATCAATCTGTAATATCCTTTTTTGTCTCTTGTCATCTTTTTTGGCTTAAAGTCCATTTTGTCTGAAAATAATACTGCTTTTCCAGCTCTGTTTGCTTATTGTTTTCATGGAATATCTTTTCCTTCCCTTTTACATTTAAACTTTTTATGTCATTTGTACCTACAGGGAGCCTTATAGATAGCATATAGATGGATCATGCTTTTTCATTCAATCTGCCAATCTCTGCCTTTTAATAAGGGTGTTCAATCTATGAACATTTAAGGTAATAACTGAGAAGGAAGAATTTACTTCTTCTACTTAGATATTTGTTTTCTATGTGCCTTGTATATTTTTTTGATCCTCAGTATTCCATTAGTGCCTTTTTTTGTATTTAATTGCCTTTTTTTTAGAAGCCTTTTTTATTCCCTTCTTCTTTCCTTTTTTCTGTATCTTTAACTTATTTTCTTAGTGGTTTCCTTTGTAATTACAATTAAGATCTTAAAATAACAACAACTAATATCAGCCTAGTTTCTGGAGTATATAAATTCTCTACTCATATATATCTCTATCCCTCCCCCCTTATATTGTTATTTTCTCAGATTATATCTTTATACATTGTATACTCATCACGTAGATTTTAAGTATTATTTCACCCATTTTTTTGTTAATTCATATGAGGGGAGGGGAGGCAGTCACAATACAAAAAGTACAATAATACAGGACTTTATATTTTCCTGTGTAGTTAGCTTCCCTGGTGTTCCATATTTCTTCTCAAAGCTTCAAGTTAATCACTAGTGTCCTTTTATTTCAGCCTTGGCATGTGGCCGTGGTGGCTCCTGGCCCTCTTCAGGGTGCCCCTGAGGGTCATGTGAGCTCTTGCTGGCAGTGGTGCCGCAGTGGCAGCGGGTCACTGACAGTGCAGCCGTGCCTGGGCCTCACCCAGAGCAAAGGATCTCTGTAGTAGGGAGGCCACATAATTTGCCATGGGGGCCCTGTCATGGGTGCTCCTCTGGACCCTCCTGTGTTGCTGTCTGTCCAGATGTGGCTGCTCAGCTTATAAGCAAGTCTCTCCAATGGTCCCGGGAGTCTGTCCAAGTAGATGCCAGTTCACGTTGCTCTTAGTGTGTCACTGAGTGTGGATGTGCACACACATGTATGTGTACAAATACACATAGGCATACACATAACACATCCACAAGTATAACTGTACACACAGATATGTGCAGGCACACACACACATGCACACAGCACATGCACAAATATGTGGGCATGGGCATAATACACAAACACAAGTCTGCGGGAACATGTACTTAACACGTGTATACACAGCACATAATATGTGTACATATGGACGGTCATCCACGTGTACATACATGCACATAACACATTTACCCACACGCACACAGGTGCATGAATATGCACTCCCAGTACTTATCTGTGTCCAAGGCCAGATGTTCAGAGCTGAGAGACCCATCACTTGGGCACAGCTGGGTGCTCATCCTGTGCCTGGATTAGTGCAGTGACATGCCCAGAGGTACACGGACACACACCCAGCTCTTTATCCAGGCAGAGGGGCAACCTGAATAGACAGATTCCCATAGAGCCCCACAACCTGGCGCCCCACCCCAGACTGTGTTTCTGTCTTCACACACTTATCCTGAAGGTTTTGATGTGAAATAACCCAGGGGGAGCCTGTCCTCAGGGCCCTGCAGCCTGGCCTGGGAGTTGGGTACAGAGCAGGCGAGATGGAGTGATGCAATGTCACTGTGAGCATTGGGAGGGAGAGGCCCGAGGGCTCGAGCTTAGACTGCATGGCTAGGAAAGGGTGCTGCACCGGGTCTGGGAGGAATGGCACTGGTGTGTGCCAGAAAATGCCAGAAGATTGCTGGGTTTGGGCGGTGAGTAGGGAGAGAGGTGCAGGAGAGAGTTGAGCACCCAACTTTTCCAGGCAGCATTTGTTTGGACTGTGGGTTATAGGGTCCCTGCTGCAATGACACAGCTGCTCAGTGCTGCTGTCCTTGCAGGAGAGAAGCTAAGATGACCTGGACTGGAATGAGCTGGGTACCCCAGTAAAACCACCTCCAGTAACTGCTGAGCCCCAGCTAGGGAGCCAGGGAGGGGTGCCTGGGGGAGGAACAGGGACTAGTTAGTGTCAAGAGAAAAGCACTGCTAGCCATGGACAGTGGTGGAGAGTGGGAGCTGCCCAGGACCTGTGTCCATTGGTCTCCTTGTCTGGAATGTGGCTTGTGTGAACCCAGCTCTGCCTGCCTTGTCCTCTCTCCCAGGTTCTCCCTTCGCCCGAGCCAGCCTCAAGAGCGGGAAGAATGAGAGCTCTTCCTACTTTCGGCGCAAAGAGAAGATGTTTCGTTTCTTCATATGCCGCATGGTGAAGGCGCAGAGTTTCTACTGGGTCGTGCTGTGCGATGTGGCCCTGAACATACTGTGCGTCGCCATGGTGCATTACAACCAGCCACAGCGGCTCAGTACCGCCCTGTGTACATGCACGCCTGTGCACCCCTCATCTCCCAATCTCCCCCGTGTACCTGTCCACCCATTCCCCCGCGCCCTCTCACACTCTTCCCCTGTGCCTGCTGGTTCGCTCTTCCACCCAATCTTACCCTCCCCCATGCACCTACCAGCGCTTCTCACCACCCCCTTCCCTCTGTACCTCCATGCAGGCTCTCCCACCCCCTGTTACCACCCCCAACTTCTCCGTACTGCCCTTGCTGAACCAGCTCTGGTCTGCAGCCTCCTCCATAGTTCAGCTTAGACCTGGTCAGTCCCCTTGGCGACCTCTGTGGGGTGCTGGGCTGTGTCCAGAGTCTGAGGGTGACCTCCCGTGATGGCGGCCCTGCCCTGCTGATCCTGTAGTTTAGAGAGGGGCATGACATTAGCGGGGGGCATGGGGCACCTGGAGTGTAAGCCTTGTGCGGGGCGGCGGGGAGGCAGAGTGGGCGTGCCAGCAGATGCAACCGTGTTCCTTAGGAGGTGGTGCTTGGTTTCCTGCGGCATCGGCCGCTGCTGCCCTTGCTCTGACTCCTCTGAGGGCACTGCCCATAGCTGCCTCCAGGCATGCCCAGGACTTCCTACTGTCGGGGCTGCCCTGTGGTCCTCTGGGTACGAGCCTCTGGATAGGCCACAGAGTCAGGCATGACTCGGGTTCTAGCTCCAGAAATGGTTCATACAAGGTGAAGAGGTATTCAACCGGTGGTTGGGGCTCCTCGCTCCCCACCCGGGACCAGCATTGAAATGTTTGAGGGCGGGTCCTTCATCCCTTAGGGCTGTGCTGGCAGATGAAACCTGAAGCTGAGGTTGACCTACCTCGGGAAGAGGATTCAAAAAGGCAGAAGCCGGGCAGGCCACGGTGGCTCAGCAGGCAATGCTTGCCTGCCATGCCAGAGGACCCGGGTTCGATTCCTGGTGCCTGCCCATGTTAAAAAAAAAAAAAAAAAAAAGGCAGAAGCCGAAAAACAAAAGCAGAAAACCCTGGTAAAAAACAAAAGCAGAGGCAGAAGCCAGCAAGGTCCCTGCGTGCGCTCCCTCTGCACCCTCCAGCTCTTCGGGGCCAGTGGTGCCCCGGTCTGTGAATCCTGAGAGCCCCTTCTGGCCTCAGTGCACAGTCTCAGCTTGAGGTCTGGAGTCTAAGATGAATTTCTTTTCTGGTGGCCGTAGCTGAAGTCCCGGGGACAGCCCGGGTTCTGACTGCGGGACGCGAGCCCCCAGCGCCTCCTCGCGCTGCAGCCCAGAGGAGCGGCGCCCTCCGTGGGTCCTGCCCGGAGTGCAAGTTCCTCTGCGTGCAGCATACCCAACCGGGCTTACGCACCGGCCAGTCCCGAGGCTTCGGGCTCGTGGACCCCTCCTCCGGCCACCCGGGGTCAGCGCGGCCCCGAGTTAGCAGGGGCTGCGAGGAAACGGCAGAGAGTGCGCGGCTCGAAGAGGTCCGGGGGACGCGTCTCCCGGAAGCAGGTGGGGCAGGGCCGGACCCTGAAGGAAGGGGCGGCAGCGGGCGGGGCAGGGTGGTGACATCATCCGATGAGACCCCCGTCTCCTGCGGCTGCCTGGACGGGATTCGCCGGAAAGTAGCATCTCGGTTCCTTGGGCAGCGGGTGTTTACGTCAGGCCTCTTGGCTCCCTTCACTGACCTTGCTGACCTGAGTAACTGCCCTGTCAATACCCCGAGCTAGACAGAGCAGTTGGCACAGCAGCTGTGGAGCCCGGGGCGCAGGCGACGTATCCCCAAACCTGACGCGTTATTGAACCCAGTGGAGGCACAGGGTGCTGTGTATACTGCGGCATGGGAGCTCGGAGGGGTCCCCACGAGATGCAGCTGCAGAAGCGGGCAGGCTCATGGAAAAGGCCGGCCCGTTTGGAGGACCTTCAGGGCGTGGCTCTCACTAGGGTTGGGGAATTGGCGTCCCCATCACGGCCCTCAGCGAGGAGCTACAGCAGTGACCCGCACCCTCATGCACACCAGCTCTCTGTGGCTTTTTAGAGGCTTGGGGGGGTGCGACACGGGCAGGGCTCAGTGCCTGATTGGCCCCTCCCTGACCTGCGCGGTCGATTCCTCAGGCTCTGACACCAGCCTCACTGGGACCTTGCGGGCTCCTGGGGTTTCCGAGCTGTAGGTGGAGGCCCCAGTGCTCGCCACGGAAGGGGCTCCGTGTGGCAGGATTCTTGGACCTGATGGGAGCAGGGCAGGGAGGAACATGGTGCTGTGCCCCACGTGGTGCGGGTCGGCTCAGCCTTCACGCTTCACTTTTCTTACACACTCACCCACTGCCGGCCCCTCTGTGTTCTCGCTTCCCCCAGATGAACACAGTTTGACTCTGTCTGCCCCCCCTCCCGTGGCATGGGTACTCCTGGAGAGGGGCTGGTTGCTCCCTATAGTCCCAGAGTCTGTCTGTCAGGTGCAAGTTGCAGGAATGCAAGGTGAGCGCCTTTGATCTTTCCGGGCTCAAGTGGTTGAATATCGGATACTGAGGACCTTTTCCTGATGAGAGCAAAAGGACTGAAGAGGGCTATTCTCTGAAAAGGTTCATTTTGGAGACTGCTCCTTGCAAGTACCGAGGTGCCTGGTGGCCTGACCTCTGAGCTTGTGGGGGCGGGGCCCGGGTACACAGGTGGTAGAAGTGAGGACCCTGCCAGGAGACCCTCCCTGTACAGGTGTGTGGGGGCTTATGGAGTGGGCGTCCACCCCTGGCTGTGCAGGAAAAGTGGGCTAGGGGTTCAGCCCCAGGTGGGCGTTTGGTAGAACTGGGGATGAAAGTAAGATTTCAGGGTGCAAAGAGATGGGGCTAGCTGGGTGCCCCTCCTCTGCTTTGTCTAGAGCAGCTCTGTGCAGGGCTTTAGGTGGCAGGGCCTGTCTGCCAGGGACTGGATTCCTGAAGCTGCCGTTCTGCTGGCAGGTGGGAAGGGAATGGCACCTCCTGGGAGCCTCATATTGGGTGGTCTGGGGGGCTCACAGAGTAGAGGGGCAACATGTGAATGAGGTGAAAGTGTGGCAGGTGGGCTGGGCAAGGCCTGTTCACGCAGAAGGTTCTGACGATGTGTCAGAAGAATTTCAGAATACAGAAGCCCTGCCCGTGGCCCCACCTGAGCATGGTGCAAGGTGCCCACCTCCTGTGGAGCCTGTCTCCCAGTGTACCCTGATCTCTGCCACCACACCGTGTTTTGGGTGGCACCAGCCTCGTTCCACCCTCTCCTGGGCTCACATTTCCCAGGAGACTGCAGGCCTGGGGGGCTTACCCCAGAAGGTTCCTGAGGTCTGGTGCTTCCAGTCTGGGCTGGAGCCAGGATGGGGGAGGCCGCGAGCTAACCCCCCTCTTCTCTGGCTTCTCCTAGACTTTGCAGAGTTTGTTTTCCTGGGTCTCTTCCTCACAGAGATGTCTCTGAAGATGGGCCTGGGGCCCAAGAGCTACTTCCGGTCCTCCTTCAACTGCTTCGATTTTTGGGTGAGTGAGATGCCTGGCTGTGGATGCCTGAAGGGGCAGACAGCATTTCCCACTCCCACTATGCTGTGCCCAGGTGGTGGGGGCTATGGTCCTTTGTGGGTCAGATGGTCCAGAGGTTCAGGGCCTCAGGGGGAAGGTATTGGCCACTGTCCCTGGCTGCAGAATCCCAAGGCCAGGATTACTAGGGTAGATCTTGCGTCTGTCCTCACTGTTCCTTGCTGGAGCTGCTTTCACCCCTGTGGGGACTTTCTCTTGCCATGCTTTCCATGCGTTCTCCATCTCCTTCCAGAGCTACACGTTTTATTTTGAACCCTGCATAGGACCACAGGAATGTCCTCATTTCTTTTCCTGTGCCTGTTATGAGCCTCCCTCTGACTTCCCCTGGCCCCGCTCAGTTTGGCATCACCCATGGCTGAGGCCTTGCAGCCCCGTCCATCTCAGGGGTCCTGCTGACCTATGTGGGGCTCTGTGCCCCACCCTGAGCTCAAGGAGATATGGTCCTAGCTCCCACTGCCTTGTGGGCCCTCAGGGGCAGACAAGGGCATATGCCCCAGAACCACCCCTGCCAGGATGAAAAGGTGCAGCGGCCCCCCTGAAGGACCCTTTAGCCATGGCTATGGCTCAGAGAAACCTCGAGGGGTAGGCAGTGCTGGGGTCAGCAGAACAGGGTTAGCATAGGGAGACCATGTGTGCTTCCTCCCGGGTGCTGAGCCTAGGGCCCAGGATGTGGCTCTTCCAACACTGCCCGAGGCTGAGTCTGGTCCTCTGTAGGAGAAGTGGAGGTGCTAGGACCCCAAGCATGGACTTGGATCTCTATAAGATTCGCAGTGGTCAGAGAGGGGACCCTGGACCAAGGTAGAAGAGAAACTCCAACCTGAAACTTCGATTTAACTTTGTGTCTAGCTGTGGCCCTTGCTCTTATTAGCACTCACCTTCAACAGTTGACAAAACAGATGTTAAGTCCTCACAAAAGCCTTCATTTTATAGACAAATAACTGGACATGATTTGTTATCAAAATCACTCATGGATGAGTGATTTGCCTAGCACTGCCCAACTGGTTTTCAGTGGAGGCAGCATTGAGCAGGTGTTCTGCCCGAGCTGGTGGTTTGACACTGTGCTCGGCTGCATGCTGACCTGTGATTTTGATAGGTGGCTGGGAAGAGATCGGGCTGCTCCTTATCTTTTGGTCTTCTTCGCAGAGAACTGAGGAGATGCCAGTGATGGTTTATCTTTAACTGAGTTCTAATCTTCTAGTTTGAACTAATGGATTGCAGGACATGGGGGTCATTTTCACATAAGATTAGTGAAATGTACTAGTTATCTATTGCTACATAGCAAATTATTCTGAAATGTAGTGGCTTAAAACAAACATTTAATGCCTCCTAGTTCATTTGGGTTGTGAAGCTAGGTGTGGCTGAACTGAGTGGTCTGGCAAAGGGCACTTGTAGGGTTGTTGTCAAACTGAAGGCTGACTGCAGTCATTCCCAGGCTGAACCGTAGCTGCAGGACCCACCTCTAAGCATTCTTGCTGCTACCGGCAGCCCTTAGGGCATCTGCTTCCAGCCTCACTCACATGATGTGGCCAGGCATTGTCTCCTCTGCAGTGGGTCTCAGAGGCGCCTGCCTGCGAGTTCTCAGGACCGGGCAGCAGGGGGCCGAGGGAGAGAGCCAGAGAGCACCTGAGATGGAAGCCACAGTCTTTTTGTGGTGTGATCTTTAAAGTGACACCTATCATTTTTGCCACATTCTGTTTGTTAGATGTGAGCAGCTATGCCCAAACCATCCTTGAGGGGATGAAATTACACAAGGGGGTGCATCCCAGGAGGTGGGGTCACTGGGACTCACTTTAGAGGCCACCTATAATGTCAGCATATGGGAAAATTTTTGAGGATGAATAGAAAGCAGGGGGGATGTTTGGATATTGTTAATTAAAAGGTTTAGAAAACACGGCACACAGGTGGATGATTTGTGAGCACTGAGAAAAACTGGTTGGCTGGTACCAGTATATGGCCACTGATTACACATTTTGGCACACGTACCTCATTTGTGTTTTTTTTCAAAACTAGATTTTAGGTTTTTTTTTTTTTTTAATTAATTAAAAAAATTAACTAACACAACATTAGAAATCAATCCATTCTACATATGCAATCAGTAATTCTTAATATCATCACATAGGTGTATGGTCATCATTTCTCAGTACATATGCATCGATTTAGAGAAAGAAATAGCACGACAACAGAAAAAGAAATAAAGTGATAACACAGAGAAAACACAAATAAAAATAAAAAGTACAAAAATATATAAGAGAGGGCGGGCCGCGGTGGCTCAGCGGGCAAAGTGCTTGCCTGCTATGCCGGAGGACCTCGGTTCGATTCCCGGCCCCAGCCCATGTAACAAAAACGGAGAAACAGAATACAATAAAAACAAGAAAATGTTTAAAAAATGTTTCCCTTTCTTCCTTCCTTCCTTCCTTCTATCCTTCCTTCCTTCTCTCTGTCTTTCCTTTAAAAAAAAAAAAAAAAAAAAAAAAAAATATATGAGAGAAAAAAAAACAAAAAAAAACTAGAGATCAGATGCAGCTTCATTCAGTGTTCCAACATAATTACATTACAATTAGGCAGTATTGTGCTGACCATTTTTTTTTTTTTTTTTAAGACATCATACCATTCTACATATGCAATCAGTAATTCTTAACATCATCACATAGATGCATGATCATCGTTTCTTAGTACATTTGCATCGGTTTAGAAGAACTAGCAGTATAACAGAAAAAAATATAGAATGTTAATATAGAGAAAAAAATAAAAGTAATAATAATAAGAACAAAACAAACAAAACAAAACAAAACAAGAACCTATCGCTCGGATGCAGCTTTGTTCAGTATTTTAACATGATTACTTTACAATTAGGTATTATTGTGCTGTCCATTTTTGAGTTTTTGTATCTAGTCCTATTGCACAGTCTGTAGTCCATCAGCTCCAATTACCCATTATCTTACCCTGTTTCTAACTCCTGCTGAACTCTGTTACCAGTGACATATTCCAAGTTTATTCTCGAGTGTCGATTCACATCATTGGGACCATACAGTATTTGTCTTTTAGTTTTTGGCTAGACTCACTCAGCATAATGTTCTCTAGGTCCATCCATGTTATTACATGCTTCATAAGTTTATCCTGCCTTAAAGCTGCATAATATTCCATCGTATGTATATACCACAGTTTGTTTAGCCACTCGTCTGTTGATGGACATTTTGGCTGTTTCCGTCTCTTTGCAATTGTAAATAACGCTGCTATAAACATTGGTGTGCAAATGTCTGTTTAAGTTTTTGCCCTTAATTCCTTTGAGTAGATTCCCAGCAATGGTATTGCTGGGTCGTATGGCAATTCTATATTCAGCTTTTTGAGGAACCGCCAAACTGCTTTCCACAGTGGTTGCACCATTTGGCATTCCCACCAACAGTGGATAAGTGTGCCTCTTTCACCGCATCCTCTCCAGCACTTGTCATTTTCTGTTTTGTTGATAATGGCCATTCTGGTGGGTGTGAGATGATATCTCATTGTGGTTTTGATTTGCATTTCTCTAATGGCCAGGGACATTGAGCATCTCTTCATGTGTCTTTTGGCCATTTGTATTTCCTCCTCTGAGAGGTGTCTATTCAAGTCTTTTTCCCATTTTGTAATTGGGTGGCTATCTTTTTGTTGTTGAGTTGAACAATCTCATTATAAATTCTGGATACTAGACCTTTATCTGATATGTCGTTTCCAAATATTGATTCCCATTGTGTAGGCTGTCTTTCTACTTTCTTGATGAAGTTCTTTGATGCACAAAAGTGTTTAATTTTGAGGAGTTCCCATTTATTTATTTCCTTCTTCACTGCTCTTGCTTTAGGTTTAAGGTCCATAAAACCGCCTCCAATTGTAAGATTCATAAGATATCTCCCGACATTTTCCTCTAACTGTTCTATGGTCTTAGACCTAATGTTTAGATCTTTGATCCATTTTGAGTTAACTTTTGGGTAGGGTGTGAGATATGGGTCTTCTTTCATTCTTTTGCATATGGATATCCAGTTCTCTAGGCACCATTTATTGAAGAGACTGTTCTGTCCCAGGTGAGTTGGCTTGACTGCCTTATCAAAGATCAAATGTCCATAGATGAGAGGGTCTATATCTGAGCACTCTATTCGATTCCATTGGTCGATATATCTATCTTTATGCCAATACCATGCTGTTTTGACCACTGTGGCTTCATAATATGCCTTAAAGTCAGGCAGTGCAAGACCTCCAGCTTCGTTTTTTTTCCTCAAGATGTTTTTAGCAATTCAGGGCACCCAGCCCTTCCAGATAAATTTGCTTATTGGTTTTTCTATTTCTGAAGAATAAGTTGTTGGGATTTTGATTGGTATTGCATTGAATCTGTAAATCAATTTAGGTAGGATTGACATCTTAACTATATTTAGTCTTCCAATCCATGAACACGGTATGCCCTTCCATCTGTTTAGGTCTTCTGTGATTTCTTTTAGCAGTTTTTTGTAGTTTTCTTTATATAGGTTTTTTGTCTCTTTAGTTAAATTTATTCCTAGGTATTTTATTCTTTTAGTTGCAATTGTAAATGGGATTTGTTTCTTGATTTCCCCCTCCGCTTGTTCATTGCTAGTGTATAGAAATGCTACAGATTTTTGAATGTTGATCTTGTAACCTGCTACTTTGCTGTACTCATTTATTAGCTCTAGTAGTTTTGTTGTGGATTTTTCCGGGTTTTCGACGTATATTATCATATCATCTGCAAACAGTGATAGTTTTACTTCTTCCTTTCCAATTTTGATGCCTTGTATTTCTTTTTCTTGTCTAATTGCTCTGGCTAGAACCTCCAACACAATGTTGAATAATAGTGGTGATAGTGGACATCCTTGTCTTGTTCCTGATCTTAGGGGGAACGTTTTCAATTTTTCCCCATTAAGGATGATATTAGCTGTGGGTTTTTCATATATTCCCTCTATCATTTTAAGGAAGTTCCCTTGTATTCCTATCTTTTGAAGTGTTTTCAACAGGAAAGGATGTTGAATCTTGTCAGATGCCTTCTCTGCATCAATTGAGATGATCATGTGATTTTTCTGCTTTGATTTGTTGATGTGGTGTATTACATTAATTGATTTTCTTATGTTGAACCATCCTTGCATACCTGGGATGAATCCTACTTGGTCATGATGAATAATTCTTTTAATGTGTTGTTGGATACGATTTGCTAGAATTTTATTGAGGATTTTTGCATCTATATTCATTAGAGAGATCGGCCTGTAGTTTTCTTTTCTTGTAATATCTTTGCCTGGTTTTGGTATGAGGGTAATGTTGGCGTCATAGAATGAATTAGGTAGTTTTCCCTCCACTTCGATTTTTTTGAAGAGTTTGAGGAGAGTTGGTACTAATTCTTTCTGGAATGTTTGATAGAATTCACATGTGAAGCCGTCTGGTCCTGGACTTTTCTTTTTAGGAAGCTTTTGAATGACTGCTTCAATTTCTTTACTTGTGATTGGTTTGTTGAGGTCATCTATGTCTTCTTGAGTCAAAGTTGGTTGTTCATGTCTTTCCAGGAACCCGTCCATTTCCTCTAAATTGTTGTATTTATTAGCGTAAAGTTGTTCATAGTATCCTGTTATTACCTCCTTTATTTCTGTGAGGTCAGTAGTTATGTCTCCTCTTCCATTTCTGATCTTATTTATTTGCATCCTCTCTCTTCTTCTTTTTGTCAATCTTGCTAAGGGCCCATCAATCTTATTGATATTCTCATAGAACCAACTTCTGACCTTATTGATTTTCTCTATTGTTTTCATGTTTTCAATTTCATTTATTTGTGCTCTAATCTTTGTTATTTCTTTCCTTTTGCTTGCTTTGGGGTTAGCTTGCTGTTCTTTCTCCAGTTCTTCCAAATGGATAGTTAATTCCTGAATTTTTGCCTTTTCTTCTTTTCTGATATAGGCATTTAGAGCAATAAATTTCCCTCTTAGCACTGCCTTTACTGCGTCCCATAAGTTTTGATATGTTGTGTTTTCATTTTTATTTACCTCGAGGTATTTGCTAATTTCTCTAGCAATTTCTTCTTTGACCCACTCGTTGTTTAGGAGTGTGTTGTTGAGCCTCCATGTATTTGTGAATTTTCTGGCACTCTGCCTATTATTGATTTCCAACATCATTCCTTTATGGTCCGAGAAAGTGTTGTGTAAGATTTCAATCTTTTTAAATTTGTTAAGACTTGCTTTGTGACCGAGCATATGGTCTATCTTTGAGAATGATCCATGAGCACTTGAGAAAAAGGTGTATCCTGCTGTTGTGGGATGTAATGTCCTATAAATGTCTATTAAGTCTAATTCATTTATAGTAATATTCAGATTCTCTATTTGTTTATTGATCCTCTGTCTAGATGTTCTGTCCATTGATGAGAGTGGTGAGTTGAAGTCTCCAACTATTATGGTATATGAGTCTATTTCCCTTTTCAGTGTTTGCAGTATATTCCTCACGTATTTTGGGGCATTCTGATTCGGTGCATAAATATTTATGATTGTTATGTCTTCTTGTTTAATTGTTCCTTTTATTAGTATATAGTGTCCTTCTTTGTCTCTTTTAACTGTTTTACATTTGAAGTCTAATTTGTTGGATATTAGTATAGCCACTCCTGCTCTTTTCTGGTTGTTATTTGCATGAAATATCTTTTCCCAACCTTTCACTTTCAACCTATGTTTATCTTTGGGTCTAAGATGTGTTTCCTGTAGACAGCATATA
Organism: Tamandua tetradactyla; assembly: GCF_023851605.1. Lineage (NCBI taxonomy): Eukaryota > Metazoa > Chordata > Mammalia > Pilosa > Myrmecophagidae > Tamandua > Tamandua tetradactyla. Next base: position 131,661,461 of record NC_135328.1, read on the forward strand.
GAAGGATCCTGTTTTTTAATCCATTCTGCCAATCTATGTCTTTTGATTGGGGAATTCAGTCCATTGACATTTAGTGTTATTACTGTTTGGATAATATTTTCCTCTAACATTTTGCCTTTTGTATTATATATATCATATCTGATTTTCCTTCTTTCTACACTCTTTTCCATATCTCTCTCTTCTGTCTTTTTGTATCTGACTCTAGTGCTCCCTTTAGTATTTCTTGCAGAGCTGGTCTCTTGGTCACAAATTCTCTCAGTGACTTTTTGTCTGAGAATGTTTTAATTTCTTCCTCATTTTTGAAGGATAATTTTGCTGGATATAGGAGTCTTGGTTGGCAGTTTTTCTCTTTTAGTATTTTAAATATATCATCCCACTGTCTTCTAGCTTCCATGGTTTCTGCTGAGAAATCTACACATAGTCTTATTGGGTTTCCCTTGTATGTAATGGATTGTTTTTCTCTTGCTGCTTTCAAGATCTTCTCTTTCTCTTTGACCTCTGACATTCTAACTAGTAAGTGTCTTGGAGAACGCCTATTTGGGTCTAATCTCTTTGGGGTGCGCTGCACTTCTTGGATCTGTAATTTTAGGTCTTTCATAAGAGTTGGGAAATTTTCAGTGATAATTTCTTCCATTAGTTTTTCTCCTCCTTTTCCCTTCTCTTCTCCTTCTGGGACACCCACAACACGTATATTTGTGCGGTTCATATTGTCCTTGAGTTCCCTGATACCCTGTTCAAATTTTTCCATTCTTTTCCCTATAGTTTCTGTTTCTTTTTGGAATTCAGATGTTCCATCCTCCAAATCACTAATTCTATCTTCTGTCTCTTTAAATCTATCATTGTAGCTATCCATTATTTTTTCTATGTTTGCTACTTTATCCTTCACTTCCATAAGTTCTGCGATTTGTTTTTTCAGTTTTTCTATTTCTTCTTTATGTTCAGCCCATGTCCTCTTCATGTCCTCCCTCAATTTATCGATTTCATTTTTGAAGAGGTTTTCCATTTCTGTTCGTATATTCAGCATTAGTTGTCTCAGCTCTTGTGTCTCATTTGAGCTATTGGTTTGTTCCTTTGACTGAGCCATATTCTCAATCTTTTGAGCGTGGACAGTTATCTTCTGCTGCTGGCGTCTGGGCATTTATCAGATTTCTCTTGGTGTTGGACCCAGCAAGGTTGTAAGATTTTTCTGTGAAATCTCTGGGATCTGTTTTTCTTATCTTGCCCAGTACGTGGTGCACGTGGCACACGTTTGTCTCAAGTGTTTGGAATGGGTCTCCCCCAGTCACCGATCTCCGTGGCCTGGGGATTTCGGATCCAATTCTCTCCGTTGGTTCAGGGGCCGCGCGTGGTGGGGGCGTCAGCTGTCGCGGCTTGAGGGGACCCTGTGGCTGGTTGCGGGCCGCAGTGGGCCTGGGGGATTCCCCACCGGACCAGGAAGCCTCCCTTGAGGGGGGGCTACCGCGGCTTGGATAGCCCTCCTATCCGAGACTCGTATCCGCGGACTCGAAGCAGAGACTCGAAGCCGCCCGCAAAAGAGGGGTGCCACCTGCCTCGGCTTGGGAAACTTGCTTCTCCAATACTCTCAGCCGGCCCGGAAAGGAGGGAGGGAGTAGCTCGGACCACCGCAGCTGCCGCTGATCGGGAAATCGCGCGCCGCTCGGGGTCTCACCGCAGCCGAGTCTCGCAGTCAGTCTAGCCAGCCCAGACTTTGGATAGCCCTCTGATCTGAGATTCGTAGCCGCGGACTCAAAGCCGAGACTCGAAGCCGCCCGCAAAAGAAGGGCGCCGCCTGCCTCAGCTTGGGAAACTTGCTTCTCCGATACTCTCAGCCGGCCCGGGAAGGAGGGAGGGATTAGCTCGGACTGCCGCAGCTGCGGCTGCTCGGCAAATCACGCGCTGCTCGGGGGTCTCGCCGCAGCCAAGAGTCGCAGTCAGACTTGCCAGCCCAGACTTTGGATAGCCCTCTGATCCGAGACTCGTAGCTGCGGACTCGAAGCCTAGATTCGAAGCCGCCCGCAAAAGTGTGGCGCCGGCTGCCTTGGCTGGGAAGCTTGTCTCTCCGAGTCTCTCAGCCAGCCCAGGAAGGAGGGAGGGATTAGCTCAGACCACCGCAGCTGCGGCCGCTCGGGGGTCTCACCGCAGCCAAGTCTCGCAGTCAGACTTGCCAGCCCAGACTTTGGATAGCCCTCTGATCCGAGACTCATAGCTGCGGACTCGAAGCCGAGACTCGAAGCCACCCGCAAAAGTGTGGCGCCGGCCGCCTTGGCTGGGAAGCTTGTCTCTCCGCGTCCCTCAGCAAGCCCGGGAAGGAGGGAGGGATTAGCTCGGACCGCCGCAGCTGCGGCTGCTCGGGAAATCGCCCGCCGCTCGGGGATCTCACTCACTGCAGCCGAGTTTCGCAGTCAGACTAACCAGCCCAGACTGGGTTATGCTGTGTGTCCATTCCCTGCTGTAGCCCCGGGAGCTGTTCTGTACTGTTTCTGTTCACCTATTAGTTGATTTGGAGTCGGAGGAACTAAGACGCATGTACCTTACTAAGACGCCATCTTGGATCCCCCTAGATTTTAGTTTTTAGAGTTGTTTTAGGTTTACAGGGAATTTGTGCAGAAGTTGAGAGAGTTCCCCTATTTCCCCCTCTACACACACATACTATAGCCACAATTTCCCCTACTATTAACACTTTGTATTAGAGTGGTACATTTGTCATGATTAAGGAACCAGCAGTGGATACATTGTTATTGACTGAAGTCGTTAGTTTACATTAGGGTTAGTATTTTGTTTATAGGTTTTGATTAGTACGTGATGTCATGTGTTCACCATTATGGTATCATACAGATTAATTAGTTCCACTGCCCTAAACTGCCCTTCTCCCACTGAACCCATGGCAGCCACTGATTGTTTTGCTTTCTCTGTAGTTTTCTCTTTTCCAGAATGTCATATAGTTGGAATCATACAGTATGGAACCTTTTCAGACTGGCTTCTTTCACTTAGAAATACACATTTAAAGTTTTTCCATTGCTTTTTTTTTAGCTTGATCGATCATTTCTTTTTGTAGCTGAATATTATATCATGTATGGCTGTACCAGTTTGTTTATTCATTCACTTCTTGAAGGAAATCGTTGTTGTTTCCAGTGTTTGGCAGTTATGAATAGAGCTGCTGTAAACGTTTGTGTGTAGATTTTGTGTGGATATTAATTTCCAATTCATTTTGATAAATACCTAAGAGTATGATTGCTGAATTGTATGGTAAAGCCTGTTTAGCTTTGTATGAAATTCCAATATGTTTTCCTATGTGGCTTTTTTATATTGCACTCCCACCAGCAATGAATGAGAGTTCCCTTTGCTCTGCATCTTTGTCAGTACTTGGTGTGTCATTGTTTTGTGTTTTAGCCATCCTAATAGGTATCTTGTTTCAGTATTGTGTTTAATTTTCATCATTATTTCAATGTGCAGTTCCCTAATGACATAGGATATTGAACATTCTTTCATATGCTTATTTGCCTGGTGTGTATCTTCTCTTCAGATTATATGTCATCTCTTAATTGGGTTGATATGCCTTGTTGTTGAGTTTTAAGAGTTATTTACATATTTTGGGTACAGGTCCTTTATCAGATGTGCGTTTTGCAAACATTTTTTTCCGGTCTGTGTCTTTTCTTTTTCATTCTCATAACAGTGTCTTTCATGGATGAGAAGTTTTTCATTTTAATGAAGTCCAACATTAATTTTTTCTTTCATGGATTATATTTTGGTGTCATATTATTGCCAAAACCACGAGGACCTAGTTATATCCTATGTTATCTTTTAAAGTTGCATAATTTTGAGTTTTACATTTATATCTATTTTCTCTTTTGAGTCAATTTTTCTGAAAGGTGTAAGTTCCATGGCTAGATTCTTTTTTTTTTTTTTGTCATGTGAATATCCAGTTGGTCTAGCACAAATTATTGAAAAGACTATCTTTTCTTTATTGAATTTTCTTTGTTCCTTTGTCAAAGATCAGTTAATATGTTTGTATGGTTCTATCTCTTGGCTGCCTATTCTGTTCCATTTATCCATTTCATTTCCAGAAGAGAGACCTGCAGGTGGCAGGTCCCCACCAACAGGGAGGGCAGATAGAGGGGAGTCTGTCGTTTCCAATATGTCTCTATGATAAACGCAAGAGCTTAATTTGGACTGAAAAATGCTGTTACGACCTCTTTGAAAAGTAGGGTCATGTGTGAAGTTCTTAGCATAGATGCGACTTTTGGTCGTTGTCTGTTACAGCAACCTGTGTGTGTGTGTCTCCTTCCCAGAACCAGCCGGTTATCACAATTAAATGCACACTTGAGATTCCTTCCTTGTTCACTGGTGCCTTGCCAATCTCCCCCTTAGATGTAAAGCTGCGGTGTGTGGGAACCAGCAGGAACAGGTTGCAGAAGTGTGCATCTCTTCCCACCTCCCTTGGTAACTGGAAGTGGCCCTGGCGGGAGTATTTACGCCATGAAAATCAGCAAATGCTGCAAATCCTGGAGGAGTGGGGAGTGAATGTCCGCTTCCTGTCCCTGCCCCACCTGGGAGAGCCCATTGTAGGACACACTGGCATGGGTGTCCATGCCGGCTTTGTCCTCCAGCTGCCCCAGGCCTGGTGTGTGGCTGGTGCTTGGTAAAGGTTTCCTGGCCCCATGGAGCGATGTGGGTATGTGTCCTACTCTGAGAAAATGGTTTCCACTCAACTCTGCAAGTGTTGATTCGGTACCTATCTTGCATGGGACCTCAGGGTTTAGAGATGGAAAACTGATTGCTCCCTGCCCCCCTCCCACCCCAGGCTTGTGGTCTGGGCATGGGGGTTAGGGGAGGATGGCGGTGTGCTGGTATGCAAGGCAATGCGGTAGGCAGCCGGTCAGGGCTCAGGATGGCAGAGATGAGAAGACGGGTTAGAATGTCCCCCATTTAGATACTGGAGGATTAGAAGCAACTAGGATTTTTTTTAAAACAAATTTTAGTGTTTTAAAATTTGGCTGGCTTTTCAGATTTCCAAAAGGTTTGGAAAAAATACTACAAAGAATTCTCATGCACCCTTCACCCAGGTCCCCCAGATGCTACCATTTTATAAAACCACAGCACAATATCAAGAACAGGAAATAAATATGGATGCAGTGTGATCACATAATCTACAGATCTTATTCAAATCTGGCCATCTGTCTCACAGCTGTCCCCTTTCCCCCGGTCTGGGCTTCATCTAGGCAGCTCTGCATTGTGATGTGACCAGACATGGAAACAAAACAGGCTCTGGAGGGCAGGGAGCTGCCCCCCTTTTACCAAGCTGTGGGACCGTGGGGGCCTTACCTCTCTAAGCCCCACCTTGCTCAAGCAGTAAGGCCAGGAGGAAAAAAAAGGCTGACCCCACAGGGTTGTTTAGAAGAATAAACAACAAATGTAAACAAAGTAGACATTCAAAGAAATATTCATTGAATTAAAATTTAATCATCTGATACGTTGGAAAAAAATTTTCTTTGCCTTTGCTCAAATAGAACATATAGTGTTCTTGGTGAGGAAGCCCTCTTTTTCTGTCCCTCCCCCATAATCTTACATATAGCTGATATTTATTCATCATTTACTAAGTGCCAGACCCTGTTCTAAGGACCTTACAGGCACACTTTATTTAATCTGCATCTCATTCTTAGAGGTTGTCCTATTATGATCCCATTCTAGAAAACAAGAAAACTGAGGCCCAGAGAGGTTCATCAACTTGCCCAGTGTCACCCAGCATGCAAGGGGTGCTCCATCTAGTATTTAGACCAGATCCCTGGCCACTTTTCCCCACCCTGAATTCCTCCTATAGTCTTCAAGTCAAGTATACTGTTCAAGTGGGAAGGAGGCAGAGCTGAGCAGCTGAGGCCTGAGTCTAGCCCACCAGATCGGGGTCCCCTCATCCTGGAGTGGTTGGCGGGCAAAGAGTATGGGGGTGGGTGGGACAACTCACACCAGCAGGGCTCTGAGAGCCTCATACCCCAGAGGTGGGGAGGCAGGCGGCCTTCCTCTCATTCTTCCTCTGGCACTGATGGCAGCTGAGTGGAGCTGCTGATGTCTCCTTTCCCTAAAGAGGGAGCCTCCGGAGAGAGTGATAAGTCCATCAGCTTTTATTTTCTCCTGGGAGGGGCACAGCTGGTCCTGCTGTCTATGGCACAGCCAGGCAGGCTTTGCTTCCTAGTAAAAGCAGAAGTTTGCCAAGACTGTCAGCAGCTGGGGCAGCTAAGTGTAAACAAACCCCACCAAGCCCATCGTCTTTGTTTGTCAGAGCTGCGATCACAGCTGCTGCAGGTGGCTGGCTTACACAACTAGCATTCATTGACTCACAGTGTTGGAAGTTAGAAGTCCACAATTAAGCCAGCAGGATCTGGCTTTCTCTGAAGTCTGTAGGCTCTGTTGGTGTCTTACCGGTTGCCCGTGACTCAGTCTCTGCCTTGTCACGTGCCCATCTGTCATCTCCCACTCTGTCTAAATGTCCTCTGCTCATGAAGCCTCCAGTCGTGTTGGATTAAGGGCCACCCCCATTCAGCTTGGCCTCACCTTAACTAGTAGGGTCTTCAAAGGGCCTCGGTACAAGTGGGTTCCTGTCTGTGAGACCAGGGGTTAAGACCTGAGCACGTCTTTGGCAGGGGACATGATTTAATCTCATAAATGTGGGGTGCCTAGCTCCTGCCCTTCTTTTGGGCTTCTGGTCTGGGTCTCAAGAGGTTCTGGTCTGGGTCTGGGATTCTCAAGGGCCTCCAGCATTGTTTCCTCTCACCCATCTCTCAGTGGCTGACAGCTCTCTAAAGCACAAACATGACTCGCTTTGGCAGAGGTGACAGGTGCCAGTTCCAAGTCTAGCCCTTCAGAAAGCTCTCCATCTCTCTCTGTCTTTTTGCATTTATGCCATTACCTGGAGAAGAGCTTCCCTCAGGTTTCTGCTGGCCTCTGAGCTGAGTCCCTGAATGAACACAGAGAGCAAAGTGCTCAGCTATGAGGCCCTGGACCAGCTGACCCTCAGCAGTGCCTCAGACTCGTGAGCTAAACAGATGCTTATTGTTGTATGCCAGTGAGATTTTGTGGCTATTTGTTGAATGGCTAACTAAATCTAGGGTTGAATAAATATTCATTGAAATATATATGCATGCATATGTGTGTATATATATATATATATAGTTCTAGTTTCATAGCTGCCAGAATGCAACACACCAGAGATGGATTTGCTTTTAATAAAAGGGGATTTATTTTGTTAGTTCTTCAGAGGAAAGGCAGCTAACTTTCCACTGAGGTTCTTTCTTACGTGGGAGGCACAGGATGGTCTCTGCTGGTCTTCTCTCCAGGCCCCCGGGTTCCAACAACTTTCCCCAGGGTGACTTCTTTCTGTATCTCCAAAGGCCCGGGCTGAGCTGCAAGTGCTGAGATGAGGATTGCTGAGCTACTTAGGCTGTGCTGTGTTGCGCTCTCTCATTTAAGCACCAGCCAATTAAGTCAAACGTCACTCATTGCAGCAGACACGCCTCCTAGCTGACTGCAGATGTAATTAGCAACAGATGAGGTTCAAGTACCATTGGTTTATGTCTGCAGCAACAAAACTAGGTTTTGGCTCACCTGGCCAAGTTGACAACTGAATCTAACTAACACATGTCCACCCCTTGTCAACTTGGCATCTTCAAGCATCGCCTTAAACAGGTGCAAAAAATTCTCTTCTTGCTGTGGACCTGTGAATCTGGTTTGCTAGCTGCTGGAATGCAATATACCAGAAACAGAATGGCTTTTAACAAGGGGAATTTAATGAGTTGCTAGTTTACAGTTCTAAGGCTGAGAAAATGTCCCAATTAAAACAAGTCGAAAGAAATGTCCAATCAAAGGCATCCAGGGAAAGATACCTTGGTTCAAGAAGGCTGATGAAGTTCAGGGTTTCTCTCTCAAGTGAGAAGGCACATGGTGAACCCAGTCAGGTCTCTCTCAGCTGGAAGTGCACATGGCAAACACGGCATCATCTCCTAGCTTTCTTTCCTGGCTTCCTATTTCATGAAGCTCCCTGGGAGGTGTCTTCCTTCTTCATCTCCAAAGGTCGCTGGCTGGTAGACTCTCTGCTTTGTAGTGTTGCTCTCTCTGAATCTTTCATTCTCCAAAATATTTCCTCTTTCACAGGACTTCAGAAACTAATCAAGACCCACTCAAATGGGTGGAGACATGTCATCTCCTAATCCAGTTTAACAACCATTCTTGACTAAATCAGATCAACCAGGGAGATGATCTCATTACAGTTTCAAATATACAGTATTGAATAAGGATTATTCTACCTTTAAGAAATGGGATTTATATCAAAACATGGCTTTTCATAGGGGGCATATAACCTTTCAAACCAGCACATAATATATATACACATATGCATACACATATGCATATATGAAGAGGCACAACTCCTGTACTTTCTTGAATGGGAAGGGAAGAATGGAAGACATGACAGAGAAAAACAGAAGAGAATCTCTAAGGTCAGGGAAGACTTTCCAAAGGTGGTGGAACCAAAGCAAAGCACAGACTCAGTGAAATTCCACACTGAGTAATGTCTCATGTGAATGCCTTTCAAAGGCTTGTCTTCTTTCAGCATCTACAAGATACTTCTACATCTTTTTAAGAAACTTGCCATCTGTGCTTATTCTTTTGGACTGGTTTTAACTTTGTGCAACCAAAGAGTCTTGTAAAATATAACCAGTGCAGAAGAGTGGCACCAATGCCATAACTTATAGAAGAAGTGCCCCCTGGAAGGAAGAGGCATGATGTCCAACTTCAACGCTGGTATCCATCAGCATTCTTGGAAGCCAGCAACAAAAATACACTCTGGCTGAATTAAGAAAAAGTACAATGGTTTGGAGGTTATCATGGGATTATAGAATTGAAAGGCCACTGGAGGATCAGGCAGAGACCCAGGCAGGAGCCCCAGATGCTTCAGAGACCAGAAATGACCACAGCCACAAGTATGGGTAGGAGTCCATGGTGCCTCTGCTGCCTCCACGAATCTGACCCCACCCAGTGTGCTTGTTGCCTTTGTGTTACCTGCTGAGATTTTTTTTTAATCCATTGGTAAGAATATGATTGACTGGCATTGGTTCAAAGCTCCCCCTGGATATGGGACTGGATCTGAACCTCTGCCAACGACCCACCCCCCAGGATTCAATTGGAATACCCCTTGTGCTATGATCACATACAATCAGTAATTCTTCCTAAAGACTGTCATTAAATCATAAGAAAAGGGTGAGCTTGAGAAAACAGCCAGAGACAATGTCTGCTAAAGTGCCTGCTTTCTAAGGCCCTTTTAGAACACAGGCTGAACCTCCTGTGCTTCCTCAGTGGCCTCAGCATTCTTTTTGTCCCCTACTTAGACATGGAACACCAACTCTGAGCTAATTCTCTGAGCCCCCTGTGCCATGCCAACAGCTCTTTTTCACCAAGTTCTCTTCCTCCATTATAAGAGTTCTGCTTCTACGATGTGGTCTTGGAGATCCCTCACTAGGGCTGGTCAGGCACCTTGGCCTCTTGCTTCAGTCCTTACCCAGTGGGCAGGTGGCTGCCAGGAAGGGAGACCCTGACGGCTTGCAACTTGCACTCTAGGCAAGAATCCACCTCCTCCTGCCTCTCTCTGCACCAGTATCTCAAATGTTGGTGCAAGGGCAAGATGTGTGGCCATTCCTGAGCATCAGCAGGCCCTGCATCCAATCCCAGCTCCATCACTGCAAAACCCTGAGAACTTGGGCAATTTACTGACCCCATCTGAGCCCAGAGGAAAACCAGTGATAAAAGCAGTGCCTGCTTCAAAGGGCTGTGATTAGGATGTAATAAAACAATGAGGCAGGAAATTCCTGTCTGAGCAGAGGCTCAATAAATAACAGTTATTATGATTATTGATAAAAGCCAAAGCAACCACTTTGGGTAACAGAAGAACACAGGTGTGTAATCAGATCTGAGTCAGAACCCTGGTTCTACAAATGATTGGTCAGTTGAATCACTTACCATCACTGAACCTGTTTCTTCATCTGGAAAATGGGCAGAATAGTCTCTGGCTGCAGGACAGGTAAGACAATATTTATATTCTACATTTATATTCCATTCCAGGCATGGAATAGAGTAAGGGCTCAACAACTAAGGTGCTTGCATAGGTTAAGGATTGAAGTGGGCTGTGAGTCACTAAAAAAATTGTCAAGTACTGGTTTAAGTAAAAATTTCTTTTCCTGACAAAACATGAGGTTCCGAGGGAGGCAGTCCAGGAATGTCATCAGAGACCCAGACTCCTGTTTTCTTACCCTTAGGACTACAACTTTGAGCCTCAGGTCAGTGGTTGAGAACAGGAAATGGTTAAAGGTGATGAACAAAATGTGTTTGACAGCTCCTGTTAAAGAATTTTTCTGAAAATGTCACTGTGCATAGTTTTGAAAGTAGTTCCACAAATTCTTTGATACTCCTCCTTCCAAGAGGTGGGGCTTAATTCTCCTCCCCTTGGGTGTGGGCTGGCTTTAGCAACTTGCTTCTAAAAAGTAGCATAGGGTGGAAGTGATGGAGTGTGCATCTGAGACTGGATCTTAAAATGTACTTACTCCTCCTCTCCACTCACCCATTCCACCTCCTCCTTCCCCTCCTCCTCTGTGGAAAGTCAGCTGGTAAGGACACTCAGGCAGCCTCTGAGGTCTCTGGCCAACAGCCACTGAGGCATCTTGGAAGTGGAACTTCCGGTCCAGCCTACAGGTGCTCAGAGCCATGGACAGCTCAATCACAGGCTTATGTGAGTCCCCAGGCCAGAACCACCCAGCTAAGCAAAGTTCCCAGATTCCTGACTCAGAAACTACGAGGCACCAAATGTTTGTTGTTTCAAGCTGTCATTTCAATGGTAATTTGTTATGCAGTGGTAGATAACGAATACACCCATCCACTGACTTCTGCTTGCTTCTTATCATCAGGGCTGCATCAAACGGGCACTTCAACTTCAAGGGAGGCCAGGAAATGTAGTTTAAAACCAGGCACATGGCCAATCTCAGCAAAGCTAGGATTAGAGCCGAAGAAGGAGAGAATGGACATTGCATTAGCAAATTCTTCCCTGTTGCTTCATCGTATGTCATATAACACAAAGCTGCAAATAATTGAAGATGGTTTTTGGATGACATCCCCCTTCTCATCTTTTCTGATCACATTATTTGTCTCTCTTTTTTTTAGTGTTTTTACTAATTTGGGGTAGAGAGGGAGCAAATCAGTTTTGCTTTATCTCCAGCTTTTGTGGAAAGGGAAAATTACTGTTTCAATCACAGTTTTTCAAATAAAATTTTGGGATGAGGACAGTATCTAGAAGTTCTACGTGTAAATGAGTCAGTGGTCAAGAAATCCACGTAATCAATCAACCATTTAATCTCTTAAGGGGACATTAATTTAAGAACCTTCTTACTGGCCAATTGTGCAGGTGCGTGAGGACCTGGATGGATTTATAGTGCCTTAATTTATCTAGCTGGCATATTCTCCTTCTTTCCTTTTCAAAAGAGGACCAAAATGGCATATAATATTTCATGTCATGTACTTGAACATCTGCCACAGGAATGTTTTAATTTTTTCCTAATTAAATGGGAGTGTAATCCCAGATTTTATACTTTCATAAAATATATCCAAAAAAAACCTTTCTGTGCCGTTTTCCAGTGGGAAGGAAGCTAGCATTCACTGATGACTGACAGTGCATCAAGCTCTTTAGCTACATTAACATAGCTAAACTAAAAATAGGCTACAGCCCTACTTGGAAACAATTATTATTATGCCTGTTTTGCAGATAAGACTCATAGCAATGACCTTCCCAGGGGAAGACTGGGATTTGAATCACGGATTCTCTGGTTTCAGAGTCTTTCCATATCACTAAATTGTCACCTTTACCCCAATTTAGAAAAGACAAATTGATCCATCCTGACCAACATTTAACTTTCCTCTGTTCATTGATTCCTTGACCCAGTTAAAAAAAAAGTTAATTCCAAAACTTTTAGGTACTTACACAGTGTCTAATTGTATTTTAATATTTACTTTTCAATTTTAATTCTATTTATTTGTATCCTTCCTCTTTTTATCTTTGTCAGACTAGCTAAAGGTTTGTCAATATTGTAGTTTTTTTCAAATAATGAATTTTTGGTTTTGTTGATTCTCCATTGTTTTTGTTTGATTGTTGGTTTTATATTTCACTTATCACCACTCTAATCTCTGTTATTTCCATCTTTCTGCTTTCTTTGTGACTGGTTTGCTCTTCTTTTTCTAATTCTTCCAGTTTTGAGATTAGATATATGAGTTGAAGTCTTTTTTTCTTTTTTAATAAACGATTTATAGCTGTAAATTTCTCTCTTAGTTCTGCCTTCACTGATTTCCATGAGGTGTTTTTTTGCATGCTGTGTGGTGGGGTCACATTTCATTATTTTTCCATGTGACGATCCCATTATGGCAGCACCATTTGTTGAATTTGTGTCTGTTTGTTTTTGGGAAGTGCATGGCTTGGGAATTGAACCTGGGTCTCCCACATGGCAGACAAGAATTCTACCACTAAACTACCCTTGCATCCCCATCCATGATTTTTGGTATGTTGTATTTTCATTTTCATTCACCTCAGAACATTTCCTAATTTTGCTTGATTTCTTCTTTAACCCATTGGCTGTGTAAGAGTATATTGTTTAATGTCCCTGTATTGGAGAATTTTCTTTTTCTCCCTCTAGCTTCATTCCATTTTGTTCAGAGAACATATATTGTATGATTTCAAAATTTTTAAGTTTATTGAGACTTGTTTTGTGACACACTGTATGGTCTTCCTGGAGAGTGACCCATTGCATTCAAGAAAGATGTGCATTCTATTTTTATTGGGTACAGTGTTCTATATGTGCATCATTCAAATCTTGTATTTCATTATTGATCTTATGACTAGATGTTCTATCCATTATTGAAAATATTGTGTTAAAAATATTACTATTTGTGTACAATCAATTTCTTCCTTCAAATCTGTCAATATTTGCCTCATATATTTTAGGGTATTCCTGTTAGGTGCATATAAGTTTATAATTGTTACATCTTCCTGTTTGCAGTATGTAATGACTATCTGTGTTCCTTGAAACTGTTTTTAACTTAATGTCTATTTTATCCAGTATTAGCATAGTTACCCCAGATGCCTTTTGCTTCCAATAGCTTGCTACAGGTCTTGCATTCTTTCTACCATGTAACCTTGACTTTAAAGTGAGTCTCACAAAAGCATAGAGTTGGGCCAGTCTTTCTTAATTTATTCTGAAAATCTCTGCTTTTTTACTGGAGAGATTACTCCATTTAAATTTAAAGTCACTGCTGATAATGTAGGTTTTTCTCTTGACATCTTGCTATATAGCCCTTGGAAGTTATAACTTTTATCCTTCTCTTCCATTAAAGCCTACTTTTTAGTTTGCTTTTTTGTGTTGTATCATTTTGTATGACTTTTCAATTCTATCTGGATATATTTTCCAATAGTTTTCCTTGTGGTTCCCATAGGGTTAAAATTTAACCTTCTAAATACATAACAATTATATATGGGTTGGTAACAAATTAGCTTCAATAGCCCGCATATATAGTTTTCCTATACCTTTATGTTCCCCCATCAGTTATATCTTTGTCCATTATATGTCCAAAATGTAGAGTTCTCATTACATTTAATGCATTTGCATTTCACCCCCTGTGGGAAGTAAAAAGTGCAGTCACAGACAAAACAATATAATACAATAATACTGGCATCTATAAGTCCCAAAAAGCTATCTTTAATGCAGGTTTTTATGTCAGTTTTTTAGAAATATTTTTTATTGGGAAATCACCCACATACTGTTGATCCATAGTATACAATGTCTCTTAATATCATCATATAGTTGACTATTCTTCACCATGATCATTTTTAGGACATTTGCATCATTTCCAGGAAAAGAATCATAATAGAAAAAGACTCATACATCCCATACCCCATACCACTTCCTCTCATTGACCACTGGTATTTCAATCTACTCAATTTTTTTTACCCCTTACACCCCTATTATTTATTTATTTTTATCCTTATTTTTTTAGTCATTGTTCATACCCTTATAAAAGATGCATCAGGCACAAGGTTTTCACAATCACATGGTTACACTGTAAAAACTATATATTTATACAGTCATCTTCAAGAATCAAAGTTATTGGAACACAGTTAAACAGTTTCAGGTACCTCCCTCTGGCTACTCCAATACACCATAAACCAAAAATAGATATTTACATAATGCATAACAACCTCCAGGATAACCTCTTAACTCTGTTTGAAATCTCTCAGCAATGGAAACTGTATTTTGTCTCATATTTCTCTTCCCCCTTTTTGTCAAGAAGCTTTCTCAATCCCATGATGCTAGCTCCAGGCTCATCTTCAGGAGTCCTATTCCCATGTTGTCAGAAAGATTTACACCTCTGGGAGTCATTTCCCACGTATGAGGGAAGGTAGCAAGTTCACCTGCTGAGATGGCTTAGAGAGAAGGCACAAGATTTTCACTTCAACCTGAAAGATGATAATTTTCTTCCCTCTTTCCCAGTCTCACTTGGCTGATGCATCTCCTAAGTCTGCTCACTTCTATCTTCCCCTTGCTATTAATTTGCCTTTGCATTTTTAAGCTCCTTATCAAATTGATTTCTTCCAGACTAGAAGCCTTTTATATCAAACCAATGCTGATGTAAGGATTTTCAGCTTTTCCAACTTCTCATTGGCCCCCTCCCCTCTCAACTAAAGTGAGATAACCAGAAGGCTCTGCATCCCATCAGGCAAGATTTGTACTTCTGACAAGGAAAAGACAAATGCCAGTCTCCCATCACCCCTTAAGATTAAGGGGCAAGAGCTGTTCGCGGCCGGCCTGTTGGCCATGTGCGCTGGTGCCCAGGCGGTGCACAGATGCTACCGGCCAGACCTGACAATACCTGAAATCCCACCAAAACCTGGAGAACTCAAAACGGAGTTGTTGGGACTAAAGGAGAGACAATGCGAGCCTCAAATTTCTCAACAGTAGAAGCCTCAAAATACAACTATACTAAAAATTCTGTGAACAATATTGTAAATCTTAAATATATATATTTTTAACTTATTGAATGTCAACCTACTTGTCCTTAAGCTCTTAATGCAATGTTAACTGCAGGGCGAGGTGCTCAGTAAATATTAATGGATACGAAGAGATCTAATTATTGTTTGGATATTATTTCCTGAAAACTGCCAAAACTTATATCATCAGCTTCTTGAATGTGACTTGGAAGATAGTTTTTGCTGTTAAGTGAGATAGAGTACTGTAAGATCTTCTGCTGTTGTGATTCTGGTTTATTTCTCTGAATAAGCTTTGAATATAATGGTGAATGGAAATTACAAATAAACTATAATAAAAGTGAACATTTAAAAAAAAAAAAAAGATTAAGGGGCAAGAACTCTCTGAGAGGGACATTGAGGCAGGCTAGAATAGAGATAGAGTGGAAGGGAAAAAGTGTGAAGGGACCCTTAAGCAAGGATGGTTAATCAAGGTCAGGAAAGCCTGTGTCCTGGAAAGACAACATATCTGGGAGCTGTTGACTTAGGGGAAACATCCAGTGGCAACCAACCCATCTGGAGCCAAATGACCCATACCTGAGGGAGTCTTTCACAGATAGGAGTGGGGCCAAATGCACTATCTACTACACAGCACTTCCCTGAAGAGCAAGGGGGGTAGAAGAAAAAGCTCTGAACAAGGAAAGGGGAAGGGGAGTAAGTAAAGCTAATCTTTAAAATCTAATGTCTCCACATTGTCTATTGACATTCACCTCTTTCACCACTGTCTTTGTGAGAGTGCCTGCATATTCTCTTACATGATTTCTCAATAAATATTTTGCCTGCTTATTGTAAAAAAAAGTAACCCATTTAAAATGAGATTGTAGTGAGACATTTTATGCCCTTGATATCTTTTCACAGTGAGGTTTTAGTTACTAGCAGTTGTCACAGTTTGCTTGCATCCTCATAATATAATTTATTCCCTTTACAACTACCCTTACTTTCAGAGTCTTAACTGAAGTGTAAATACTCAAGGCTACTATGGCTGGAAAATTTTCCCAATATAGCTATTTGGAATGACTCTACTACTCTGCAAGTAGATTCATTGCAAGGAGGCAAGTCTTGGATGTCCTAAGAAGACATAGCTGAAGTGCAACAAAATATAAAAACATTAAAAATTAACTGATAGAGAAACAATGTTTCAAACACTATAAAAATAGCCCTCAAATCCAAAATGTTTTTCTCTTTCAAAGAGAATAAATATTATTCAACAAATAGATAGTGAAATTAAAACTTTCTTGGGCAGGCCATGGTGGCTCAGCAGGCACAGCTATCACCTGACATGTCAGAGACCCGGGTTCATTTCCTGGTACCTGCCCATGCAAAACAAAAAAACAATAACAAAAAACTTCCTAAATAGCTACACACCTAGACAAGGTAAAACTACTACTGATTTGTGAACCAAGCAACTTTAATACACAAGGTAAGACTTGATAATAGTAGGGATAGATAAACACATGCATATATTTATTGACAATAATTGTATGGTTGTTCATATATGACTTAAAACCCACAGTATCTTAAAATTCACTGACGTGAATATTGTCATACAAAACATAATATAGAAAATTGATGTTGGGGAGTGCTAAAATAAGTACTACAAAATAGGTTAGCTTAATAACAGGAATTTGACTCATGGTCTAGAAATCCTGTTATTCTAGGTTCACTATCTTCTGGAAGACTGGCAATCTATAGGGTTCCTTGGGGCTTTTCCAGAATATGGTAATGCACATGGAGGAAACTTCTGCTTTCTGTTCTAGATTCTATTGACTGTCTGTAGTCTCTCCTTCCTGTCCAATTCCTTTGTTTATAACAACTTCAGCCATATAGGAAAAAGGCCCAGCCTCACTCAGCTTGGGCATACCTTCAGACTCCCATTTATGAATCATTTCAAATCCAGAAAGTGAGGTGTTGAAACCTGGGCAAAACAATTATTGGGGATATTATTCAATCCTAAACAGAGAACCTATCTTATAAGAGAAATTTAGTAATATGGACTTGCAAGTCAAGAATGAAAGAAACTGCATACCATAAAATCTTGAACATAATAAAGATGTACTTTGAAAAATGAATGTTCTAGATAATAACATTTTCAACTACTATTTTGCAACCATAATCCCTTAAATTTTGAACCATTGAAGTGTAGCATATGGCAATAAAATTTTACAGGAAATGCATAACAGTCAGAAACAAGTACTAATGAGAACTTTTTAATGAATAAGCATTTAAATGACATTTAGGAGTCCTTGTATTGGTTACTTAATATGTTGTTATTACATATACAAAATGTAAATGCTGTAATATAGCTTAAGAATCAAAGGAGGGTGAAAAACATTAAAGATGAAAATTTGGTAAGACTCAGTGATATATGTAATAAACAGTTAGGATTAAATTACACAATCTTTGAGATGTGATTTGAGGGAAATATGTGGCAATCCCAATGAATATATTTGCCTGTAGTAACTTAAGCTAAAAACAAAATGCTTTAATAAATGTAGAGTGTGTATTAATCACTTTACTTACTGTATCACAAGGCATTGTAAATTTGGACATGCTATTTCAGAAATTTTCAATTTACCACTAAGACAAATGAAAACACACCAGAGAGATTTTCAGTAAGCTTTATACTAAGTATGAAAAAGATAAAATTATATTTATTCAGAAAAAGGAATCATTTGTGAGCTTATGATGTGCTGAATAATGTTTTAAATTCCCCAGATGTATTGGTATATGTAAGAATTTTTTGAGGGTAATCAATACCAAACTATTTTACAGTTGAGGAAATGGGACATATAGAGTTGATATTTATAGTCTTAGTTAGCAGTAGGAAAAAGTAAAATTTGAAGGCAAATGGAAGATTATATATTTTTTCAGTGTATAAGAAGGTGTTTTGTGCTCTGATGAAATTACTGAGTCTGAATTTCTGAGGGACCATATCTGAAACCTACATAAGATAGGAAACTATAAAGCAGAGGACATATATGCATGCTTTCCTTGGGATTGTTGAAGAAATTTCCCAACTCTTCATCACCTGTGCTGGATTGAAAGGATTATGTACCCCAGAAAAGCCATGTTTTAATCCTCATTCATTTTGTGGAGGCATCATTTCTTACAATCTCTATTCAGCACTGTAGGTTGGAAACTTGATAGATTATCTGCACAGAGATACCACATACCCAACTGTGGGTATTATCCTTTGATTTGAGGCAGATGTGATTCTGCCAATTCCAAAAGAAGGTCTTGATTAGCTTACCAGAATCCTTTAAAATCCTTTTGAAAGGAGCAATAGTGCCATGAGAATCATGAGAGTGAAGAGAGTCCACTACTCAGTGACCTTTGGAGATAAAGGAGAGCACTCCTGGGTGAGCTTCATGAAGCAAGAAGCCTGGAGAGAAAGGTAGCAAGCATCATCATGTTTGCCATATACCTTTCTAGTTGAGAGAGAACTTCTGAACATCATCAGCCTTCTTGAACTAAGGTACCTTTCCCTGGATGCCTTAGATTGGGCATTTCAATATACTTGCATTAATTTGGACAATTTCATGTCCTTAGAACTGTAAACTTGCAACTTAATAATTTCTCCTTCTTAAAAGCAATTCTGCTTCTCATATATCACATTCTGGCAGCTAGAAAACAAGAACAGATTTTGGTACCAGAGAAGTGGGGTGCTTCAGTTTGCAAATACTGAACATGTTGGAAAAGGTTTTTAAATGGATCAGGGAAAGATTTCAGAGGAGTTGTGTGGAACTTGATAGAGAAGGCCTAGAATTCTTTGAAAAGACTGTAGGTTGAAATGTGGACTTCAAAGATACTTTTCATAAGGCTTAGACAGAAATGAGGCACATGTTATTGCAAATTGGAAGGAAGATGATTCATGTTTTAAAATGGCAGATAATCTGGTAAAGTTGACTGGTGGCTTTGGCTGGAAGGCAGATTTTAAAAGTCATGGTTACAGATATGCAGCAGAAGAGATTTTCACATTAAATGAGGAAAGTGCAGTCTGGTTTATCCTTGCAGCTTCTAGCAAAATGTGACAGGAAAGAGATAAGCTAAGGATTGAACTCTTGGGTACAAGAAAACCAGAAATTGATGTTCTGGAAAATTCTAGGCTTCCAGGAAAGGACACCCCAGAGAATGGTACTTTATGTGAATATTTGGCCAAATGTGGAAGCATTCAGTCATTTCAGAAAAAAACAGGACTGGAGATGGAGTTTTTGAGGAAGGATTTGTGGACATTCCTTCTGTCTAATGGACATGATCCAAGGCTATTGTATAGAAAGCCAGCAGGGTTGTTGCAGGATCTGTATAAACAGAACCACTGCCAGTCAGGACTGAGAGGGACAGAAAAGTGACCCTTTGGCAGAAAAATAACTGCAGAGGCAGAACTTGGAAGCTAAAGTCTACAGTCAAGAAAACTCAGCCCAGGAGAGTGGACCCACCCAATCACTTGGAGAGGGTGAGTTTCCCTGAGAGCACATGGTGGGCCTTCCACCTCATTACAGTGTAAGAATTGTGCCACCTTAGACCTTGGAGAGGGTAGGCCACATTCCTCAAGGATTGGGGAAAGCCTGGCTGCCACCACATGGAGGGGTTGAGGGTGTGTCCCACATATGACAGACAGCACAGGTGCTCAATGTTTGACAAGGGTGGAGCTGAGAAAAACGTGGTCTCCACAGTGTCCCCCAATGTTGCACTCAGAGAGAGGCAGGCAGTTGCATAGGCACTTGGAAAGGTTGGGACTGCTGCTTTCTAAAGCCCTGAGGATAAATGACTCTCAGACCTTGGAATCTGAAAGAGTTTGCCCTGCAGATTTTCAAAACAGCTTCGGTCCAGCAACCCATGTGTTCCTTCTGATTTCTCCCTATGGAAATGGGAATATTTATCCTATGATTTTCCCTCCTTTGTGTGTTGGCATCAAATAACTTGTTCTGAGTTTTACAGGTCCAGAGCCATGGGAAAATTTTGCCTTAGAACATACCATGCCTGTAATAGACTTTGATGAGACTTTTTACTGCTCTTAACCTTGTGTTATATTTGTTTTGTCACTGAAATGGTTTAAGGATCTCTGATATTGTGATTGAGTGAAAGTATTTTGTATATGGAAAAAAGTATGTCCTTTTTATGGTCCAGAAAGTGTAATGTGCTAGTTTGAAAGGATTATGTACCTTAGGAAAGCTATGTTTTAATCATGATCCATCTTGCAGAGGTAGCCTTTTCTTTCTTTTTTCATTCACAAACATTTATTAAGGCATACAATTATGTCCAGGACTTGCCTAAGAGGAAAGACATTAACTAATATTTTTAGCTTGTATATTGTGTCAGCAATAACAGGCCATTATTAGGACCATTTAAAAAGTGAAGAAGTTAAGTTTGGTCCAAAGCCACAGTGATAATAAAAGAAAAAGCAAAAATGCAAGTATCAACGACTTTTGACTACAAATCTCATGTTGTTTAGTGTATAAAAGCATGGTCTTGTATTCAGATTTCATTGTAGGAAATTAAGGTATGGTATAGAAAAAAGACATATGAACAAATAAGTACATGATATGTTCTGTTATATGTGGGAATATACAAAAAGGCAGTATTTAACTTGGCTGAATGAGCTGGATTATTTTTGTTTGTCTATATGCACTTCCACATTCTTCTTCTATTAAGAGGTATAATTGCTTCACTATAGCTAATCCAATCACATTGCCTTAGTCTCCTGGCCATATCAACTGTTCTTACGGGGTAGGCCTGCCAGAGTCTTACTCTGGGGTTTTTCAAATTAGAACTGGAAAAGTATAGATCCTTTCCTCTCTTATACAGCTTTAAGGATATAAATGCAGATATCCTGGCAATACCCTAAGAGGCAGAGAAGAGATGGATAACTTTCTGGGTTTATTAGAATTTCCATTTGCAGTAAATCCTGCCTTTTCTAAGACTTTGTTCTTCTAATCTTCTTTAATTCTATTATTTCATCAATAACCATCAAGTGACTCATTCACTCATCAAATATTTTTTGAATAGATATTGTACCAGGGACTGTTCTGGGCTCTGTGGATAGATAGGTATGTTAGCCATACTCCAAATTGATTCCCAATGTTCTTTGCCACTCAGTGTTCATATCCTTGAATAGTCCCCCCACAGTGAATAAGAGCTGGTTTGTATGCCATAAAATATGGCAAAAGTGACAGGATATAACCTCTAAGGCTAAGTCTTTATGATATTGCAGCTTTTGTCTTGTTCTCTTAGATGGCACATTTTAGGAGAAGCCAGAACCACATGTGAGCAGCCTTATGAAGAAAAAATCTAAGGCCCCCGTCAACAACCAATACCAACTTGACTGTTATGTGAAAGAACCCTCTTGGAAGCAAATCTTTCACTTCTGGTCTGGCCTTCAGTCGTGGCCCATATCTGACTGAATCACATGAGATTCCAAAGCCAGAACCAGTCAGCAAGCTGCTTTTAGATTCCTGTCACACAAAAACTGTAAAAGATAATATGACCTTATTGTCATTTTAAGATTAAACTTCAGGGTGATTTTTTGCCATAATAGCAATAGCAGTAGATAATTTAATACAATATGCCAGTGACAAAAACAGATAAAAACCCTTGCCCCAATGGAGCTTAAATTTTAGTGGGAGAAAAGAGAGAATAAACAAAGTACAGTGCCAACAAAAATATAATATAGAGATGACTTGAGTGTATGGAGAAAGCTGAAGTTGAGAAAGGGAAAAGGGAGAGTGGAGAGGGGTTATTACAATTTTACATATGATAAGGAGATCTCACAAAAAAGATAGTGAGAGAGCAAGCCATGGATATCAGGAAAAGAGCATTCCAGACAGCAAGAACAGCAAGTAAAAGGCTTTTAGTCAGGAATATTCCTTGTACATTTCAAGGAGACTAGTGATGTGGTTAAAACAGAGTGATTAATTTATAAAGAGCTGGGATATGAAATCAGTAAGAAAATGGGACCAGATCACATTAAGGCCTTATTGACCATTTTTAAGACTTTATCTTTTACTCTGAGTGAGAAGGATAGCAGAGGAGTGACAAGATCTGACTCATGTTTTATGTTTGAAAGCATCAGTTGGCTGCTTTGCCGTGAATTGACTCTAGGTGGAAAGGGCAGAAATGGGGAGGCTATAGGAAAGCTGTTGAGAAATGACAAACTGCTTGAACCACTGAAGGACTTGCAAGTATTGAGAAATGATCAAATGTTGGAAATATTTTCAGACAACCCAATTTGTTTTCAGAATGGATATGGCATAAAAGACAGAACAAACAAGGACATCGCAAAAATTTTTGACCTGATCAACTAGAAAGATGGAGTTACCATGTACTTAGACAAGGAAAACTGAAGAGGGGTAGGTTGAGGTGTGGTGGAAAACTAGTTAGAGTTGAGTTTATGCTTTGTGCAATCAAGAAAGTCCTGACTAATACTGGGGTGGTCAGAGAATCTTGCTCAAGTTAAGTGATACTTGAGGCAGATCTTGAACAAGAATTTCTTTATTCCTGTTAAGGAATGAACAGTGTACAGCTGTATTTAGTCAATGCTTATTGAATTCATTTTTTATGTTCTTATTTTTGTGTGATATTCTATATTTTTATGTACTATGTGCTGTATCAGTGGGCCTTTGCCAGATTATACTGAAGGAATAAAAGCTCCCAAATCTTAGCAGCTTACATTAACAAGGTTTTAATTCTCACTTACATTTCTTTCCTTGGTAGGTAACCCTTGGCTCTGTTCTATACCAGCTTCATTTTGGGATTAAGATAGAAGGAAGGAATATGCCTTCTGATATGTTGCATTCAGGACACATCACACTTACAGGGTATTGTTGAAAAACTGGCCAGGGATACACAACCTATGTAGGTGATAAAATTATATAGTACTGGAGCATGACATCTTCAATATGGTAACATGAGACATCTTCTAGAATTTCATCTGTCAGAATCAATGAGAGGAAAAATTCCCAATTCTTAGGACTTGCAGGACAACAGAGATTGGATAAAGACTCCATAAATACTGAATTTAAAAAAGAAAAACTGTAAGATCAGGTAGGATATTTCTATCTCAGACCTCCCAATCCAAACTACACAGGCTGGGAGATGCATAGATGTAGCATGACCCGGGTCCTTCCTGCTGCAGATGCACAATATAGAGCTTCTTATGGTGTCAAGTTAGAACCCCACTATACAGGCACAGTGACACAGACACATAGGGTGGAATGTAAACCACTGAGGAATGCTGCATACAAAAGGACCAATGAGTATAGAAAAAGAGAGACTGCAGTGGAACTGTTGGCAAGAGGTGTATATGTGCAAGTCAGCCTCTGAAAGCTGGACCATCTAAATACACAACTGACATTTCTGCAGTGACCCACCTATGTGGATTGACACCACCTGTGTCTCTGGGGTGGGAAACTGTAATGGGAAGAATCTGGAAGGAGAAAAGCCTCAAACAAAAAAAAATGTCAGGCAGGATGGTGCACAGAACTGTAAAGCATAAGGAAAAAGGAGCACTGAGTAAGTGAGAGAATTTGTAGCTGGAAAGAAAATTCTGCAGATAACAAATGGAATAAATTATCATTCCTGGAGAAGGAATAGAGGAAAACAAGCTTTCTCCTGGACATAGAAAACTGTGCATAGAGTACAACCTTAAAAATTTTACCATGAATCCAGAGCAAGAATCAAATTTAGAGAAGTTTAGAAAATCTGAAGAATTTAACACATGATACTCTATAGATCCAGAATAAGTTGGACCAAGCATCAAAATAGAGCCAAAGCATAAAGCCAATCAAGAACAGAAACTAGACAAGAGGGAGAAACTGACCTTAAGATTTACAGCAAAATAATAGGCTGTCAAGACATCTTATGGAAAATAAGCATAAAGAGATAAAGGATATTAAGAATATAATGTATTGCAAAAAGAAGAATTTGAAGGTATAAAGAGAAACACAACCTAAATTATAGGGATGAAAGTCACAATACTAGATCTTAAAAATATACTAGAGAGGCACAGCAAGGTGGCAGCATAGTGAGAAGCATGATTTAGTTTGTCCTCTAGGGCGGCTACTAAATACCAGAACTGGAATGGCTTTGAAAAGGGAGGAATTTATTAATTTGCTAGTTTACAGTTTTAAGGGCATGAAAATGTCCCAGTTAAAGCAAGTTTATAAAAATATCCAAATTAAGGCACCAAGAGGTTACCTTCACTCAAGAAAGGCTGATGAAGTTCAGGGTTTCTTTCTCAACTGGGACTACCCACGGTGAACCTGGTGACATCTGCTAGCTTTCTCTCAAGGTTTCTTTCATAAACATCCCCTGGGGGTATGCTCCTTCTTCATCTCCAAAGGTCTATGGCTGTATGAATTCTGCTGGTTCTCATGTTCTCTGTCATTATTCTGAAGATTTCCCCAAAATGCTTCTTCTTTTAAAAGATTCCAGAAAATTAATCAAGACCCACCTGGAATAGGTAGAGTCACATCACCCTCTTATTAAAAATGAATACCCACAATTGTGTGAGCCACATCTCTGGGCAAAATCTAATCAATTTTCCAACATATTGTACTGAATAGGGATTAAAAGAAACAGTTGCCTCCATGAGATGGAATCAAGATTAAAACATGGCTTTTCTATGATATATAAGCCTTTCAAATCAGTACAGATAGCAAGGTTGAATGTCATCAAGATGTCAATTACACCCAAATTGATCTATGGATTCAATGCAATAGGAATCAAAATTCCAAGAACCTAGCTTGAAGTCTCAAAAAAGCTAGTGATCAAATATATTTGGAATGTAAAATGACCTTGAAGAGCCAAAACTGTCCTAAAGAAGAATGAAGTGGATGGACTAACACTTCATGACTTTAAAGCTTATTATAAAGCCATAGTACTCAAAACATGATACTGGCACAAAGATAGACATATTGATGAATGGACTTGAATTAAGAGTGTGGATATAGATGAGCAAATCTATGGTCAATTGATATCCTAAGACCCTAGTCCACTGTACTTGGACAGAATAATCTTTTCAATAAATGGGTCTGAAGGAAATGCATATCAAAAGCAGAAGGAATGAAAGAGGACACCCACCTTACTCCCTATACAAAAATTAGTTCAAAATGGATCAAAGACCTAAATATAACAGCCAGTACCATAAAAATCCTAGAAGGAAATATAAGGGAACATCTTCAAGACTTAGTTATAGGAAGAAGTTTCTTAAACTTTAAACCCAATGCACAAGCAATGAAAGAAAAAATAGATAAACGGGAATTCTTTAAAGTCAAATGTTCTGTACGTCAGAGGACTTTATCACAAAGGTGAAGAGGCAGACAAACCAATGGGAGAAAATATTTAGAGACAACATATCAAATCAGACTTGATGTCCAGTATATATTTAAAAATCATAAAACTCAACAACAAAAGAGCAAGCAACCCAATTATAAAATAGGCAAAAAATATTCATAGAAAATTTCCTGAAGAGCAAATACCAATGGCCAAAAAAGCACAAAAAGAGCTGTTCATCTTTATTAATGATAAGGGAAAAGCAAATCAAACTACACTTGTGATATCATCTCAAACCTATAAAAATGACTGCTATTAAACAAAGAGGAAACTATAAATTTGGGGGAGGATGTGGAGAATTTGAAATACTTCATTGGGATATATAATGGTACAGCAACTGTGGAAGACAGTTTGGCAGTTCCTTAGAAAACTAAATATCAATTTGCCCTGAGAACCGGTAAGACCACAACTTGGTATATACTGAGAAGAACAGAAAGCAGTGACATGAACAGACATTTGCACACTAATGTTCATAGTGGTACTATTTAAAATTTTCAAAAGATGGAAACAGTCCAAGTGCCCATCAATGGATGAATAGATGAATTAAATTTGATATATAGATGCAATAGAATATTAAGGAGCAGTAAGATGAAATAAGGTCCTGAAGCATATGTCAATATGGATAAAACTTGAGGACATAATGCTGAGTGAAATAATCCAGACACAAAAATATAGATACTGTATGATTTTGCTAATATAGGCCAATAAATGTAATCTCAGAATATAGAGAACCTAGAGGAGAATATACAGAAGCTAGAAATTGTTAAACCATCACTTAATGAGGTTAAACTTAAAAGTATGGTGATGGAGAATTCTGGGAAGATGGTGGAATGGAATAGGTTGAGTTCATAACCACTCCAAGCAACAACTACAGAAGGGACAGGAAAGTGACTGAGTGATCTGAGAGGGTCTTCTACACCAGAAAGGGAAACCATGGTTGCAAAAGCTGAAGAACTGTCTCAGCTTTTGCGGAGAAATAGAGGCCACCCTGGCTGGGGCAGCCTAAGATGCCCCATTCCAACAGAAGCCCAGAGCGCTGAGAAATGTAAAGGCAGGGAGACATGGAATAGGAAGAAAGTCAATTTATATTCGTTGAACAAGTTATCTTCACTGGCACAGCCCCATGACCCAGGACTTACCCCATACGCATGCACTTGAACCCCATCACCTGCCCCCCCAAGTCCCAAAACCCTGCTCCACCACCCCTCCTATGCATATCTGTTCCACACACCCATCCCAAGTGCATGCACACCTGCCTAAGCCCAATCCATCTCTCCTCTGTAAGAATAGTATCACCCCACCCCTCGCAAGACCCACTTCTCCCTCCCTGACCCCTGGAGGCAGTCACCAGCACATAAAGGTTGTGAGTGCTTACCTAGGCTACACCCACCCCTAGCCCACGCAGTAACACAACCTCACCTTGACACCCTGAGCTTTTCTCATGTGTATTCAGTTTATAGCCCACTGACATGCATATGATGTGCATGGCCCGCAGCCATGCCTCCAGCCCTTGGAAAGTGCTGACCTGTGCAGCAGGTTCATAACTGCCCCAAGCCCACTCAGGTACAAAACCGGCCACTGACCTGAACTTCACACATGTGCACATGAGGAATCCTCCCCCTACAACAGCACAAGCCAAGGCCATGTACCAAAGACCTGCACACCCACACAGCCACATCCTTCCTGCCACTGGGTGTCCATACATTCCTACACAGACTTCTTGAACCCTGTACCCCAATACACTGCATCACAAATGTGCACACTTGTCCCAAACCCTTGGAACAAGCACCCTGTTCCCACATCTGGCACTTCCACTAAGTAACATCAATGGGATGGATAATGACATAAAGAAGATCAGGAGGACACTAGAAGAGTAAAAAGAAGAATTTGAAAGAATAAATAGAAAAATAGCAGCTATCACAGAGATTAAAGATACTGTAGACCAAGTAAAAAGCATACTGCAGACAACAGTAGATTTGAAGAGGCAGAAGAAAAAATAAATGAACTAGAGGACAGGAAAACTGATTTTGAACTCTCAAAGTAAATGACAAAAAAGAATAAAAAATTGAATTGGATCACAAGGAAATGATGGACAAAACAAAGCACAGAAATATATGAACCATTGGTGTCCCAGGAGAAGAGAAGAGTAGAGGGCTGGGAAGATCATTTGAGGGTACAATCGGGGAAAACTTCCCAACCATTATAAAGGACATTTATATGCAAATCAAAGAAACCCAGTGAACTCCAAATAGAATAAATCCAAGTAGACCTTCCCCAAATACATACTAATCAGTCTTTCAAAAGATAAAGAAAAGCAGAAAGTCTTGAAAGTGCCAAGAGAAAACCAATCTACAACATACAAGGGAAGTCACATAAATGGTATGAGATATTTAAGATCTTGAAAGAGAAAGACAAGAATTCTGTATCCAGTCAAATTTTCTTTTCAAACTGAGGGAGATATAAAAAATTTTCAGAGACAAATGTCCTGAAAGAATTTGCCAATCAAAAATCCACCCTACAGAGAGATTCTGGGCCAAGATGGTGGCTTAGCAATGTATACAATTTAGTTCATCCACCAGAACACTTACTAAATAACCAGAATCAGTACAGAAAAGCTTCTGGGGCCACGTAAGTGACTAGAAGCACAGCGTACCCCGGTCTGGACCAGCTGTACCAGCTGTGAGCCCCCCCAGAACTGTGAGTTCCCCAAGACATGGCTGCCGGTGCCCCTCTCCCACAGGCTGCTTCCCAGAGGGGAAAGGAAAGAGACTTTACCAGCAGCAGCAGCTGAGCCCAACCAAACACCAATTGTGGCATTAAGTAACAAATTCTGACTACTAAAAATAGGCCCCCAGCTCAGGTGAACCTGGTCAAAGCGAAGGTCTCTCATTTTTGCCCCAACTCCAAGGGGTCAGGGCTGATGGAAAAAAAATGGGTTTTTGTGGCTGTGTTTCTACAAAAGCTTGACTGCCTTTAGATACAGCAGCAGGGCTTTTTAGGCTGCAACTGCCCCAGGCATTGGCAGAAACAAGCTCATTTGAGGGCTTGTCTGGAGCCTGTGCCTTCCCAGGGGAGGGGTGAAGTCCAACTCAGGTGGAATCCCTCCCTCAAGGAATTCAGACACCAGAGCATGGTAATTTGAAGCCATTAAACCCAGCCTACAACCTCTCCTCTGTCTCCACCACATCCCCAGAAGGGAGAATCTGCCAAAGTTAAAGGTACTGCATCATCTAATGCTGGTGGGGCCTGCAGGCAGACAAGCACCACATACTGGGAAGGATAAGAAAAACAGAGTCCAGAGACTTCACAGGAAAGTCTTTCAACCTGCTGGGTATCACCCTCAGGGAAAACCGATGCAGGTGACTCTTTCCTCCTGATAGGAGGCCAGTTTGGTCTGGGACAATCCAGCTGGGGTCTATAATACCTAAGTAGACCCCCCTAAGTGTGTGTGGGGGGGGAACCATAAAAGCAGGGCAAGAAACAAGTAAACAAGAACTGAAAAGTTCTCCTCTGTTGAACAAAACCTAAGCTAGTGACCCAGAAAAAGCTGAACTGAATGTCAAATAACAGATATACAACAAATTCATCCAGCAAGAAAACACTAGGTAAAAAAGTGAAAGTTTCTCCAGAATAAACTAATTAAGGTTATTAAATGCCTAGACACCAGCAAAAAAAAATAACAAATCACACTAAGAAAATTGAAGATACAGCCCAGTCAAAGGAACAAACCAACAATTCAAATGAGATACAGGAGTTGAAACAATTAATTCAGAATATATGATCAGACATGGAAAACCTCATCAAAAACCAAATCAATGATTGAGGGAGGATATAAAGAAGGCAAGGAATGGACAAAAAGAAGAAATTGAAAGTCTGAAAAAACAAATCACAGAACTTATAGGAATGAAAGGCACAGTAGAAGAGATGAGAAAAACAATGGAAACCTGCAATGGTAGATTTTGAGAGGCAGAAGATAGGATTCATGAACTGGAGGGTGAAACTTCTGAAATCTGACAAGGAAGAGAAAATATAGGGAAAAAATGGAAAAATACGTGCAGGGACTCAGGGAACTGAATGACAATATGAAGTGCATGAATATTCATGTTGTGGGTGTCCCAGAAGGAGAAGAGAAGGGAAAAGGAGGAGAAAAACTAATGGAGGAAATTATCACTGAAAATTTCCCAACTCTTATGAAAGACTTAAAATTATAGATCCAAGAAGTGCAGTGTACCCCAAAGAGAATAGATCCAAATAGATGTACTCCAAGACACTTACTAATCAGAATATCAGAGGTCAAAGAGAAAGAGAGAATCTTGAAAGCAGCAAGAGAAAAGCAATCCATCACCAACAAGGGAAACCCAACAAGACTATGCATAGATTTCTCAGCAGAAACCATGGAGGTTAGAAGACAGTGGGATGATATATTTAAACTAATAAAAGAGAAAACCTGCCAACCAAGAATTCTATATCCAGCAAAATTGTCCTTCAAAAATGAGGGAGAAATTAAAATATTTTCAAACAAAAAATCACAGAATTTGTGACCAAGAGACCAGCTCTGCAAGAAATACTAAAGGGAACACTAGAGACAGATATGAAAAGACAGAAGAGAGAGGTGTGGAGAAGAGTGTAGAGACTATAGCAGGGTTATCTAAAGAAGACTCAGCATGACCTAGAGTTTCAACCTCACCCCCAGCATCATTATCAATCCATATGTCACCATCCCATTTTTCAGGGTCCCACCCACGTCTTTCCAATCAATGCCCTCACTTTAATGGCAGACACCACACAACATTGAGATTTCAGTTTATGTTGTAAAGTTGCTACTCTAACAAAAAGATTCTGAGTCTGATTTTCAGAGATCTCAAGTCTATGGTTACAGGAAATAAGATTTTCCTTCAGTGTATTCATAGAAACTTCTATATCTGTCAGACGATGTTTAAGTTTCTTGTTTGAAGACTTAAGCCCATCCCTTTCACTCCTTAATGCAGCCAGTGTATCTAACAACAACCAGCCAATATCTCTATACCTCTTACTTCCACAAAACTCTGTAAAGGTGTCAAAAACATCCCCCAGAGCCTGGCTTCTTATAAGTGAAACATTAGGGGAATTGAATGGTGATATTTTGGTTATCTATTTTGCCAACTCACTCCATGGATTGGGAGTGTCATTCTGATTTTGGGAATCAGAGTCCTTAGTGCCTTTGAGTCCAGTCAGAGTAGAATACCATTCATAAAAACCCATTCTTAAGATTCTGTTTCTTAAGAATCACTCCTGGTACCAAGATGTATTAGTTAGGGTTCTCTAGAGAAACAGAATCAATAGGCAAAACTCACAAATATAAAATTTAGGAAAGTGTCTCACGTGACTGCCGGAAGGCAGAGTCCAAAATCTGCAAGGCAGGCTGTGAAGCTGATGATTCTGTTGGCGGGTCTAGACAAACTCCACCGGAGAGACTGGCCAGCTGAAACAGGAAGAGCCTGTCTCTTCTGAATCCTCCTTAAAAGGCTACCAGTGATTAGATTAGGCATCACTCATTGTAGAAGGCACTCCCCTTTGGCTGATTACAAATGGAATCAGCTATGGATGCAGCTGACATGGTCATGATATAATTCTATGAAATGTCCTCATCGCAACAGACAGGTCAGCACTTGCACAACCAGACAAACAGGTATGACCACTTGGCCAAGTTGACACATGAACCTGACCATGACAGGAACCCTCTGAAGGTTTTGGTTTCTGCAGAGTAAACTGAAGGTGGGAAACATTAGTAGGATCTCAGATAGTGCCCTGAGTGTTCTTTAGGGTTAACAGGAAAGATATTGTTGGGGCCTTGGCAAACTGGCAATTTGCAATATCTAGCTGAAGCTTGCATAAAAGTAACCTGCAGAATAACCTCTGAACTCTATTTGAACTCTTTTAGACACTGATACTTTATTTCATTATGTTTCTTTTCATCCTTTTGGTCAGAAAGGCATTGCCAATCTGACTATGTCACTGTCAGACTCATCTCCAAGAGTCATGTCCCATGTTTTCAGGGAAACTTAAATCAATGGATATCATCTCCCACATAGGGGGAAGGGTAATGATTTTAACTACAGAGTTGGGGAGAGAGAGAGAGAGAGGGTGGGAGAGAGAGAAACCAAGGAACCAAGAAAGTGCTCTGGAAGTAACTCTGAGGCATAAGTATATGTAGGCTTAGCTTCTTCACTACAGAAATAGGTTTCATAAGAGCAAGCTTCTAAATCAAAGGCTTGGTATATTAATTTGGGAGTCCCTAGTGATTGAAAAAGACTCAGGGATTTTTCTGATGGGAAAGTGTAGTAGTTCCATGTGCTTTTTCTCCAGTTCCTCATGGGATTTTTACAATACTTTCTAATCATCTATCCAACATATTTGGAGATGTATCTGGGTATTACATTAATCTGCACAGAATTGCAAGTTGTCATTCCCATTCTGGGCTTTATGTTTTTAGGTTCTTTATTAAATGGATTAAAGACATGAATAATCATTTTTTCTGACAAGCAAATACAGATGGAAAAAAGTATTTGAAGAGATTAAAAATCTCTTTTAAGATTTTATTGAAGAGAAAAAAATGAAGAGATTATAATTTTCATTAGCTATAATGGAAATGCAGGAAGACTACAATGGGATACCACCTCATCCTTATAAGAATAGTTGCTATTAAACAAATAGTAAATTACAAATGTTGATGAGGAAGTACAGAAATTGGAAGCTTATGCACTGCTGGTGGGAATATATAATGGTATAGCCATTATAGAAGAAAGCTTTGTGGTTTCTTTGCAGACTAAATATCAAGTTCCCATATGACATGGTAATACCACTACCTGGTATATAGCCAGAAGATCTGAAAGCAGTGACACAAACCATCATTTTCACACTGGTGTTCATAAAGGCATTACTCACAATCACTAAAAGATGGTGTCATGGTTAGGGACAGGTGTCAACTTGGCCAAGTTATGGTACCTGTTCATCTGATTGGGCAAGCGCTGGCCTGTCTGTTGCAATGAGGACATTTCATAGGATTAGGTCATGATCATGTCAGCTACATCCACAGCTGATTCCATTTGTAATCAGCCAAAGGGGAGTGTCTTCTGCAATTAGTGATGCTAAATCCAATCATGGGAAGCCTTTTAAGGAGGACTCAGAGGAGACAGGTTGCATTCCTGCTTTGGCTGGTGAGCCTCTCCTGTGGAGTTCATCCAGGCCATCCATTGGAGTCATCGGCTTCGGAGCCTGCCCTGTGGATTTTGGATTCTGCGTTTCTACGGTCACGTGAGACACTTTCATAAATTTTATATTTGCAAGTGTTCCCTGTTGATTCTGTTTCTCTAGAGAACCCTAACTAATACAGATGGAAACAATTCAAGTGCCCATCAATGGATGAGTGGATTAACAAAATGTGGTACATACATATGATGGAATATTATGCAGCAATAAGATGAAATGACATCCTGAGCCACATTATAAGATGGATGAGCCTTGAAGACATAATGCTGAGTGTAATAAGGCAGATACAAAAGCATAAATACTGTATGAATCCACTTTATGACTATAGAAAAAGTTGTGATTTCTAGTGACATAGTTTGACCCATGGATCCTCAGAATCTGTATGGAGTGGAATCACTTTACCACAGAGTATGTATATGTTCAGCTTTAGAAGACATTACCAGTTTATCAAGTTGATTATATCAGTTTGCATTCCCACCAACAGTGTATGAGGGTTCTCTACATCCTCTGCAACACTACATATTGTCAACTGGGAACTTTTAGGTACTCTGATGGGTGATTGGAGTTGTTCTAGTTTGCCAGCTGCTGGAAGGTGATATACCACAGAGTGGCTTTTAAAAGGGGGAATTTATTAAGTTGCAAATTTACAGTTCTAAGGCTGTGAAAATGTCCAAATCAGGTCACCAACAAGAAGTTACCTTTACTCAAGAAAGGTGGATGAAGTGCAGACTTTCTGTCTCAACTGGAAAGGCACACCGTGAACATGGACATGCCTGCTAGCTTTCTCTCCAGGTTTCTTTATTCATGAGTTCTCCCAGGGATATTTCCTCCTTCATCTCCAAAGTTGACTTTGAACTCTCATGGTTCTCATGGCTCTGTTGTTTTTGTGACTCTTTCTGAAATATTTCCTCATTTAAAGGATTTCAATAAACAAATCAAGACCCACCTTCAATGGGTTGAGTCATATCTCCCTATAATCAAAGGTTGATACAATAGGTGTGTCACATGTAATCTAATCAAGTTTCCAACCTATAGTATTGAATAGGAATGAAAAGAAATGACAGCTTCCACAAGATGGATCAATATTGAAACAAGGATTTTCCTTAGAAAATAATCCTTTCAAACTGGCACACTCATTGTGATATTTGGTTTGTGTTTCATTAATGGCTACCAATGTTGAACAATTTTATATGCTTTTTGACTAGATCATACCTTTTCAAAAGTGCCACCTCAAACCTTCTGTACATTTGTATCTGGGTTGTCTCTTTTTCTTATTGTTTGTAAGAATTTTAAAAATAATTTTTCATCCTTTTTAAATAAATGTTACTCTCTGATATTTGTAATATGTATATCTTCTGTCTAATGTAAGTATTTTCCTCTGTTCCTTCTTTCTCTATTGCTTTCCAATTTTAATTTTTCTTAATGGTTTTAGTGGGAAGGGAAGAGATTTTTAATTTTAATGAAATCAGTTTGGTAATTGTTGCTATTATAGGTAGCTCTTTTGTGTCCTGTTTAATAAATTGTTGCATATACTAGGGTCTTTGACATCTTTTCCAATTTTATTTTCTACAAAATATATTTAAGTCTATGGTTCACTGAGAATTGATTTTTGTATACAGCCTGAGATAGGAGGCAAGGTTCATTTTATTTTCCATATGCATATCCTGTTCATTCAATATCATTTATTGAAGAAGGAAAAACATCCTCTGTCATTGTATTGCTGTGGCACCTTGTCATAAATCAGGTGGTGAGAAATGTATTTGGGTCTGTCTCTGGACTTTTATTCTGTTTGTAATGTCAATTTATCCATTCTTAGCCCAAGAAAATACTTTTAGTTGCTGTGGTTTTAAATTAAGTTTTGATATCTGGAAGTGTACAGCCTCCAACTTTGTTCTTCATAAAGATTTTCTCCACTATTCTTAGCCCATTGTATTCTTTGTATTTACATATAAATTTTAGAATTAATTTGTCAATTTTCAGAACAAAAACAGTGTTGGAATTTTAATAAGATTGTGTTGGGTCTGTGGATCAGTTTGGGTAGAGCTGAAAAACATCTCAATGTTGAACTTTCCATTCCATGGAGATTTTACAGTTCACCATTACATAAGCATTTAGCTTTGCACAAAAGTATTTTACAGCTTTCTATAGAGCGACCTTATAAATATTTTATTATATTTTTGCTTAACTGTTATTTCTTATGGTGGCACAAGTAGCATCTTTTGTAAATTTTGCTTTCTAATTTGGTAGGGTTGATATGCATTACTAAAATTGATTTTTAATATGTTGACATTGCTGTATACAGTAATCCTGCTAAACTATTACTAATTCTAACAGTTCATTTGTAGGTTCTTCTGGAATTTCTCAGTGCACAATCCTGTCATCTACAAAGAATAAGAGTTTTATTTCTTCTTTCATCATAAAAAAGAAAGAAAAAATAAGATTATGAAGTGAATGGTTGATAGAAATATTGTGACAAGAGGCTAGCAGGAACTTAATTCTGTATTTTCCCTATAAGCAATTTTTCAATAGATGTTAATTCAATGTTTGGTATTACTTTATAGAACCTAACTACTAAAAATGTGAGAATCAGCTGTACCTCTTAGCATAATTACATCAGATTCCCAGAAGGATGGATCTAATTGTTGGCCAAGATCACATTGCTTTTGGAAGCTGAGAAGGCTATGGGAGAAATTGATAATATACTCAAGCTAAATACCATTTAAGTGAATCTACCACTCATCTAACCCTAATTTAGATACAAAGCATGTATTCTACCTTCCCTTAGGCCATGCATCTACAATGGCAACAACATGCATGGTCTAATGTTGTTAGACCATGTTGTCTAATCAATACAATCCCAAAGACAGAAAGCACTCTAGGGAAAGAAAGGTGCTGATCTAGCCATCATTGTTCTTTGAATGGTGAGCAGCATTCATTCATTAGAAGATTTATGAACTATAACAAGATTAGAGGGGTTTTCCCTTCCAAGAGGAAGGCAAAGGATGAGAGTAAGTCTGAAAAGATGATAAGGTTTTAGTGAAGTGGCTCCAGCAGACTCAATAAATAATGCTGAATAATACTAGGATCTAGTGTTTGAAAGGGTATGCACCCTGAATTAACAGAACTTCCTGACTCTTTTGAAATAGATAAGGCCAAAGTAGCCATGGGCAGTGGCCTTATGTCCTAGATTCTGTGGCTCAAGCTGGCACATCTATGTGAATCTCATGAACTTCCAAACCTATACAATTATCTGAGGACACTTCTTATATCAATGCACTAATAGTATCCTCATCTCAAGAATAGAAAGAATAAGACACATCCATTAATATAGTCAGAAGTCACAGGAACTATCTAAAAAATATCCATGCTCTCCCTGTAGTCAGACAACCAATGGACACAACAATCAATGAAAACTCATCCCAGTATAAGTCCATGAACTGAGGCATGATAACTGACATTCCCCCAAATGACTTGGAACCCAGTAATAACTATCAAAAGCAACTTCAATGATACCTGTCCCAATAATATATGTTCTATGTAATAATATCTGTTATAGCTGATTCTGTTTGGAAGACATATTGAGTACCTCTGTGAATATTAGTTTTTTCTTCTGTAATGAAGTGATTTGTACCATGAATATACTGAAATAAGTGTTACAGTATAATATACATGTATGCATGTGTGTGTGTGTGTGTGTATATATATATATACACACACACACATACACATATGATTCAACTATCATATGAAAAAAAGACTCAAAATCACAAGTTACCAGGGGAAGGGATGGGGACAGGGAATTGGGAGAAAAGGCTTAAAATACAAAAAAATTCCTATCTAGAATAATATCAGTGTTGTGATAATGGGTTGGGGTTTTGAAATCATAACATTGAGAATGTAATTAAGAGCACTGAAATATGTATTGGAATGTGATTAAAATAGTAATTGTTAGTTTTATATATGGTAACAGAATAAAGTTTTAAAAAAATTCCATACAACTACATTGCACAAATAGGGAACCCTAAGTTAAACCATAGACTATAGTTAATAAAGCAATTATAAAAATGTGCTATCACTTATAACAAATTTTTAACAACAATATAAGTGCTAATATTAGTGTCGTATATGGAAATCTTGTGTTTTTGGCATGATCATTCTCTAAACCCACAAATTCCCTAATCAGGAAAAAAAGATATACAAAAAAATTGTCATATGGTAACAGTGATAGTGATGATTAAATGGGTTGGAGATAGGGTAAAACCTTCTCAGGATTAATACTGATTTAAATGTCTTGCATTAGGGAAAACTGAATTTACCTAACAATCAGTTAATTTTTATATTGAATAATTCTTTATAGTTTATTACAAGGTACACATAATGGTAGATCAAGGGGAAAATGAGTAATCAAATTAATCTGAATATTAAAATGTACTTAATGTTTTTATATGATGGGTTAGTTGTTTCTTTAAGTATATCCCTACCCAACCCTGGATCTTCCAAATGTTCAACATATCCATATTGACACTATTGCTTTATCTATTATAATGGCATACTAAATGTAGATGCTGAGGAAAAATCTGATCGTTTTACTGTAAGAGAATCTAGACCAAGGGCTGTAGAGCTGAACTCTACAGTAATGGGTTAACTCAGAAGAATAAGGATAATGAGCTCTCCACATTCCAAATGCCTACAGGACTGACCATTGACTGTGAGAGATATCCTCTGAGTTCTTGGTCCAACCAGCACCATAAGAGTGACTTGTATACATTGTGTCACTCCAGATAGTTTATAGTAAGAAAGTGATCTTTGTGAATAGTTGTTTTTGAATGCATGGGGCTTTGGACCACACAGTATCAGTTTGACCTCAGGGATAGGGTAACTGGAGTCTGAATAGCTGAGGTCAATCACATCTGTGTTGTATGCCTACATGACTAATCACCAATAAATTTCCTTTGAGGTTCACTGATTAGTCCTACTTTGACATGTTGATGTTATACATTGTCACTGGATGAATTACACCTGTCCATGCAACTACATTGGGAGAGAAAAACTGACACTTTGCACCTCCTTTCTTCTGAACTTCACCCAACACACCTTTTCCTTTTGCTGATCTTGAGCTTTTCATTTCACTATAATCAACTAAAAATATAAGTATACAGTTGTGACACCTGCAGCATCAATTTAATTCTTTGGCTGTATTACTGTTGAAATGTAGCAACATGTGTGTTTGCATGATTGTTTTTTGTGTTTTACGTACATATGCCTGATAATTGCTGGCTATTGACTTTCTTTACAAAATGCAGAATATTTCTAAGTGAACCTAAAGTCATCATTTTTTTAAAAGTGTGTGTGCATATAGGAAGGTCTCCCTGGCAATGTGGGATATGACTCCCAGGGCTGAACCTTGCCCTGGCACTGTGGGATTAACAAAAATAAATAAGGTATCAGTGGCTTAGAGAATTCAAATAGATCATGAGACTGTTCTGGAGGCTACCTTTATGCAAGCTTCAGCTAGATATTGCTATTTCTCATCATGTGCCAAATTCCAACCAAAACCATTCCTGCCAATATTAAAAAACACTTAGGGTTTTATCTGAGCTTCTAGAAAGTTTTCATGCACTATGATTACTTTTCAGAAACCTGCAACCTCCAGATCAGTTCCTAGGCCAGAGGAGTTCTGAAACCAAGAGAGGCCAGCCTCTCCAGAACATCAAATAGTTCCATCTCACATCCCATATTATCAACAGTGCTTTCAGCATGAAAAAGTTATAATGTGCATAGCCAAAATGCCCCTAAATGTTGGGAGAAATGTCAAAGAAGAAAGTGGAGCTATAACAGAGAAGATGAGATAAGTATGACTGCTGAATCATTATATCAATATTCCTTTTAGCCTTCAGTGTCTTGGAAAAGCTAGAAGGAAATACAAAATTATGGAACTGTAATCCACATCAAATTCTGAATTCCATTCTATAATTAATTGCTGTGGTGTGCTTTCAAATTTATTGCTTTTTTGTGTACGTTATTTTTCACAATATAAATAAATAAAAAATAAAAATATGACTGAAGTCACATGGATATGGGGAATTGAAAGAATCTATTGCTAATCTGCAAACTGGGAAATTTCTAGGGATTCATTACTGGAACACAAACTTTTAATGAACAAAATCTCATAGAGAATAAATGTTAATAATGGAATGAAATTTGGTAAATGTATATGTTGCTTGTGAAGTTTGATTTATTTGCTAATTTAAAATAATGTCTGATGCTTCAGAAAGCTACCCAAGGTAACACTATACAAGATTAAGGCAGAGTACTTCAATAGATAACCATGCAAGCAGAAAAGCACAAACCTAGTTAAGTATATAGTTTCTCAATTATGCAAAAATATTAAATTCATGCAGACTATTTACACCATCGGAAGTACACAAATATATTTGACCCACCAGTTGCCTCTTCACCATTTAATGACTTACATACTCATGGCCACACAAGTTATTGTCCTATCTAAGATATTTACAATGATGAATGTGAGCTCTGGGATAATATGGGACAATTTCTGATGAGAAATGGGGACACTAATACAATTGGAGGAAATTCTGAAGTGCAATGGAATCATCAGTATAATAGGGACAATGTAGAATGGGGATAATTGTATGATTTTGGAAAATTGTTGAAGAGCATTGAATGTATAAAATATTTTGGAAAATTTCATTGAATTACTGTGGTGCAGTTATATTAGGAGAAATCTTTTGTTAAGTGAAAGATAATAAATCTAGCCTTGAGACAATTCTAAAGAGGAAAGATGTTACTAAAAACTTTACAATATGAATGGAGACTCAGGTATAATATTGGGCACATTCTCATGAGGAAGTTATATTTGTACAATATTGGGAAACTCCCAATTAGGAATATACTTGCTAGTATGAAGCTGAGAACCTTCCTGCAAAGAAAGTATACATATAGAGCAGTTATTTCTGATGACAATTCAGGTTACCAATGTGATATTTGTAAGTTACTGATAAAAGATTTAGAGAAATGAAATAATGTTAGGAAATTTGGAAAGAGAAATGAAAGTACAGATATAATATTGGGAAATATCTGATGATGAATGTGAACATTGGAATAATATAGCAAATTTTCAAATAAGCAATGGTGGCAGTGAAACCTCATAAGAACAACTGGTGATATTATGTAATATGTAAATATTATGGTGAGGATTTGTGGCAGTGATATAATATTGGGTCTTCTGAAAAGAAATGTGACACTGGTATTTAATGGAGAAACTACTAATGAGGAATGGGGTACTAGTATAATTTGAAGAATTCCTGAAGAAAACTGAAGGCATCAATATAATACTGGAAAATTCATTGTGAGGATTTAGGGTTCTGATATAATATTGGGTATTTTCACAAAAGTAACTGCAGCATTGACTTAGTATCAGGCATTTAATAATATATGGAAGAATATGTATGATTTTGGGGAGCATATTGTGAAGACTGGATGATACTGTTATAATAATAGAAAAGTTCCCATGAAGATGGTAGGCACATTTTAATATTTGGAAATTTGGACTACAAATACAATGAGAAACATAGACTACATATAATATTGGGAAATTTTTGAAGGAGAATTGGATATAGGCATGTAGTGGGGATGAAACAGTTTTACAAAATTTCCATGAGGAATCCATTCACTTGTATAATATGGGAAATCTGAAGAACTGGGATACTAGTAACATAAGAAGAAACTTCTGAGATTTCTCATAAAGAATGAGGACATTGGTATAATACTGGGGAAATATAATCCAATAAGGAATTGGGGTTCTGATATAATACAGAGAAACTACTAGAGATTAGGTCATTGAAATAATATTACAAAACTTCATATGAGTAAATCAGACATTGGTATAATATGGCAGAACACCTGAAATGAATCGTTGCACTATTATTGGGAATCTTCTCAAAAGAAATAGGGTCACTGTGATCATATGGAAAAACTTAATAAAAATGAGACATTGGAATAACATTGAAAAGCATCTGATGAAAATGTCACAATTAAATGAGAAAAATTCTGATGATCAATGATCAACCCGGTGTAATATTGGGAAAATACTGATGGGTGCACTGGTCTAACATAAGAAAACTTTTGAAATGGAATAGGAACGCTGATATCATGTGAGTCAACTTGGGATCAATAAAGAGGAAATGGTGTAATAAATTGGGCACACTTTGACGAGGAATGTGCAACTGTTAAAACAGAGAAACTTCTGGTGAGAAATGAGGGGCACTCATATAATATTGGGAAAGTTCTGATAAGACATTTCCTAAAGAAATAGGGGCACTGAGTGCTCGCTTCAGCAGCACATATACAAAATTGGAATGATACAGAGAAGTTTAGCATGGCCCCTGTGCAAGGATGACAGGTAAATTTGTGAAGTGTTCCATATTTAAAAAAAGAAAAGAAAAGAAAAAAGAAATAGGGGCACTGGTATATGATGAGAAAATTTTCATGATATAGTGGAGTTAATTTCATAATGGAAAACTTCTGAAGATGAATAAGGGAACTGGTGTCATATGGACAAAATCTGAAGTATATGGGGTTACCAATATAATATTTGGAATTAAAAAAATGGTTGCCTGCCTTAATATTGGGAAACATATGATGAATATCTGGGCAATGGTATTATATGATAAAACTTCTGGTAAGTAATGGAATGGTGTGACATTTGTAGAACTCTATGATGGTGGGTGCAGACAATAAGATAATTTTGATACAGACTAGGGTTACTAGTATCATATGGAGGAAATCTGATAAGGAATGGGAGCAGCAGCAAATTTTTTACAATCTTCTGAAGAAGAATGCAAGCAATAGAATATTACAGGAAAGAGTCTGATGAGGAAGAGTCCTGGAATAATATTAGCAAATGTCTGAAGAGGAATGTGGGTACTGATCAATGGAGAAATTTGGATTTGTAATGGAGTCAGTGGTGAAATATTGGAAAATATATGATAGAGATTGATGGCATATATTTAATAATGATATGTTTCCAATGAGAAATTGGAGGAATTACATAATAAATAGAAACTTCTATAATGAACTATCATGTTATGAAAATTCTAATGATGAATGGAAGCACTAAAGTTATATTAGAAAGTATAGATGATGAATGAAGACAATAGCACAAGAAGAGGTAATTGTGGATAAAGAAAGGGGCACAAATATAATATTGTGAA
Organism: Tamandua tetradactyla; assembly: GCF_023851605.1. Taxonomy (NCBI): domain Eukaryota; kingdom Metazoa; phylum Chordata; class Mammalia; order Pilosa; family Myrmecophagidae; genus Tamandua; species Tamandua tetradactyla. Next base: position 131,703,371 of record NC_135328.1, read on the forward strand.
AATTCTAAAGATGAATGGGAAAACTGGCATTTTATTAATGAAGTTACAATGGAATTGGAAGAAATACTATAATATTGGGAAATTTCTGATGAGGGATCAGGGCACGGGTATACTATTGGGGAGATTCTGATGAGGAATGGGGACACTACTTAAATATTTAGAACTTCCAGGGGGATGTGAATACCCTAGCATTATTTTGGGAAATGAAGAATTGGGACACAAATAATAAGGGATGATTCAGGTAAGGAAGGAGGACACTTCTCATGTGAAATGGAGGCACTGTTTATTACTGTTGAATTCTTTATGAGGAGTGCTGACTCTGGTTAATATTATTGGGGATGTCTGATAAAAATATACACTGTGGAAAATATTGGGAAACTTTTGATGAGAATTGGATCTCCTCAAATTGCTACTATCAGGAAACATGACAAAAATTGCAGTCACTGCTACATTTGGAAACATCCTAGTAGAAATAAGGCTAACTTATAATAGTAGAGTCTTCTTCATGAGTAGTAAGGCTGGTGTAAAAAGGGGAATAAGTTAGGAATAAATCAGGAGTCTATGTCAAACTGGGCCACATATACAACAAATTTGAATCTATGAGTAGAATAGTAATACAAAATTATCATTTTGCTGATTTTAATTGAACACAGAGATAGTTTATTTATTTATAGACAGTATTGATTTTGCTTTACACATTTCATTGTTATGAAAGAGCATTAAAGAATTAGTCTCTACTAACTTTTGTCTTAATTCTACGTTTCTGGGTTTGTTTGTTTTTTTTTGCATGGGCAGGCACCAGGAATCAAAACTGGGTCTCCTGCATGGCAGGGGAGAACTCTGCCTGCTGAGCCATCGTGGCCCACCCTCGAGGTATATCTTATTCTAAATGTTTTCACTACGATTTTGCTTTATACATATCATTGCTATGAAAGAGCACTAAAGAATTAGTTTCTACTAACTTTTGTCTTAATGTCTTAATTCTACATTTTTGGGTATTTCTTATTCTAAATGTTTTCACTACTACTGCCTTCTAAATATAATTATTTCTTTTCTCCATCAAGCACCTTTCTCTCCTACCATATTCACATGTTCAAATGCTACCATCTTTCACATCCTAATGAAGTGCCAGTTTATTCCAGATACTTATAAACTGGTCATATTTTTCTTAGGCAATACATCTACTAGTGATGTCTTGTATTACCTTAGGCAGCACTCTTTATTTCTTGATTTACATAAAATCACACAAACCCTGTAAGGTAAGAATATTTCTGTCATCATCAGTGCTTGGTAGTAGAAGAATTTTAAAAATTGCAATGAAATGTTTAGTCATATAGAAAATTGATATGATATCAAGGGTTAAAGCAGGGAATACAAATATATATAATAATTATTAGCAAGTTACATGTGTATCATAAAAATTTAATGGTAATTACCAAAGAACTTAAAATATTACACCTCCAACTAATTTTTCCTCAAAGTGTTAATTTATATACTTCTGCTATTTCTCGTACCTAATTATTTTTTTTTCCTAATTTCACATTCAGGCACTTCAGTTTTTGAAATAGTTTTGTGCATTCATTCTAGTCACTCTCTATAAGTGAGCAATAGTTTCCCTATCTCTGAAGCACAGCTAGCTGAAGTTCTGAGGTAGCATAATTGTAGATTATACACACACATACATATATACATAATATATAAATATATAATATACATGTATATCTTCTGTGGCTCTATAAACAGTTCAGAAAAAAATGTCCACATTAGTTGAAACTCCTTGGCCCAGTGCTTTAAAAAATTCTCCTGGGAAGGTAAAGTGTTCTACATGTATTGGCATCTCTATGGAATAGTTATATTAATGGGTTTACATAGCAAAATGTGCAGAATGCATAGAAACAAGTTTGCTTTTATTCCTTTAGTAAAAGTTGCCCCTGAGGTGTCCTGTGCTGATTTAAAAGTCTTGTTTTTCTCAGTGAAAACTTCTTCCAGGATTGTGCAGTAATTTACCTGTGTTAGTTTGACTATACCCCAACCTCAGAAGGGGTGTGGCTCTGCAGTTACTATGCAAACCCCATCTCAGCTCTGAAGCCTGATTCCACAGGAAAGAAAAATGGATCAAAGTCATGACATTCTCTTCCTTTTTCCTCAGTGTAGGAAATTACACCAGACAAAGGATACCTCTTGTCAAGCAAGGTTTTGGATTGTTAAGGAAAATGTCAACTATCCTAGAAAAGGAGCCTAGAGATCTACAGGGAATATTTACTAAATTGCATCTAGATGTTACTCCTGAAGAAAAGATGGCCTTGACCCATAACAAATGTGTGAGATTTATTTGAAGGATAGATGCTGGGGAAAGTTGTGCAATGTCCACTCAGGTAGATTTTGTTTAAACATTTTATTTAAATAAGCCTTAAAGAATTTATATTTACAATCTAATAACACATAGAATCTCACCAAATTTGCTTAAAAACACCAACACATGGTTTGGTTTCTGTAGTAGTCAGAGTTTTCTCATCACTTTCCTTAACCATCATTCAATGGCCTACAGTTTTTATTTTTTGCATATTCCCTGAAAAATCTCTCTCTCCCTCTCTTTCTTTTTCCCTTCATCCCCTAGGCTGAACCCTTACATAATACCATGCAGTACTCTAATTATAACATCATTTGAGAATACAACCATATTTGAGAGCCTAGTCTCTTCTTTCCATTTTACATGTACTTATCCTACCTCCATGGTCAGTCACCTAATGCAGCTTCTTTAGGCAGGGTAGGCTCTACTGGAACCTCATATTCTGTAATTTGAAATTTTCTTCCTTACAATTTTCACCTCAATTAAAATGAATGGTTAAAAATGTCCATGAGTTTTTGGATTGTTGTCCCAATTGCTGTAGTTTAATAGTATATAACCAATGCTGATAGATTTTAAAATTGTAATAGTTATTGTACAGAATTTCATTTAATTTACTTTGATCTCTTGCAGAAAATAGAGATCATACCAGTACTTGATTGGAATTACAATATATACAAATGGATTTTGCATGAATTCTGAAGTATTTTTGAGATAAGGATTTAAAATCCAGGAATAGAATCTTATGTTCTGTTGATTCACTTAAATTCATTTTTCATATTCTATGTATTTCCATAATTTTATTACAAATGCTTCAAATATTTATAATATGCATGTTTTTCTTAATATTTTCACTCTCTGGTGTTTTGATCATTAAACATAGAGTATGTCAGATTATTTTTTCATTATTATATATTATACTCTATATTTTAACATATATATATACCAATGCTTTTTTAAACTTTTTGATCCATTATATTTATATGTTTCATACAAATTGCATACCCCAAAATTTGATATTTATTTCTTTCTGATTGTTGTACTTGTCTAACTGCTACTGTTTTTTACAAGTGTAATTGCTATACTAGTTTTAGTGGCGTGATTCATTACTTGTTTTTAAATTGCTAATTGATTTTCCTGTATTTCTTTTGGCTTGGGGATCTCTTTTGAGGTTTCATGCCCTCTTAAATCACATGCAATTTTTAAATTCTTCATTTAATATGACAAATCTATTCACATCACTTTCACATTCAGAGTTTTCTCTGTGTACTCTGCCAATTTATTTTAATTATATAAAGTGAGTCCTACTCTAGTACTAATCTATATCATAATTAGAGAAGTATTGTAACATACATTGTGGCTAAGGCAAGAAATTAATATCTACTGCAACCACAAAGATTTATGGACACATCGTGAAATAATCAACAAAATGCTAATGGATTATTCTAGAATTCATTCTCTAAATAATAAGAGTTTTGAAAGTTTAATCCATTGCATAACTATTCCCTTTAGCTATTTATTATTTTATCATTTAAAAGTTCTATTTAATAAGATTAATCTACATTGACTACAATAAACAGTAACAAAAATATTAGTAAAAATTTAAATTCTGTAGGGATGACTGCTTTTAGTATCTGAAGGATAAAATGTAAATTAATTGTGATTTCTACATTCCAGCAAGGGGTATTTTTTACAGTGTACTCTACTCTAAATAGATAAAAAATAGAGATAAAGTTGTATAAACCAATTAGTCTGTGCCTTGGAGATTTAATTAAGGCTTTGTGCTAATTGGATAATATATTAAATATTGATGTGTGCCAGTTCACTTAAAAGAAAAAAAATCACCTATGAAATTCAATAATAATTCTTAACAAGAACTATATTAATTGCTTATAATGCATTTTCACCAATAATTTTAGATATATATATATATATATGTATATATATAAGGAAATTTTACTTACTATCTTTTTTACATTTTTGGTAAAAATAAGAATGTTGGGGTTAAAAATAACTGTGTAAAGGCAATCAAGGGTGTTTTTATATATCATTATAATTGAGAACACTGAAGTTCATATATTCTTATCTGGAAAGTTATAAGAAAAATTAAACAGAGCCATATTTTCAACCATATAATTTATTCTTGGTAGAAATAGAATGAATAAGATTGTCCAATTCCCTTTATCTTTGAAAATCTTGTTTTACTGAGTAATATATCTAACATTTCTCTCTTTTTTTGGTTCTCCTAAGAGAATAGATTCCCCACCTAGCATGGAGAGAGAGAATTGGACTATGTGCAAGATAGCATTCTAATTGGGATACCTATCTCTCAAGCACTGAAGTGTCTCTTGTTTTAAATTTTTTTATTGGCTTATTTGGTGACAGTATTTGGAAACAACCTCATCATTACCCTGATCCTTGTGGATTACAGGCATCAATCACCCATGTATTTCTTCCTCAGCAATCTCTCTTTCAGTGAAATATTAACCACCACCTGTGCTGTTTCCAAGATGCTGGCAGGCTTCCTGTCAGAAAGGAATAGAATCTCATTTAGTGAATGCGTCATCCAATCCTATTTCTACTTCCTGTCTGGATGCACTGAGTTTATTCTTTCTGCTGTCATGTCCTATGAGAGTTATGTGGCCATCTGCAGCCCCCTTCAGTATCCTACAATTATGACCAGCACACTCTGTGTCCGTCTTGCCATCCTCTCCTGGGTAGACAGCTTCCTCCTCATCCTACCATCTACCATCCTTAAAGCAGGACTGCCATACTGTGGCCCCAATGAGATTGATCATTTTTTCTGTGACAGTGCCCCACTCCTCCATTTGGCCTGTGCTGATATACGTGCCACTGAGTTGTTGAATTTCAACAGCTCCCTTGTCCTACTCATCAGCTCCCTCTCACCCACAGTGGTATCCTATGCTTACATCATTTCCACCATTCTGAAGATACCCTCAGGCCAAGGTCAACACAAAGCCTTTGCCACCTGTGCCTCTTACTTTACTGTGATCTCCATGGGTTATGGGATCTCCATCTTTGTCTATGTCCATCCCTCCCAGAAGAGCAGCCTGCATCTCAACAAGATCCTCTTTATCCTCTCCAGTGTCATCACACCTCTCTTGAATCCCTTCATCTTCAGTCTACGGAATGAAACCATGAAAGGTGCACTGAAGGATACTTTGTTCAAGGGCCAGGAGTTCCTTAAGAGGATGAGGTCTAAGTAATGGACTATCAAAGAGTCATCCCAACCATGGGGATTCTCAGTATTACTGAGAATCAGTCCAGGACTTGATACTGTAAATGGGGGAATGCTGTAGTATATCTTCATATCATTTCCAATCATAAAAAGTATAGTTAGACTGGATTCATTTACATCTGATGCTTTAAATATTCAAATATTATAACGTTCTCGTGGTAGTGCTGGCACTTCTGGTGGTAAATATAGAATTTAATATATATTTTGGTAACAGTGCTATTGGTTAAAGAGGGACAAAGTAGTAGTAGAGTAATATAGGTGTATTTATTACTTGGTTGTGTTTGCATATTCCAAATTTGGAAAGAAGAAACAATGTAGCGGTTTGGCTGGTAATAAGGACACACACTCACATACGCACCTATGATAAAACATAATCATGGGATATATTCTATGGTACTTGAAGTCCAATAGTAATTTACCATTCCCTATCATTGAGGTCAATGCCTTTTTAATTAACTACATTATCTAAATGTATTGGCTACATTTATTTATCACATATTCACAGATTGTCCTTTAGTATTTCAGTTCCCTTTTATATCAGTTCATTTTCTTTCTCATAAAGCACTTGGTTCCTTCCATTTGTCAAAGAAGATTTGATTCTTCAATTAATTTGACATTTACTTGTATATAAACTTCACCACATTAGAGATGTAAGAAATAACCAAATCAATTATCACTAATCCAACCCTGCACCTTTGCCCTTGTGAGTATCTATTGTACTTTAAAATAATTGTTTTGCTTTCATTATTCTCTCAAAATACAATTTCTATATCAAGAAGACATTGACTTTCTTACAAAAGGCTTCATCCTTATTAATGGATAAGAATACAAGAGGGAAACAACTGCTACCTGGCATTTTTGTCATTTTTTTCATTCAGTTTTTAATTCACCTCAGAAGTTTTTCAGATTCCCAGCACATTCACCTTGCTCACTGGTTGATAATACAAAGTCAGTCCATGAGTTTCATATTCACAATTATTAATGAGGAAACATTATGTCAGTCCAAGCATTAAATATCCCAGGGACTTGATTTGATTATTTTGATTTAGCTCTTTGCCTTTCCCACGATGAATCAAATGTAGCCAGGACTTTCATGTCATGGCAGGTATCTGTGTCCATTTGAGAAAAACTAAGATCAAAGATGAATAGAGATTAATGTGGGAGAGGTCTGTCAATATTATACATATTCATCCATGCATAGAGAATGAGATTTCACCAGCCAGGGGGATCGATGTTGATTACTAAAGGGAAGTTGAGTTGGTGCTGTATAATGAGGGCAATGAGGACTAAGTCTAAACAAGGAGATTCACTGGATAACATCAACCACTTAGTAATTTTATTTAAAAAATCACTGAAGAACTGTGATATTAAATATATAAATAAATAAGCAAAAACTAAACAAACAAACAATGAAAACAAAACAAGGATTTGGGTCCTGGAAGAATGAAAATTGGTGCAAACAATACATGGGGTGCGTGCATCAGGCAAAAGAATCCACTGCTTTTGTCTAGTAATACTCCCATCCTGAAAACTGGTGCATGTTTGTGTGCTTACATATATGTATGCATTTACATATATGTAGGTATATATATACATATATCCCAATATGGATCAGGCACATTTAAAAATTAATTTCATTATGAAAAGTTTAACATTTGTAATGATTTTGTATGAGAAGAAATTCTCTTGTTGGCATGAGTAAACTGACAACATAAAGTTACTGACCATGAAAGAGTCTCAGCATATATTCTGCAGTGAAATGATAGTTAAAAAGCTTTCTGCCATTAGGATAAAAATTATGTAAAGTTTTTAGAAGGGTGTGCATCTAATATCAAGCTTCTTCATTCTCTTTTAGGAAGGGGTGTGTATGGCCCTTGTCTTCTGCTCCAGCTCATACATATTTTCTAGTTTACTGCACTCCCCATGTACTGTTTGCACAATTTTGAAGGCAAGCATTCCTAAGATAAAGTCGTCTCTCAGAGGGTGTTATTGTTTGCTGAACTACCAGACAATTTCCAGGTGGTTATTTAAATTACCCACCAACATTCACGGCATCTCCTCAGGGTAGGCCTCCGTCTTCAAGGCCCTGGGTGGGGGGCGTCCGTGGACCCCAGTCCTTGCTGTGGGTCTCAAATGGCCCAGGCCTCCAGCAGACCCTGCCTCAGCAGGACACGCCCCGCCCATGCCAACGACTGTGACGTCAACAAAATTGTGCGTGCCCTGCCCCAGGCGCTCTGCGCATGTGCAGCCATTGTCCACACTCCGGCTGTCCCAGGCTGTGTCTCCGCAGCGTGCGGCGGAGCCTCGGGGTTCCCCAATGGTGCGGAGGAAGGGGCGGTGCTCAGCGCGGGTCGTGAGTGGAGGCCGAGCCCCTGCAGGTATGTCTGAGGTCGCTCTGCAGGCGTCAGGCCAAGGCGGGGACAGCAGGGTCTCAGCGACTGGGCGGAGTCGGGCCTCGGGAGCCGCCACAGTCTCCGGGGGTCGGGGAAGGGTCAGGTCGCGGGTCAGGGGAAAGTCGAGGAAGGCGTCGGGTGCAGCCTGAGGAGGGCCTTTGGCCGGGTTCCGGAGAGAGTCAGGAAAGGGTTAGGGTGCAGCCTGGGGAGGACTTCGGGCCGGGGTCAGGGGAGGGTCGAGGAAGGTGTCCGGGTGCAGCCTGAGGAAGGCCTCGGGACGGGGTCAAGGGAGGGTGGCGGAATGGGTTGACACAACCTGGGAAGGGCCTTGGGCGGAGTCTGAGAAGGGTCGGGACCCTTCCTTCTCTGGAGGTTTCACGCACTGAGGCGGCTGCGAGCAAAGGGAGAGGCCACGCGGGGCGTGGACCCTCACCCACCACGTCAGGGCGGCGGGTCTGGGTGCTGCTGCTTAGACATCAGGTTTAGTGCCGGAGAGACTTCGGGCCAAAGTTCACGTGCAAGCCTCAGATACTCATCTTTTAATTGAGACTGTTTTATCCCATGTACCACCAACACATAACCTTCGTCATGCTCTGTATTAAATAGGGTAGTATATACAGTGTGATAAATTCTCAGAGGGGAGCTGCTTTTATTGCAAAGCATAGTATTCTCTTCAGTGTTGGCCCATTTAACCACACAACCATCCTTTGGATCGGTGTCACTGTCTCCATTTTAATGAAGTAACTAAAAGTTCAGAAGGAGAAAGTGATTTGTCCAGAATTATGGAGTAAGCAGATAATCGGGATTTAGATTTTTTTTGTTATATTCTAAAGTCCATCCCCTTTTCCACACTAAAATGCACGGTCTTTATCCCTGAGCACCACCAGGTGAGAATTATGGAGTGTAGTGACCTAATCTTACCTCCTCAGAACCCAGGGGTCAAAAGGTAAATTAACGTCTTTCCTCCTTCATCCTCCAACCTGGTCTCAAAGGACAGTTAAAGAGAACAAAGTAAACTGAAACCACAAATTGAGCACTCAGTGTTGAATTTTACTACAGAACCTGTTCAGGCCAAGGTCAAAGAGGAAAAATGGGACTTTTCTTAAAGATGAAAACTAGGACTCATCCATGCCCAGTATTATGAAAGTGATGTAATGCCTCTGACTGGCTGCTGCTATCTGGGTTTCCTATTAGTCTTTCTGTAAAAGCCCCAGGCTGGTTTCTGCTCATATGTGGATTTCAGGTTCATGGCATCTAGTTGTTTTTGCAACAAATAAGTCACCAAATTGGGATTATGGTGTCCAGTTGTTATTTTAGTAGAAGTTAGGTTTTTGCCACTGTCAGTAGAGTAGATGATCACATGGGAGTTCATTAAGACCTAATTAAATTTTACACTAGGCCCAAGTCAGTGTTTGAGGGGTCAGTGAATTCCAGAACACTGTATTAGACTTCTGGCAAAGACATAATATCAGGATGGTACATGAAAGCATATTCAAAGTTATTTAATTCCTCCTCATTTTAAAAATACTGAAATTGAAAGTAAGACAGTCACTGGGGTCCTGAGTTGTGGAAGCTGAGGCACACCTGAAGTCTCCAGGTCCACTGTTGTTTATCATACTGAAGTTAAAACAACCTTCTTGGAAAAGTGATTTTGAGAAACTGCAGTTTAGGGAGAAGAAGCATCTCATTATTGAGAGCTTTGAAAAGACTTTCTTTCTAACCTTGTGAAATTTAGTATATTAACAGGAGAAATTGTTCTGGCATGTAACCTCAAAATCATTCCATGTCAGTGAATATTTCTCTTCAATATGATTTGTGATACTAGTGTAGGGTTCCATCATTGGATATATTATACACCTTGCTTAACTTATCTATTATTTGATGTTTAAATTTTAAATTCTTTTGTGTTATTTACTATAAACAGATACAATTTTTAAAGCAACCAGTAGGAAGTAAATGCTTCTATTTACTCAATAAAAATGTTCCAGGTTCATCAAGATTATGTCAGAATCACCCATGGAGAGATGAACATTCATCATAGCCCTTCTTAATTGCATATGAAAAGTCAAAGATATTTTTTTCCAGAGGTTTTTTCTTTGCAAAAATGTTGTATGGAAATTTCTCATAGGTGGTTTCTGGAGCTGCAAGATAAGATCCTATGACTCCTGTCAGCTTCCCCTTCTCTGGCTTCATAGTTTCTACCTTTTCCCTGGAGCAGCAGAAATGAATAAACTTCCAGGTGAGTTCTTTAGCCATCATTTTGTATCACAGTGTGTGCATGTATTTTAATAAGTTTTATGAAAGAGCGCCCATAAAAGTGGAAATAGTTAAAAATCACCTCCAGTGAAAGTATTGTTTAAATAGCCAGTAATTGTCAAAGTGTGATCTCTAGTCTTCAGGAACCTTTCCAGAGTTCTGTGAGGTCAAAATAATTTTTGTAATATGAAGATGCTAACTGTTGATATTTGTGTTAAGGGTCAAAAGCAATAATGAATAGATTGCTGCTGTTGGACATAGAGCAAGACAGTGACACTACTCTTTACTTATGTTTTTTTATGTAAAAATTTTTAATTTTCTATGTAGCAAGATACACCATAAAAAGGTTAAAAATCATGTGATAATATTTGCTTATGTATACAGAGTATATCTTTGGAAAATATACAGAGGAAACTGTTAATGTTGGATACCTCCAGAGATGGGAACTGGGTGTTTGGAGGAGGATGTGAGGATCAGTAGAAGGGTTGGAGGGGACACTTTTTATTGTATACCCTTTTGTGAATTCTTATATTTGATTCATTCCAGAAATCTCTGCTGAACATGCTGTAGTTCATCTTCAGGGTTAGAAGCTGTATAGATCGTGCCACAAGGCTTATACATAGTAGCCCCCAAATTTTTCTGACCTGCATCTATGATGAATTGGTCTTTACATTTTTTATTTGTGTCTTTGGTATTTTTCTGCATATTGGTCTGTTTCCAGAAGTTAGTGGATATGATGGACCCCACAGAAGACTTGTTCTTCAGCTAGAGACCTTTTTGTATTGACTGAAGGCACACTGGAGATGGGATAGACAATGGACTCAGAAGAAACTGCCTTCATGCTTTCACTAGGGGAATCATCTGAAGGAAAATGCTTACTTTCATCCAGTTTACATTCTCTTGAAGAAACTGATGAATCCTTCATTAATTTTTCTTCATTTTTACTTCTTGAGCTCAATAGCTCAATGTTCAGTTCCTTTCATAGTAGCAAGCACTCTGGTACTTGCCTTGTCACAAAAGTTTTTCTTTCACTGACAGTCTCTAAATCAGAATCTTCAGTCACTTTTGATTTATTTTTTTGGGTGGATTCCCATAATGATTTATTTTCCTGAGACAATTTCTTAAAAGAGCATTTTTTTCTATTAAAAATTGTTGCTCCACCCTGAAGTGTAACTTGTGATTTTATTTTTTGGCTTAGAACCCAAGGAGCATTCAGATTATTTGCAGCTGAATGACAGTTATTCTCTTTCTCCACAAATGGCTTGTAGGTCACTCTATTTTGTGTGGAATTTTTGGAATTCTTTGACACAGGCTTGATGCACTTATAATTTGGTTGGTACTTAGCAGTTAAACTCTTGTGTTTTTTTGTTCATCTCCTTGGAGCAGATAGGTTTTACCTATATATTTTTTTCATCACACTTGGTAAAAGTTCATCTTCATTATTAGTTTTTAGATAAGTGAGTCTACTCTCTTTTACCAGCTTTCTCTGTAATGGATTGAGATACCACTTGTTTTTGTTGTAAAAGAATATAATGGACACAGCAGATTTAAATGGTGGATGTTGATTTGTAGATGGCAATCTATTTTTTTAGTTGTTAGAATTTATGTATAAATCAGACTTGAAATGAAGTGACCTTGTTGAAAACAATACACCTCTTCATTTTTGTCACTGCTTTGGAGAATGTGCTTTTTATTAGGTGATGGAAATGTATTTTCAGAAAAGCCCCAAATTAATTTCTTTTATGGAATGTCTGATAATAGATGATCACAGCTTGAAGAATATTCTTTTTTTTCCCTTGGGAAAGCTGCCATCTTCTAAGTTGAATCCCTGTGACTCAGAGCCAGACCACTTCCCTTATGGTTTTTATTTTGCTTTTTTATTACAGAAGTTGTGAGTTTACAGAACAATCATGCATAAGTACAGGATTCCAGTATACCATCCCACCATCCAAATGTTGCATTGTTGTGGAATATTTGTTAGAATTGATGATACCACTTTTTTATAATTGTACTTCTTTTTTAACAGTAGTTACCTTTGTTAGAATTGATGAAAAATTATTAAAATGGTACTATTAACTATTGTCCATCATTTACATTGGGTTCATTTTTTCCATATCCCACCCTATTGTTAAAACCTTGTATTAATTGTACATTTGTTATAATTCATGATCAAACATGCTTAAACTAGTATAATGAACTATAGTGCCTGGTGCACAGTATGGTTCACTGTGTTATACAGTCTTATCTTTCATCTTGTCATTTTTATTCTAGTAATGTATACAACATAAGGTTTCCCCCTTTAACCACATTCACCTATAAAATTCAGTGCTGTTAACCACACTCACAATAACATGCTACCATCATCACTATTACTGAATGAAGGTAGTAGATTCTTTTGCCCAATGCAGCAAATGACCAATTTCTGAGATGCCAGGGTTTCAAAGAGAGAAATAGTTTATTGCAGTACTTCTGATTTATACTATCAAAAAATGGGCAGGTTTTAGGATAATGAGCACTATGGCACAGGCTGATGTAATTAGAAGTGATCTAATTATTTATCATGCACAGATTGATTACATGCCTAGTCACAGAACTTATGTAAGAAAATGGTGGTCTTATGCTGGGCATGATTTTTTAGTATTATAATGAAATATAGTGACTTGTAAGTTGAAATCTAAGCTACTGCCCCTGTCAGGTGGGCCCATTTTGGTTAGATTCAGATTTGGTTATCAAGATATCTTTGGATTTTGGGTAGATTACTTCTGGTCTGACCCAAGACCCTTTATTAGTAAACATGAGGGGCTGTCTTTAGAAATCACAGGATTCTAAATGAGAAAGCTGGATAAATGGGTCCAAGTGAAGGTTAGTCACAAGGTTTTTACAATCACAAGGGCACAAAATAAAGGCTTTGAGGGATCTTTATGAGGGATCAAGTCAGTTGGGTAATGATTTCAGCTATTTCCCTCTGAGTATTCCAGTATACCAGAAAGCAAAAAAGACAGATAGTGATACAGTAACCATAATCATCCCTTAAATCCTAACTTCTATCACTATCCATTTCCAAACCTTTATAATCAACCTAAGTAGAAATTCTGTACAAATTAAGCATCAACTCCTTATTCTCTAACCACAATCTGTGGTAACCTAGATCTAGATATAGATTTATGATCTAGATACAGATTATAGGTTAGCTGTAAATATAGATTCTAGGATATATATACTCTACATATAGGTTATAATCTAGATATAAATTATAGGTAATAATCTAGATACAGATTATACATTAGATTTAGGTTGCCCTGTAACCTATAATCTATATTCTAAGTCTATAAGTTTGTTTGTAATAGTTTGTATCAGCAAGATCATACAATATTTGTTTTTTTGTGTTTGGCTTATTGCACTCAGCATAGTGACCTCAGTTTTGTCCATGTTGTCACATACATCAGGACTTCATGCCTTTTGATGGCTGACCAATACTCCATCATGCGTGTATACCATTTTGTTTACCAGTACATCAGTTGATGGACACTTGGGCTGTTTCCATCTTTTGGCAATTGTGAATAATGCTACTGTGAACATTGATATGAAAGTATCTGTTTGTGTCCCTGCTTTCAATTCTTTTGGGTATACCTAGTAGTGAGATTGCCAGGTCATGTAGTAATTCTCAGTTTAACTTCCTGAAAAACTGCCAAACTGTCTTCTATAGCAGCTACACCATTTTATATGCCCATCAGCAATGAATGAGTGTTATTTCTCCACACCCTCTCTAACACCTAGTTTTCTGTTATTGTTTCTTTCTTAATTTTTATTTTTTTAAGAATACTGAAAAACCCACCAAACAAATGTAAATATTTTAACTTTTGATCAGTCCATTCTACATATATAATCAGTAATTCACAATATCATCACATAGTTGCATATTTATCATCATGATCATTTCTTGGAACATTTACATTTATTCAGAAAAAGAAATTAAAAAGAAAACAGAAAAAAATTCGTACATACCATACCCCCACCCTTCCCCCTCACCATTTACCAGCATTTCACTCTAAATTTATTTTAACATTTGTTCCCCCTATTATTCATCTTTATTCTGTATGTTTCACTCATCTGTTGATAAGGTAGATAAAAGGAGCATCAGACAACAAGGTTTGTACAGTCACACAGTCACATTGTGAAAACTATGTCATTATACAATCTGCTTTAAGAAACATGGCTACTAGAACACAGCTCTACATTTTCAGGCAGTTCCCTCCAGCCTGTACATTACATCTAGACTAAAAACATGATACCTGTTTAATGTGTAAGTATAACCTCCAGGTTAACCTCTCAACTCTGTTTGGAATCTCTCAGCCTTTGATACTTTATTTTGTCTCATTTCAGTCTTCCCCCTTTTGGTCAAGAAGGTTTTCTCAATCCCTTGATGCTGAGTCTCAGCTCATTCTACAGTTTTTCTCAATCCTTTGATGCTGACTCTCAGCTTATTATAGGATTTCTGTCCCACATTGCCAGGAAGGTCCATGACCATGGGAGTCATGTCTCACATAGACAGGGAGAGGGTGGTGAGTTTGCTCGTAGTGTTGGCTGGAGAGAGAGGTCACATCTGAGCAACAAAAGAGGTTATCTTGGGGATGAATCTTTGGCCTAATTTTAAATAGGCTGGACCTATCCTTTCTGGGGTTAAATTTCATATGAACAATCCCCGGATTGGGAGATCAGCCTATAGCTTTGGTTGTCTGCACTGCTTGTGAAGAATTCAACTTGGGGGGGTTGAATTTTCCCCCTTTCTCACCATTCCCTGAAGGGGACTTTGCAAATACTGTTTTGATCACTGTTCAAATCACTCTGGAATTTATCAGGGCATCACTCTGGACAAACCAGCAAAATCTCATGTTCTACTCCAAGTTCCATGTACTTATGGTGTTCAATTAAGCTGTCCACATAAGTTATATTAGGAAAGGCACTAGTCAAAATACAAATTTTGTATCAAACATTTTTTGCTTTAGTCTCACACATAAGTTAAAATTTTTAAATATTAATTACCAACTATTTTCAGCACCCTGCAGTAATGCTATTCCTTTGTTCTTCCTCATGCAAAAACATTTTTTAAATTTGTACATTTAGTCACTATCATTATACACTCTAGGCATTCCTAGATTATACCATCTCAATCTTTATTGTCTTTCTTTCTGATTTCATTTGTGTCCCCAGCCCTCCTCCCTCTATCATTCTCACATTCAGCTTCATTCAGTGTTTTAACATTATTGTATTGCAGTTAGGTATTATTGTGCTGACCATTTCTGAGTTTTTACGTTCAATCCTGTTGCACAATCTGTATCCCTTCAGCTTCCAATTACCCAATATCTTACCATATTTCTATCTCCTGATGGTCTCTGATACCAGTGAAATTCTCCAAGTCTATTCACTAATGTCAGTTCATATCAGTGAGAGCATACAATATTTGTCCTTTTGTTTCTGGCTAATCTCACTCAACATAATGTTCTTAAGGTCTGTCCATGTTGTTACATACTTCATAACTTTATTCTGTTTTACAGCTGCATAATATTCCATTGTATGTATATACCACAGATTGTTTAGCCACTGGTCTGTTGATGGGCATTTTTGTTGTTTCCATCTCTTTGCAATTGTAAATAATGCTGCTATAAACATTGGTGTGCAGATGTCTGTTTGTGTCCTTGCCCTCATGTCCTCTGAGTAGATACCTAGGAATGGTATTGCCAGGTCATATGGCAATTCTATATTTAACTCTTTGAGGAACCACCAAACTGCCTTCCACAGTGGTTGTACCATTTGACATTCCCACCAACAGTGGATAACTGTGCCTCTTTCTCCACATCCTCTCCAGCACTTGTCATTTTCTGTTTTATTGATAATGGCCATTCTGGTGGGTGTGAGATGATATCTCACTGTGGTTTTGATTTGCATTTCTCTAATAGCCAGGAAAATTGAACATCTCTTCATGTGTCTTTTGGCCATTTGTATTTCCTCTTCTGAGAAGTGTCTATTCATGTCTTTTTCCCATTTTGTGATTGGGTTGACTGTCTTTTTGTTGTTGAGTTGAACAATCTCTTTATATATTCTGGATACTAGACCTTTATCAGATGTATCATTTCCAAATATTGTCTCCCATTGTGTAGAGTGTCTTTTTACTTTCTTGACAGAGTTCTTTGATGGGCAAAAATGTTTCATTTTGAGGAGTTCCCATTTCTTTCTTTCTTCAATGTTCTTGCTTTGGGTGTAAGGTCTAGGAAACTGCCTCCTATTTATAAGATTTATAAGATATTTCCCTACATTTTCTTCTAACAGTTTTATGGTCTTAGAGCTAATGTTTAGGTCTTTGATCCATTTTGAGTTAATTTTTGTATAGGGTGTGAGATATGGGTCCTCTTTCTTTATTTTGCATGTGGATATCCAATTCTCTAGGTATCATTTATTGAAGAGACTGTTCTGTCCCAGATGAATTGGCTTGACTGCCTTATCAAAGATCAATTGTCCATAATGAGAGGGTCTATATCTGAACACTCTATTCTGTTTCATTGGTCAGTGTTCTAGTTTGCTAGCTGCCGGAATGCAACACACCAGAGACGGATTGGCTTTTAATAAATGGGGATTTATTTTGTTGGTTCTTCAGAGGAAAGGCAGCTAACTTTCCACTGAGGTTCTTTCTTACGTGGAAGGCACAGGATGGTCTCTGCTGGTCTTCTCTCTAGGCCCCTGGGTTCCAACAACTTTCCCCGGGGTAATCTCCATCTCCAAGGGCCTGGGCTGAGCTGCAAGTGCTGAGATGAGGAATACCAAGCTGCTAGCAGTGCTATGTTGCAATCTCCCATTTAAGCACCAGCCAATTAAGTCAGTTGTCACTCATTGCAGTAGACACGCCTCCTAGCTGACTGCAGATGTAATTGGCAACAGATGAGGTTCACGCACCATTGGCTTATGTCCTCAGCAACAAGACTAGGTATGCTCACCTGGCCAAGTTGACAACTGCATCTAACTAACACAGTCAGTATATCTATCTTTATGCCAGTACCATGCTGTTTTGACCACTGTCACTTCATAATGTGCCTAAAGTCAGGTAGCGTGAGACCTCCAACTTCACTTTTTTTCTTAGGATACTTTTAGCAATTCAGGGCATCCTGCCCTTCCAGATAAATTTGGTTATTTGTTTTTCTATTTCTGAAAAGTAAGTTTTGGGAATTTGAATTGGTATTACATTGACTCTGTGGATCAATTCAGGTAGAATTGACATCTTAACTATATTTACTCTTCCAATCCATGAGCATGATATGCCATTCCATCTATTCAGGTCTTCTGTGATTTCTTTTAACAATTTCTTGTAGTTTTCTTCATATAGGTCCTTTGTCTCTTTAGTCAAATTTCTTCCTAAATATTTTAAGCTTTTGGTTGCAATTGTAAATGGAATACTTTTCTTGATTGACCTCTCAGACTGCTCATTACTGTACTCATTTATTAGCTCTAATAGTTTTGCTGTGGATTTTTTTGGTTTTCAACATGTAGTATCATCATCTGCAAACAGTGAGAGTTTTACGTCTTCCTTTCCAATTCTGATGCCTTGTATTTCTTTTTCTTGTCTAATTGCTCTGGCTAGAACTTCCAACACAATGTTGAACAACAGTGGTGATAGTGGACATCCTTGTCTTGTTCTTGATCTTTGGGGGAAAGTTTTCAGATTTTCCCCATAGAGAATGATGTTAACTGTGGGTTTTTCATATATTCCCTTTATCATTTTGAGGAAG
Organism: Tamandua tetradactyla; assembly: GCF_023851605.1. NCBI lineage: Eukaryota > Metazoa > Chordata > Mammalia > Pilosa > Myrmecophagidae > Tamandua > Tamandua tetradactyla. Next base: position 131,721,404 of record NC_135328.1, read on the forward strand.
TTCCCTTCTATTCCTATCCTTTTAATTGTTTTCAACAGGAAAGGATGTTGAATTTTGTCAAATGCCTTTTCTACATCAGTTGAGATGATCTGTGGTTTTTCTGCTTTGATTTGTTGATATGGTGTATTTCATTAATTGATTTTCTTATGGTGAACCATCCTTGCATACCTGGGATGAATCCTACTTGGTCATTATGTATAATTCTTTTAATGTGTTGCTGGATTCGATTTACTAGAATTTTGTTGAGGATTTTTGCATCTATATTCTTTAGAGAGATTGGTCTGAAGTTTTCTTTTTTGTAATAATTTTGTCTGGCTTTGGTATGATGATGACGTTGGCTTCATAGAATGAGTTAGGTAGCATTCCCTCCTCTTCAATTTTTTTTGAAGAGTTTGAACAGGATTAGTACTAATTCTTTCTGGAATGTTTGGTAGAATTCACCTGTGAGGCCATCTGGTCTTGGGTTTTTCTTTTTGGTGAGCTTCTTAATGACTGATTCAATGTCTTTCCTTGTGATTGGTTTGTTAAGGTTGTCTATTTCTTCTTGCATCAAAGTTGGTTGTTTGTACCTTTCTAGAAAGTTGCCCATTTCATCTACATTATTGTATTTATTAGCATAAAGTTGTTCATAGTATCCTGTCATTACTTCCTCTATTTTTGTGGGGTCAGTGGTTATGCCTCCTCTTCCATTTCTGATCTTATTTATTTGCATCATCTCTCTTCTTCTTTTTGTCAGTCTTATTAAGGGTTCATCAATCTTACTGATTTTCTCATAGAACCAGCTCCTGGTCTTGTTGATTTTCTCAATTGTTTTCACGTTCTCAATTTCATTTATTTCTGCCCTAATCTTCATTATTTCTTTCCTTTTTCTTGCTTTGGGGTTAGTTTGCTATTCTATCTCTACTTCTTCCAAGTGGGCAGTTAATTCCTCAATTTTTGCTCTGTCTTCTTTTTTGATAGGCATTTTGGGCAATAAATTTCCCTCTTAGCACTGCCTTTGCTGCATCCCATAAGTTTTGATATGATGTTTTTTCATTTTCATTTGCCTCAAGATATTTACTGATTTTTCTTGTAATTTCTTCCTTGACCCACTGGTTGTTTAAGAGTGTGTTGTTGAGCCTTCACATATTTTTGAATTTTCTGGCACTCTGCCTATTATTGATTTCCAACTTCATTCTTTTATGAACTGAGAAAGTGTTCTATATGATTTCAATCTTTTTAAATTTGTTGAGACTTGTTTTGTGATCCAACATATGGTCTATCCTTGAGAATGATCCATGAGCACTTGGGAAAATGGTGCATCCTACCTTTGTGGGGTGTAATGTTCTATAAATGTCTGTTACATCTAGCTCACTTATTGCATTATTCAAATTATCTGTTTCTTTATTGATCCCCTGTCTAGATGATCTGTCCATTGATGAGAATGTGGAACTGAAGTCTCCAAGAATTATGGAAGATGTGTCTATTTCCCTTTTCAGTGTTTGCTTCATGTATTTTGGAGTGTTCTGGCTTGCTGCATAAATATTTATGATTGTTATGCCTTCTTACTGAATTGTTCCTTTTATTAATATATAGTACCCTTCTTTGTGTCTTTTAACTGTTTTATATTTGAAGTCTAATTTGTTGAATATTTGTATAGCTACTCCTGCTCTTTTCTAATTGTTATTTGCATGAAATATCTTTTCCCAACCTTTCACTTTCAACTTCTGTTTATCCTTGGGTCTAAGATGTGTTTCCTGTAGACAGCATATAGATGGGTCCTGTGTTTTAATCCATTCTGCCAATCTATGTCTTTTGATTGTGGAGTTTAATCCATTAACATTTAGTGTTATTACTGTACAGGTAGTAATTTCTTCTACCATTTTGCCTTTTGGATTTTATATGTCATATCTAACTTTTCTTCTTTACTGATAGTCTTAATTTCTACACTCTTCTCCACACCTCTCTCTCCTGTCTTTTCATATCTACTTCTAGTGCTCCCTTTAGTATTTCTTGCAGAGCCAGTCTCTTGGTCACAAATTCTCTCAGTGATTTTTTCTCTCAAAATGATTTCATTTCCCCCTCATTTTTGAAGGACGGTTTTGCTGGATATAGAATTTTTGGTTGGCATTTTTTCTCTTTTAGTAATTTAAATATATCATCCCACTGTCATCTCACCTCCAAGATTTCTGCTGGGAAATCTACGCATAGTCTTATTGGGTTTCCCTTGTATGTGATGGATTGCTCTTCTCTTGCTGCTTTCAAGATTCTCTCTTTCTCTTGGACCTCTGACATTCTGATTAGTAAGTGTCTTGGAGTATGTCTGTTTGGATCTGTTCTCTTTGGGGTACACTGCACTTCTTGGATCTGTAATTTTAAGTCTTTCATAAGAGTTGGGAAATGTTCAGTGATAACTTCCTCCATTAGTTTTTTTCCCTCCTTTTCCCTTCTGTTCTTCTTCTGGGACACTCACAACATGTATATTCATGTGCTTCATATTGTCATTCAATTCCCTGAGTCCCTGCTCATATTTTTCCATTTTTTCCTATATTTTCTTTTCTTGTCATTTTTCCAATGTTTCTTCCTCCAGCTCACTAATTCTATCTTCTGCCCCTTGAAATCTAAATTGTAGGTTTCCATTGCTTTTTTCATCTCTTCTACTGTACCTTTCACTCCCATAAGTTCTGTGATTTGTTTTTTCAGAATTTCAATTTCTTTTTTTGTTCATTCCTTGCCTCCTTTATGTCCTCCCTCAATTCATTGATTTGATTTTTGATGGGTTTTTCCATGTCTGTTCATACATTCTGAATTAATTGTTTCAACTCCTGTATCTCATTTGAATTGTTGGTTTGTTCCTTTGACTGGGCCATATTTTCAATTTTCCTAGAGTGATTTATTATTTTTTGCTGGCTTCTAGATATTTAATTGTGTTAATTAGTTTATTCTGGAGATTGTTTTCACTTCTTTTACCTAGGATTCTTGCTGGATGAATTTGTTGTCTGTCTGTTCTTTGACATTCAGTTCAGCTTATTCTGGACTACTAGCTTAGGTTTTGTTTCACAGAGGATAATTTTTCAGTTCTTGTTTTCTTGTTTCTTTCCCTGCCTGTATGTTGCCTTTCCTGCCCCCCACCCTTGGGAGGGTCTATTTAGGTATAATAGACCCCAGCCGGATTTTCCCAGACCACACTGTCCTCCTGTGAGGAGGAAAGAGTCACCTGCTTCAGTTTTCCCTGAGGTTAAGACTCAGCAGGTTGATAGATTTTCCTGTGAAGTCTCTGGGCTCTGTTTTTCTTATCCTGCCCAGTATTCAGTATGTATTACTTGTCTGCCTGCAGGTCCCACCAGCATAAGATGATGCAGTACCTTTAACTTTGGCAGACTCTCCCTGCTGGGGGCGTGGGGAGACAGAGGAGAGGTTGTAGGTTGGTTTTAATGGCTTCAAATTTCCAGGCTCTGATGTCTGAATTCCTTGAGGGAGGAATTCCACCTGGATTGGGCCTCACCCCTCCCCTTGGGAAGGCACAAGCTCCAGACAAGATCTCAAGCATTCTTGTTTCTGCCTATGCCTGGGGCAGTTGCAGCCTGAGGAGACCTGCCGCTGTATCCAAAGACAGTCAAGCCTTTGTAGAAACACAGCCACAAAAAACCTCTGTTTCTTCTTTTTTTTTTTCTTTTTCTGTCAGTCCTGCCCCCTTGGTGCCAGGGCAAAAATCAGCAACTTCTGCTTTGACCAGATTCACCTGAGCTGCGGGCCTATTTTTAGTAGTCAGAATTTGTGAATTAATTCCACACTTGAAGTTTAGTTGTACTCTGCCCCTGCTGCTGTCAAACTCACTTTCCTTTCCCCTCTGAGAAGCAGCCTGTGGGGGAGGGGCACTGGCAGCAGTGGCTTGGGAAACTCTTGGTCCTGGGGGTGCTCACAGCTGGTCCAGCTGGTCCTGACTGGGATATGCTGTGCTTCCAGTCACTGATGTGGCCCCAAGAGGTGTTCTGTACTGTTCCTGGTTATTTAGTAGCTGTTCTGGAGAACGAACTAAATCCCACACCTTGCTAAGCCAGTATCTTGACCATCTCCCTATTGTTTTCTCAATAGTAGCCATTCTAGTCAGTGTGAAATGATATCTCATTGTGATTTGGATTTGCATTTCCCTGATAGATAGTGATGTTGAACATGTTTTCATGTGCATTTTTAGCCTTTTATATATCTTCTTGGCAGAAATGTCTATTAAAGTCTTTTGCCCATTTTTAAAATGGGTTGTTTGTCTTTTTATGTTTGTGCTATAGGATTTCTTTATATATTCTGTATTTTACATCTTTATCATATATATGGTTCCCAGATATTTTCTCTCATTGAGCAGGTTGCCTTTTCACTTTTGTGACAAGGTCTTTTGATGTGCAAAAGTTTTTAATTTTGATTTATTTACTTTTCCTTTTGTTGAGTGTACTTTGGATGTAAAGTCTAAGAAACCATTGCCTGACACAAGGTCTTGAAGATGCTTACTTAATTTTCTTCAAGGATTTTTAGAGTCCTGATTTGTATATTTAGTCTTTGATTCATTTTGAATTAATATTTTTATATGGTGTGAGAAAGGGGTGCTCTTTCATTCTTTCACATTTGGATATCCAATTTTTTCAGCAGCATTTATTGAAGAGACTAGTCTTTCCCATATGAGTGGACTTGTCAGCATGTCAAAAACCATTTGGAAATAGATGCAAGGGCCTGTTTCTGAACTTTCAGTTTGATTCCACTGGTCAATATGCCTATCCTCATGCCAATTCCATGCTGTTTTAACCATTGTAGTTTTGTAGTATGCTTTAAAGAGAGTCCTCCAACCTTGTTCTTCTTTCTCAAGTTGTTTTTGGCTATTCAGAGACTGTTACTCTTCCAATTAAATTTGTTAATTGGCTTTTCCATTTTTAAAAATTTGGGCTGTTGGAATTTTGATATATTGTTGAAAATTCACCTGTTAATTTTTCAGATCTTTAAGGCAAGCCTGTCCATTTTGGCTAAGTAATTTTTTAAAATTTGATTTTATTTATTTTTTACTTTTTTAATTTTATATGTTGTATGGTAGGGGTCATGTTTCATTCTTTTCCATGTGAGTATCCTGTTATTGCAGCACCACTTGTTGAATTTTTTGTTTCTTTTGTTTATGTGTTTTGTTTTGTTTTGTTTGGGGGGGGAGTGCATGAGCCAGGAGACCCTGGTCTCCAGCTTGGCAGGTGAGAATTCTACTACTGAACTACTCTTGCACCCCCAGATAAGTATTTTTTAAAAAGAATGATATTGAACATCTTTTTGTGTGCTTATTTGCTATCCATTTGGCTTCTTTTGTAAGTATGTGTTCACATATTTTGTCCATTTATTAAATGGCTTATTTTCTTACTATTGGGTTTTGAGAGTTCCTTCTATGCACTGAATAGACATACGTTGTCAAATTTGTGATTTGCAAATATTTTCTCATGATCTGTGGCTTCCCTTTGAACAGTACCTTTAAGAGAATGAAAGTTTTTAATTTTGAATTATTGAGACGCTTACAAACTGTGAACATAAATATCTCTCCATATATTTAGGTCTTTAGTTCTTTTTAAAATTGTTTTGTAGTTTTCTACATATTGACCATGCATGTATTTAGTTCTATTAGTACTTAAATAGTTGATTCTTTTGGCCCTCTTATAAATTATGCTTGTTTTTAAAATGTATATTTTTGGTTGTTCTTTGTTAGTGTATCAAAATATCATTCACTTTTTAATAACACTAAGCTCAAATTCTTTGACTTTGGTGAAGTCACTTATTAGTTCCAGGAGTTGTTTGGAAGATTCCTTAGGATTTTCCTCATCATTAAATATAATCTATAAGCATAGAGTTTTACCTTTTCCTTTCTAATCTGTATGCTTTTTTTTTTCTTTTATCTATTTCACTAGGCAAGATTGTACTTCCTCCCTTCCAATCTGTATACTTTTTTCCCTTACTTATTTCACTGGCTAGGAATTTTAGTATGATGTTGAATAGAAACGATCATGCACACTGAAACAATTTAGGAACTTAATGCCAGGGTCCACCACCGGCAGTCCCAAGAGCCGAGGCTGGGGAGGGCTGCACTGCCTTGATGGCATTGTGGCGAGGGGCCCTTCCCAAACTTCTGTCTGTCTCCCGACCACAGGGCCCTACTGGCCACCAGCTCTATACCACTATCACCCTCGGTTGGCCTCCCACCCACTCCCTGCCACATCAGGCATGATCAGGGCGCTACACCTTGCCACCCTGCATGCAGCCCAACATTCCCAGGTCCCTTCCAGCAACCTGCCCCCTCCTGCCAGGCCGAACCCATGCCGCTCTCACCACCCCACACACCCCACAGACACACCACTGCTGGGGTGCAGCTTCTCCCCATCACTGCTCCCAAATCACTAGCGCCTCTGGCCACTTGGCCTCCTGGGCTGGGCACATCACCACTGGGGGCCAGGCTCCAGCCTGGGACCTGGGAAGCAGCTCAGCAGGAAACCTATCCGTCAAGTGGGGACGTGCCACTTTTCATTTGAAATGAAAAACTATATATATCTTCCATTAAGCATTGTCATGGAATGTTGTTACAAATTCTTTTGGAAAGTTACTTGGTGATGGACATCAAATACCATAAGTATTGTTTTTCTTTTCATCCTAATTATCGTTTTCCATAATTCCATCTTGAAGGATAATCTGAAATACAAAATTTACTCATGCCCAACTTTATTCACTGCAGAGTGTTTGAAATGGAATCCAGCTGCTTAACAACTCTGGAGGACAGGTTAAAAAAATAACAGTAAAAAGCAAAAACTGTTTATTTGGTACAAAATTTATATTTTGACTAGTGCATTTCCTAATATAACTTTTGTAGATAGTTTGATTGAACACCATAAGTACTTGGAATCTCAGGTAGGACATGAGATTTTGTTGGTTTGCCCAGAGTGATGCCACAATGAATCCCAGAGGGATTCGATCAGAGAGTGAAAAAGTATTTGCAAAGCCCCCTTCGGGGAATGGTGAGAATGGGGAGAAATTCAACTTCCCCAAGTTGAATTCTTGATATTCTCACAAGCAGTGTGGACAACCAAAGCTATAGACTGAGCCCTCAGTCTTGGAGTTTGTTCATATGAAACTTAACCCCACAAAGGATAGGTCAAGTCTACTTAAAATTTAGACCTAAGAGTCACCCCCAAGAGAGTCTCTTTTGTTGCTCAGATGTGGCCTCTCTCTCTAGCCAACACAACAAGCAATCTCACCACCCTCCCCCTGTCTATGTGGGACATGACTCCCAGGGGTCTGGACCTTCCTGGCAACGTGGGACAGAAATCCTAGAATGAGCTGAGACTCAGCATCAAGGGATTGAGAAAAACCCTAGAATGAGCTAAAATTCAGCATCAAGGGATTGAGAAAACATTCTTGACCAAAAGGGGGAAGAGCGAAATGAGACAAAGTATCAATGGCTGAGAGATTCAGCCAGCTGTAATCTATTGTTATGTCCTGTTTGTGATTTTTTGCAGCTATTTCAATTTTCACCTACATTATTTCTATTTTGGTTGTTTTTATAATTTCCAACTTTTTTGATAGTCTCTACTTGTTGAGACATTTTCATCACACTCTTCTTTAACTCTTTAGGTATTTTTCATTAGAAATCAATTATTCCTATAATTCTTTAATTTTTTGAACATCTGCATATTGCCTACACTCTTTTTGTCCACCAGTGCCATATTTGGGCCCTTTCACAGAAGTTCCTAGTGCCAGATACTTTTTCCTTTCTACATCTCAAACTTTCCTATTTCTTAGAATATCTTATAATTATTTTTTCTTGAAAACTGAACATTGATAAAAATCTATGTATAAATTTTGGATCATTATTTTCTGCCCCTAGCCCCTAGGAGGTTAATATTTGTTAGTTTGGTCAGTCACTTATTTTTAGAGGCTTAGTTGTACTGTCTCTGTTAAGTCTCTTTCACAGCAGTGTGCAAACTCTGATGATTGTATTCAGACTTTTGTCTTTTTTATCATCATTTAGCCTGATAACATAGGGATAACCTGTAAGCATAAGCCACTTACTGCTCAAAGGTTCTATTTAAACCTGCTTAAGCCTTCTTAGTTTTAATTTGACAATTTACTATTGTGTGAATGCTCCCAAATTTTTGAATTTATGCTGTTTCCTTTTCAGCAAGATACTAGTAGCTCAGATTTTCCCTTTGTGGTTGCTCTTAATTGGGTGAAGCCTTGGGTAAGCACACAATTTTTCAGACTCTCAGAGGTGAATGTCAGTTAGCTTTTAAACATGACTTCATGGATCTATTTCTGTCTCAAAGATTCTTATTGTTCAATGAGTGACTGTGCTCAAGCTCCTAGCGTTAAAGATGTATTGACATTTTGTTGATTGATTCATCATTATTGAGGAATGTTTTTGAATCTTCCCAACATCTAGTCTTAATTACTCTTGTGTGGGCACAGGCTTCCCAAATCCCTTCCACTTAGTTACCTCTTGTTTGTTTGTTTTTGGTAATATTTTGTAGTTTCCTATTAATAGTCTTTTACATCCTTGGTTAAATTTATTCCTAGATATTTGATTAATTTAGGTGCTGTGTTTTTCAGGTTTCCCTAGAAAACAGCACCAACAAGATATGTATATTTGCCACTATTATATAAATGTTATGTAAATATTATGAGTTTTTAATAGGAATTGGATTATGTGACTGTGGGATGGGCAAGACCAATATAGAGCAAGCCCTGAACTAGGAACTCTTTAGAAAATTTTCAGTGAGTTCCCTAGGTGAAGATGGCTGACTGAGTAGAGGTGGAAGTTCTCCCTTATGACCACTGAAATACTCACTTCTCCTCTTAAATCTTTTTGCTGATTGAATGACAATTCTTTCGTTTTTGATGTCAATGTCTTCAGTGGTTTGTAAATGTAATCAACCATAGATGCAATAAAATTACTGATGATGTAAATCCCCCAAAATATCACCACAGTCACAATCAGACTATTACTTCCCTGACCCCACAACTAGGCCCCATAACCTGGCAAAGTTGAAAACAAAGATATTTGCTTTATATTTACAGACAAACACTCATAATAAAATAAGGAAGAAATATTCATAAACATTATACTCCTTGTTTATGAAAATGGTCACATGGCATAGCTCAGATTTATAAATAGCTTCATCCACTATTCATTCCACATTCCCTTTACATTCAGCAGTCACCTCTGCTGGCTCTGTTTCTTTTCCTTATGTGGTAGGCCAAACCTTCAGTCTTGAGCTTTCTACAGATTGTCATTTTTCCTGGAGTGGGTTGTTGCAATTTTCCATTAACTTTAATCACAAGGTATTGTAGTAGTGAGAAACACCTTAGGGGATTTCTATATTCCAGGCAAACTCTTCTTTAACTCTATTGTGAAGTTTCAGTCCTACTTTCCCTTAATTAGGATCAGTCATCCCAGCCACCATAGTCAGCCCATTCTTTGCCTATTGATCCAGAAGCATGAAGAACCCAAAGTGATTCCATAGAAGTCTTAACTTCCAGTTCAACTGAATAATTATTTTACCTTCTGGTGGAAGCATTCTTCCTTTTGGGATTAAGATTGAAATTAAGATATTAGGATTATCATTGATGTTTTCTGGATTTGTATGCATTTCATTTGGATTAACCATAACTTCCTGCTTCTTTTTTGTTTTTTAATACTTTTTTCACTCTGTTCATTTTAGTATTTCAAAGTGTTAACTCTAGAATTTAGTTACTGAGCTGCCTATTTCTTGAATTTGTATTCAGATTTTGTCTTTTCTTGTATGCCAGGAGTGAACAATACCAAACAAATCAATGTGAAATGAGCATTTCTCTCTCTCTCTTTTTTTTTTTTGCAAATGAGATATGTTTTGGCTGATGTTCACCTCCAGAATCAAGCTTTCCAATCGAGAAGTTCATCCACAGGTGAATGCAAAGTAAAGCCCTCCCTTTATTTTTGGACCTTGTGACTTTTCTGAGCTTTTGGTTGCTAGTGGCCATAGGAGTTACTTTGTTCAAAGGAATTTTAATTTCTTTCTAGTATCTATGAAATACACTCCCTCTCCTTGGTGCTCTGTTATAGGATTTAAAGCAAGGAAGCCTTTGCTTAGGCTGTTTGACTTCATTATTTCCTACACTGCTTTAGCTGCCCAGAGTTGCTTTTCTTGGGGGAAAAATTTCGGCAAGGGGGCATGACTTCTAAAAGAGGTCAGTTTTGCCCAGCCATACAAGGCCAGAGAACAGCAATGGGAGCCCAGGTTGACACTATACTATACTGGATTGGGCACTGGTGAGAGGCCAGCTAAGGTGCCAGGAGAAATTCCTATTTCTACTGGAACTATGTTTTATTGATTCAACACTTGACCAGTACTGCATCCCTTAATTGTTCTGTAGTTCTGATGAAGGGTGTTGTCTTCAATACAGCCTTCTACTGTTTTTGCGTGAAGGCCTTTGGAAAAATGTCCACCTGTAAGTTAAGCCCCAAGAGCTGAAGTAGCTGATCAAACTAGTGATCAGTGATCTGACCACACACCCCCACCCACTGTTCTTGGGGTATTAGCATTACATTTCTCACTCAGACATCTTCTCTACCATGATGTTGTGGGATGAAGTGTGATAGCTACTGCATAAAGGGTGAAATTCTATTCTGTTTACCAGCATTCATCAATGTCTTCATCCAGGTCTTCCCAGAATGTGTTAATTGTTCTATTAGATTTGTGAGCTCAAAATAATTGATTCAGACAGTTCCTCCCAGTTCAATAGTTGTTCTGGTGAAGAGACAGATTCCTAGAGATTTCTGCCCTGCTATCCAACTATCCTCTGTCAGCACACCACTATTGTGAAGATTAAAATATTTGGGAAGAATTTACAACTGGTACTGCCCCAATCAATTATCCACTATTGGCTGAGGGACAAATATATCCTTCACAAAAAAATTTTACCAATAATGCCAACAAACTCAACAATTTAGATAAAATGGACAAATTCCTTGAAATGCACAGATAAGCTGCACTGACTCAGGAAGAAACAGAAGATGTCAACAAACCAATCACAAGTGAAGAGATTCAATCAGTCATCAAAAATTTTGCTGCAAAGCCAAGCCTAGGGCCAGATGGCTTCAAAGGGGAATTTTATCAAACATTCCAGAACTAACACCATTCCTGTTCAAACTTTTCCAAAAAATTGAAGAAAAATGAACTTTACCTAAATAATTTTATGAAGCTAATATCATTTTAATACCAAAACCAGGTAAAGAAGTTATAAGAAAGGAAAAGTACAGGCCAATTTCCCTAGTGAGCTTAGATGCAAAAATTTTCAACAAGATCTTAGCAAATCAAATCCAGCAACATATTAAAAGAATTATACACTATGACCAAGTGGGGTTTATACCAGGAATGCAAGGATGTTTCAACACAAGAAAATCAATTAATGTTATACAGCATATTAACAAATCAAAAGGGAAAAATCACATGAACATCTTGATTGATGCTGAAAAATAACCAACAGAATTCAACATCCTTTTCTGATAAAAACACTCCAAAAGATAAGAATCAAAAATAACTACCCCAATATGATTAAGGGAATATATGAAAAACTTATAGCCAATATTATATTCAGTGGAAAGAGACTGAAAGATTTCCCCTCATATTGGGAATGAGACAAAAATGCCCACTGTCACCGCTATTATTCAACATTGTGCTAGAAGTTTCAGATACAACAGTCAGTCAGTACAAAGTAACAAAAGGCATCCAAATTGGAAAGGAAGAAGTAAAACTTTCATTATTTACAGATGGCATGATATTTTACTTGGAAAACCTTGAGAAATATACTGCAAAGTTACTTGAGCTAACAAAAAAATGAGCAAGGTGGTGGGATATAAAGTTAATGTGCAAAAATCAGTAACATTTCTAAGTATAAGCAATGACCTGAGGAGTCAGTTAAGGAAAAAATTCCATTCAGAATAGCAACTAAAAGAATCAAGTACTTACGAATGAACATAACTAGGGATTTAATGGATTTGTACACAGAAAACTACATAACATTGCTAACAGAAATCAAAGAAGATCTAAATAGGTGGAAAGAAATTCCCTGCTCATGGATAGGAAGGTTATATAGTTAAAATTTTAATTCTACCCAAATTGATCTACAGATTCAACACAGTACCCATCAAAATTCCAACAATATACTTTGAGGACTTGGAAAAGCTAATTAGCAAACTGATCTGGAAAGGAAAGATACTCTGGATAGCTAAAAGCATCCTAAAAAGGAAGAACAAAATAGGAGGATTAACACTACCTAACTTTAAACCTATTATAAAACCACAGTGGTCAAACAGTATGCTACTGGCACAAGGATTTAAGTATTGACCAATGGAATCAAATTGGGAGTGCAGAAATAGACCACCAAATCTTTGTCAACTGATTTTTGACAAGGTCCCCAAATCCACTGAACTGGGACAAAATAGTCTTCTCAGTAATTGGGCATGTAAGAACTGGGTATCAATAGACAAAAGAATGAAAGAGGACCTCTATCTTACACTCTACACAAAAAAACACCTAATTAGAAGAACTAGCATCATAAAGCTTCTACAAGAAAATGTAGGGAAACATCTTCACTCAACGAGAAAAAATATTTGGAAATCGCATCTCAGACAAATGCATGATATCCTGTGTAAACAAAGAGATACACCTCAACACCAAAAGAACAAACAACCCAATTATAAATTGTGCTAAAGATATGAATGGGCATTTTTCTGCAAAGCAAGTACAGATGGATCAAAAGCACGTAAAGAGATGCTCATTTTCATTGGCTATAAGGGAGTGCAGATCAAAAGTACAATGAGATACTATCTCACACCTATAAGAATGACTCCTATTAAATAAACAGGAAACAATAAATGTTGGAGAGGATGTAGAGAAATTGGGGCCCTTATGCACTGTTGGTGGGAATGTATAATGGTGCAGCCACTATTAAAGACTGTTTGGCAACAGTAAGACGAAATGACATCCTGAAGCACATGCCAAGATGGATGAACCTTGAGGACATAATGCTGAGTGAAATAAGCCAGACACAAAAGGATAGATACTGTATGATTCCACTTTTATGACCAGCATAAAGGCCTGTAGTACAGAATATAAGGAACTTGGAGATACATAGAAGCTAGAGATGGATGAATGGTTAGCTAATGAGGTTGAACTCCAATGTGAGGAAATAGATACAAGTGAAAGAGGTTCTCTAGTGGGTCTCTAAGAAATATTACCATACTGAGGTGAACAAAATTGAAAGGGGTGTATAGATTTAAGTGTCCCACTGATTAGCACTAGAAATATGAGTTAGTTCCTTTAAAATTTGTACCATCTGCAATGAAAATCCAATAATTTCTTTATTCTTGTGTATATCTGATATGTAGAAAGTCAGTTAGACAAATACTACACACATGGTAGAAGTTTTGAATATGCAGCTTATCAGTCTTCCACTGATCATATTCTGCTGAAAAATGTTCCTAATTCTGCCATTCCTTATGAAATATACTGGAACAATGTATATCTATACAAACATTTCACAGTATGTAAGTAAATCTTTTTCCCAAGAGATGAACAAAAACACAGTTGAAATTAGCAATAGGGTTACAGAAATAAAGACTCAGAAAATACACTTGGAATGGGATGGTCACATATGTTTCTTTTTTTTTTTTATTAATTAAAAAAAGAATTAACAAAACAATTAGAAATCATTCCAATCTACATGTACAATCAGTAATTCTTAATAACATCACATAGTTGCATATTCATCATTTCTTAGTACATTTGCATCAATTTAGAAAAAGAAATAAAAAGACAACAGAATAAGAATTAAAACAATAATAGAAAGAAAAAAAAACAAAAAAAACAAAAACAAAAAACCTATACCTCACATGCAGCTTCATTCAGTGTTTTAACATAATTGCATTACAATTGGGTAGTATTGTGCTGTCCATTTCTGAGTTTTTATATCCAGTCCCGTTGTACAGTCTGTATCCCTTCATCTCCAATTATCCCTTCTCTTTTTTTTTTTTTAATTAACGGAAAAAAAGAAATTAACCCAACATTTAGAGATCATACCATTCTACACATGCAATCATTAATTCTTAACATCATCACATAGATGCATGATCATCATTTCTTAGTACATTTGCATTGGTTTAGAAGAACTAGCAACATAACCGAAAAACATATAGAATGTTAATATAGAGAAAAAAATAAAAGTAATAATAGTAAAATCAAAACAAAACAAAACAAAACAAAACAAAAACCTATAGCTCAGATGCAGCTTCATTCAGTGTTTTAACATGATTACTTTACAATTAGGTATTATTGTGCTGTCCATTTTTGAGTTTTTGTATCTAGTCCTGTTGCACAGTCTGTATCCCTTCAGCTTCAATTACCCATTGTCTTACCCTGTTTCTAACTCCTGCTGAACTCTGTTACCAATGACATATTTCAAGTTTATTCTCGAATGTCCGTTCACATCAGTGGGACCATACAGTATTTGTCCTTTAGTTTTTGGCTGGATTCACTCAGCATAATATTCTCTAGGTCCATCCATGTTATTACATGGTTCATAAGTTTATCTTGTCTTAAAGCTGCATAATATTCCATCGTATGTATATACCACAGTTTGTTTAGCCACTCTTCTGTTGATGGAGATTTTGGCTGTTTCCATCTCTTTGCAATTGTAAATAATGCTGCTATAAACATTGGTGTGCAAATGTCCGTTTGTGTCTTTGCCCTTAAGTCCTTTGAGTAGATACCTAGCAATGGTATTGCTGGGTCGTATGGCAATTCTATATTCAGCTTTTTGAGGAACCACCAAACTGCCTTCCACAGTGGTTGCACCCTTTGACATTCCCACCAACAGTGGATAAGTGTGCCTCTTTCTCCGCATCCTCTCCAGCACTTGTCATTTTCTGTTTTGTTGATAATGGCCATTCTGGTGGGTGTGAGATGATATCTCATTGTGGTTTTGATTTGCATTTCTCTAATGTCCAGGGACATTGAGCATCTCTTCATGTGCCTCTTGGCCATTTGTATTTCCTCTTCTGAGAGGTGTCTGTTCAAGTCTTTTTCCCATTTTGTAATTGGGTTGGCTGTCTTTTTGTTGTTGAGATGAACAATCTCTTTATAAATTCTGGATACTAGACCTTTATCTGATATATCATTTCCAAATATTGTCTCCCATTGTGAAGGCTGTCTTTCTACTTTCTTGATGAAGTTCTTTGATGCACAAAAGTGTTTAATTTTGAGGAGTTCCCATTTATTTATTTCCTTCTTCAGTGCTCTTGCTTTAGGTTTAAGGTCCATAAAACCGGCTCCAGTTGTAAGATCCATAAGATATCTCCCAACATTTTCCTCTAACTGTTTTATGGTCTTAGACCTAATGTTTAGATCTTTGATCCATTTTGAGTTAACTTTTGTATAGGGTGTGAGAGATGGGTCTTCTTTCATTCTTTTGCATATGGATATCCAGTTCTCTAGGCACCATTTATTGAAGAGACTGCTCTGTCCCAGGTGAGTTGGCTTGACTGCCTTATCAAAGATCAAATGTCCATAGATGAGAGGGTCTCTATCTGAGCACTCTATTCGATTCCACTGGTCGATATATCTATCTTTATGCCAATACCATGCTGTTTGACTGCCTTATCAAAGATCAAATGTCCATAGATGAGAGGGTCTCTATCTGAGCACTCTATTCGATTCCACTGGTCGATATATCTATCTTTATGCCAATACCATGCTGTTTTGACCACTGTGGCTTCATAATATGCCTTAAAGTCAGGCAGCGCGAGACCTCCAGCTTCGTTTTTTTTCCTCAAGATGTTTTTAGCAATTCGGGGCACCCTGCCCTTCCAGATAAATTTGCTTATTGGTTTTTCTATTTCTGAAAAATAAGTTGTTGGGATTTTGATTGGTATTGCATTGAATCTGTAAATCAATTTAGGTAGGATTGACATCTTAACTATATTTAGTCTTCCAATCCATGAACACGGTATGCCCTTCCATCTATTTAGGTCTTCTGTGATTTCTTTTAGCAGTTTTTTGTAGTTTTCTTTATATAGGTTTTTTGTCTCTTTAGTTAAATTTATTCCTAGGTATTTTATTCTTTTAGTTGCAATTGTAAATGGGATTCGTTTCTTGATTTCCCCCTCCGCTTGTTCATTACTAGTGTATAGAAATGCTACAGATTTTTGAATGTTGATCTTGTAACCTGCTACTTTGCTGTACTCATTTATTAGCTCTAGTAGTTTTGTTGTGGATTTTTCCGGGTTTTCGACGTATAGTATCATATCATCTGCAAACAGTGATAGTTTTACTTCTTCCTTTCCAATTTTGATGCCTTGTATTTCTTTTTCTTGTCTAATTGCTCTGGCTAGAACCTCCAACACAATGTTGAATAATAGTGGTGATAATGGACATCCTTGTCTTGTTCCTGATCTTAGGGGGAAAGTTTTCAATTTTTCCCCATTGAGGATGATATTAGCTGTGGGTTTTTCATATATTCCCTCTATCATTTTAAGGAAGTTCCCTTGTATTCCTATCTTTTGAAGTGTTTTCAACAGGAAAGGATGTTGAATCTTGTCGAATGCCTTCTCTGCATCAATTGAGATGATCATATGATTTTTCTGCTTTGATTTGTTGATATGGTGTATTACATTAATTGATTTTCTTATGTTGAACCATCCTTGCATACCTGGGATGAATCCTACTTGGTCATGATGTATAATTCTTTTAATGTGTTGTTGGATACGATTTGCTAGAATTTTATTGAGGATTTTTGCATCTGTATTCATTAGAGAGATTGGTCTGTAGTTTTCTTTTCTTGTAATATCTTTGCCTGGTTTTGGTATGAGGGTGATGTTGGCTTCATAGAATGAATTAGGTAGTTTTCCCTCCACTTCGATTTTTTTGAAGAGTTTGAAGAGAATTGGTACTAATTCTTTCTGGAACGTTTGGTAGAATTCACATGTGAAGCCATCTGGTCCTGGACTTTTCTTTTTAGGAAGCTTTTGAATGACTAATTCAATTTCTTTACTTGTGATTGGTTTGTTGAGGTCATCTATGTCTTCTTGAGTCAAAGTTGGTTGTTCATGTCTTTCCAGGAACCTGTCCATTTCCTCTAAATTGTTGTATTTATTAGCGTAAAGTTGTTCATAGTATCCTGTTATTACCTCCTTTATTTCTGTGAGGTCAGTAGTTATGTCTCCTCTTCCATTTCTGATCTTATTTATTTGCATCCTCTCTCTTCTTCTTTTTGTCAATCTTGCTAAGGGCCCATCAATCTTATTGATTTTCTCATAGAACCAACTTCTGGCCTTATTGATTTTCTCTATTGTTTTCAATTTCATTTATTTGTGCTCTAATCTTTGTTATTTCTTTCCTTTTGCTTGCTTTGGGTTTAGCTTGCTGTTCTTTCTCCAGTTCTTCCAAATGGATAGTTAATTCCTGAATTTTTGCCTTTTCTTCTTTTCTGATATAGGCATTTAGAGCAATAAATTTCCATCTTAGCACTGCCTTTGCTGTGTCCCATAAGTTTTGATATGTTGTGTTTTCATTTTCATTCACCTCGAGGTATTTGCTAATTTCTCTTGCAATTTCTTCTTTGACCCAGTCATTGTTTAGGAGTGTGTTGTTGAGCCTCCATGTATTTGTGAATTTTCTGGCACTCTGCCTATTATTGATTTCCAACATCATTCCTTTATGGTCCGAGAAAGTGTTGTGTAAGATTTCAATCTTTTTAAATTTGTTGAGACTTGCTTTGTGACCCAGCATATGGTCTATCTTTGAGAATGATCCCTGAGCACTTGAGAAAAAGGTGTATCCTGCTGTTGTGGGATGTAATGTCCTATAAATGTCTATTAAGTCTAGTTCATTTATAGTAATATTCAGATTCTCTATTTCTTTGTTGATCCTCTGTCTAGATGTTCTGTCCCTTGATGAGAGTGGTGAGTTGAAGTCTCCAACTATTATGGTATATGAGTCTATTTCCCTTTTCAGTGTTTGCAGTATATTCCTCACGTATTTTGGGGCATTCTGATTCGGTGCGTAAATATTTATGATTGTTATGTCTTCTTGTTTAATTGTTCCTTTTATTAGTATATAGTGTCCTTCTTTGTCTCTTTTAACTGTTTTACATTTGAAGTCTAATTTGTTGGATATTAGTATAGCCACTCCTGCTCTTTTCTGGTTGTTATTTGCATGAAATATCTTTTCCCAACCTTTCACTTTCAACCTATGTTTATCTTTGGGTCTAAGATGTGTTTCCTGTAGACAGCATATAGAAGGATCCTGTTTTTTAATCCATTCTGCCAATCTATGTCTTTTGATTGGGGAATTCAGTCCATTGACATTTAGTGTTATTACTGTTTGGATAATATTTTCCTCTAACATTTTACCTTTTGTATTATATATATCATATCTGATTTTCCTTCTTTCTACACTCTTTTCCATATCTCTCTCTTCTGTCTTTTTGTATCTGACTCTAGTGCTCCCTTTAGTATTTCTTGCAGAGCTGGTCTCTTGGTCACAAATTCTTTCAGTGACTTTTTGTCTGAGAATGTTTTAATTTCTCCCTCATTTTTGAAGGATAATTTTGCTGGATATAGGAGTCTTGGTTGGCAGTTTTTCTCTTTTAGTATGTTAAATATATCATCCCACTGTCTTCTAGCTTCCATGGTTTCTGCTGAGAAATCTACACAAAGTCTTATTGGGTTTCCCTTGTATGTAATGGATTGTTTTTCTCTTGCTGCTTTCAAGATCTTCTCTTTCTCTTTGACCTCTGACATTCTAACTAGTAAGTGTCTTGGAGAACGCCTATTTGGGTCTAATCTCTTTGGGGTGCACTGCACTTCTTGGATCTGTAATTTTAGGTCTTTCATAAGAGTTGGGAAATTTTCAGTGATAATTTCTTCCATTAGTTTTTCTCCTCCTTTTCCCTTCTCTTCTCCTTCTGGGATACCCACAACACGTATATTTGTGCGGTTCATATTGTCCTTGAGTTCCCTGATACCCTGTTCAAATTTTTCCATTCTTTTCCCTATAGTTTCTGTTTCTTTTTGGAATTCAGATGTTCCATCCTCCAAATCACTAATTCTATCTTCTGTCTCTTTAAATCTATCATTGTAGCTATCCATTATTTTTTCTATGTTTGCTACTTTATCCTTCACTTCCATAAGTTCTGCGATTTGTTTTTTCAGTTTTTCTATTTCTTCTTTATGTTCAGCCCATGTCCTCTTCATGTCCTTCCTCAATTTATCGATTTCATTTTTGAAGAGGTTTTCCATTTCTGTTCGTATATTCAGCATTAGTTGTCTCAGCTCTTGTGTCTCATTTGAGCTATTGGTTTGTTCCTTTGACTGAGCCATATTCTCAATCTTTTGAGCGTGGACAGTTATCTTCTGCTGCTGGCGTCTGGGCATTTATTCAGATTTCTCTTGGTGTTGGACCCAGCAAGGTTGTAATATTTTTCTGTGAAATCTCTGGGTTCTGTTTTTCTTATCCTGCCCAGTAGGTGGCGCTCGTGGCACACGTTTGTCTGCGGGTCCCACCAGTAAAAGGTGCTGTGGGACCTTAAACTTTGGAAAACTCTCGCCGTCCTGGGGGTTCGCTAGCCGAAGCGGCTTGAGCCGGCCCGGGGTCCGAACGCAGGGAGGGTGTCTGAACGCAGGGAGGGTTGCTGGTCGCCGCAGCCAGGGAAAGAGCCCGTCCGAATTTCCTAGTCGGCCCTGGGCAACAAGCGTGGCGGGAGGGCGCCAGTGGCAGCGGCCCGCCCGAGAGAGTGCACGTTCCCCGGGAGTCACGATGTCACCGTTCTCCGCGGCCTGGGGGTTTCCGATCCAATTCTCTCAGTTGGTCCGGGGGCTGCGCGTGGTGTGGGCGCCAGTCGCCTTGGTTTCAGGGGACCACCTCTCCAATTCTCCCAGCCGGCCCGGGAAGGGGGAAGGGAGTAACTCCGGCCGCTTGCCACCCCGCCCGGTAAGGCCCGCGCGCCTTGGCGATCTCACCCGAGCTGCTTCTCTCAGCCAGCCAGCCGTTCCAGGATGGGGTACGCTGTCTTTTTTATCTCTGTTGTGGCTTTGGGCGCTTTCTGTATCGTTTCTACTCCCTTAGTAGGTGTCCTGGAGAAGAAACTAAGATCCGCGCGTCTTACTAAGCCGCCATCTTCCAGGAAGTCCTCACCATCATCTTTTTCTGATTTTCATTTCCCCTCCTCTTCATCTGCATCCATGGGTCATCCACTGGAGGGGGATCACCACAACCAAAGGCCCCCAACTCAAACTCTGTCCTTTCAGCTCTTTGTATTGAATGGTTCTTTTCTCTCATGTTCAGGTAAGTAACTTGTAGGAACTTATCTGAGTCCACTGCCCTCTTCTATCACCTTGTGAGTCAGAAGGGACTTTCAAGGTCTTGAAAACTGAGACTCAGAGATGACCAGTCCATGAGTGCAGAGCAAGTCAGAAGCCAAAATAACAAACCCAAGAACCCAGATCTTCAAGAGACTGTGGCTTAGTTTCATTGTAGAGACCATAAGCAGATTCAGATGGACATTAGAGTGTGGCCTCTTCTGAGAACAGCTGATGCTCATTTTTGTGGCAACATGTGCTCAAGGCGCTGGCTTCAGGCTCTGTTTCCAAACTATGCCTCTGTGCAGCCCTCAGATGAAACCCAACAATGGCAACTTTTATCCATTGGAAAGGAGAGAGTAGTCGAGGGCTGTAATCTTCTTTTTTTTCCTTTCTACATAAGAGAATAATGAACAGGGGTGTGCTCTTTGAAAGACACCTTGAAATGGAGAAACTTCTAGAACACATGAGATATCAAAATGAATCTACCATGTTGAGGAGTGTGTGGTCTCCCAGACATAAGGGAACCCTGTCCTATTCACTACTGTAAGGCAACAATTACCTTCATATCCCTGGAATGCAATTTTTATTTAATTTATTTCTTAACTTCTAGATGGAAAATTTCAATCATACAAATGAGAGGGAATACATAACCACACCCTCCCTGCCCTCAGAATCCACTGTGACCCTCTGCCAGCTCATGGCCGGTGTGGCTTCATCTATCCTCTCCCCCCATCCCCACCCCCAAGTTTTCTTGTATTGAATCCAACACATCATTTCACCTGCAAAAATTTCAGTTCATATCTCAGATCCAGGGCTTGGCTTTACACCACCCTATTTCCCCGGGCTCCATGTCTGGTGGATATTTGAGATAACCAGCTGTAGAGTGGCTTGGCCTCTACTGAAAGGCTACTCATTATGTCAGGAATCACAAGAAAAATATTTTTACCAAGGAAGAGTTTTCAAACTGTTTTCACATTTTTGCAGCTCTGAAATCAGGATGCATTTCACAATTGATGATGCCTGACAATTTAATTGGTGGTGTCATCTTTCTTTCTTAGTGCTGCATGACCTGCAGGTGTCCCCAAAATGAGGAAGTGTGGCAGTTGGGAGGATAATAAATGCACACACACAAACACCCTCAGCACCACCTGCTCAGTGCCCCCACACACTTCCCTATACACAGCTATATGAACAAGAGGAAAATAAATTTAATGCAAATGGAGTACATAAGTTCAAAGAGAGCAAAGCAAATATTTCTGAACACCTCAGGGTACAGCCTAGAGATCAAAGAGAAAAAAACACAGAGGAATTTTATCTCCCCACCCCCAGCACAGAAGCATACCTAATGTACCCCATTAATTTGGGGTAAGAAGCTTGAAATTTTCAAGATGAAGTTTTCTCTCCTGCAGTACCATGGTCGAGACCCTCCTTTATCTGCCATCATGCCAGTTTCATTTATCATCTAACTTTCAGGAGTTCTAGATGTGAAGCAACAGAAATGACACAGTGCAGCAACTGCAACAAGAGGAGAAGGGGTGCTGTAGGGTGGCGGTGGGGTGCCAGGAGGGTTTGGGAGTCCCAGGGTTTAGTAGGAAGCAGAGGAGCTGGTTCATTCATACAGCCACTGCTTCTGTGGGTGTCTTCATAGCTTTGAAGGAGTCTTCACGTGCTGGGGGACAGGGGCTGTCCAACCAGCTGTGCAACTTTGGGCACTCAGGTGAGGGGGTCTCTGAAGTTAATTTCCTCACTCTAAAAATCACCAGGTTAAGAGGTTGTATTCCACTTCCCAGAGCAGCTTCACGGGGACAGAGATTTCGTTTCTTTTATTCACTGCTGTATCTCTGGAGTCTAGAATCTGATGCATTGTTGCTGCTCAGTAGATGCTGAATGAATGAATGAATGTCTGCATTAATGAACTTTTGTTTTCAAACTGTGGGACAAACACTCTGGGGAAGAGAATTCACTTATAGTAATTACAAGTGGTCCAAGAAGGCTCACCAGGCACTGTGTAGATTGAATAAAGTCCCCCCCACCATATTTAGGACCACTTTTCAAATATACATAGACTCCATTGTAATGAAGAAGATTTTTTAAAGCTTCATTGTTAATATCATGTGGGACTTTGTGAAAGTCTTTGCCAATTTGGGCAAACATTGGATAGTACTATTTGCCAGACACTCCCCTAAGCACTTAAAATACATGAACTCATTTAATATTCAATACTTTATTGGGTAGATATTTTATCCTTAATTTGCAGTCTAGGAAATGAAGTTTAAGTGATGCAACTGGCATTTAAACCCAAGTGTCATGGTCAGGTTCATGTGTCAACTTGGCCAGATGGTGTTACCTGTTTGTCTGGTTGGGCAAATGCTGGCCTTTCTGTTGTGATGAGGACATTTCACAGAATTAAATCATGATCATGCCAGCTGTATCCACAGCTTATTCCATTTGTAATCAGCCAAGGGGAGTGTCTTCTGCAATGAGCGATGCTTAATCTAATCACCAGAAGCCTCTTAAGGAGGATTCAGAAGAGACAGGCTCTCTTCCTGCTTCAGCTGGTGAGCCTCTCCAGTGGAGTTCATCCAGACCCTCCATCACAGTCATCGGCTTCACAGCCTGCCAGACAGATTTTGGACTCTATGCTTCCACAGTTACATGAGACACTTTTATAATTTTTATATCTATAGATATTTCCTGCAAATTCTGTTTCTCTAGAGAACTCTAACTAATACACAAAACAATCTGCATGCAGAGAAACTGCTGTTACCTCTTTGCAATACTGATACTACCAAAGAGTCTTCTTTCTAGCTCAGTCTAGTAACCACAAGACAAAAACGATGTCCAAGACCCTTCTGGCTCATACATTTTGTGATTCTGTGTAGTAAGCCCTGATCAATATATTATAACATTGAAACAGCAGCAAGAGATGAATTCAGACAAGAATTGACCATTTCTCCTGAGATCCATGGACGTGACATACATATTTCTTCATCTTATAGGTAAGGACGGACTCATCAGTGTCGTCCCATTTGCAGAAATTTTGCTGGAAGTCCAGGTGTGAAAGGCATGTGCCTGCAGGCTGCACCTCATCCTTCTGGGGGAAGTCAAAGTCCTTTCATGCCTTGGTTTATTACAGGCCCCTGTAAGTGTAGGTTCACGGGTACAGTCCACCCATGGCTTGCAGCAAGCAAGCCAAGGGACACTGAATTCTGGAAGCTCCCTGGAGCCTCACATTAACCAAAAGTTATGCCCCTCAAAAGACTCCTGGAGAGAGTCTGCACTTGAAATTCATTTTATTTTAGCTTAATGCCTCCCTCTACTCTCATTTCAGCTCAGTTTCTATCAAATGGCTGCCTCTGATGCAGCCAGCATCTACTTGGTTAAATAACAGGCCTTAGCCTCATTGCTGGAGCACAAATAGGAAAGCCAAAATAAAGAAGCACTTTCTCCTCAGAGAAAAAAATATCCTCAGTATAACAGCTCCCTTGTCTGAAATGACCCTTTTAGGCATTGCTTTTCCATAGAAATTAACCAGTGCAAAAGAATGAGCAGGAGAAAAGAGCTGGTGGAATAAAACATTGTTTTCATTTAGCTCCTGGTCAAAGGAGATCATTTAAATGTCCTTCTTACATGCATAGAGGTCCAAAAGTGACCATCAGTTCTGTCCACAACAAGGTTAAGTACCTGTGTATTGTTTTCTCTTATTTGTTGTCTACACCGTGATAACCTCTTGCATTGTTCAGTGCATTGGATAGGCAGCTCTTAACCCTTTAGGGATCACATGCTCTTTGAGAATCTGAAAAATGCCACCAAGCCCCTCCCCTGAAAACTGACATAAATTGCATAAAATTCCAAAGGATTCAAGTATTCACCAATCCCAATTCCCCTTCAATAAAACATAATCAATAACTTACCTTATGTAAGAACCAGCATTCCACCTCTGAGAAGTCTGGGTGCTATTCTTGGACACTTCATCGATACTAATTTGGGGAGGTAAATGAAGTTCAGAGGAGGTGACTGACCTTCCCCAAATCTCAGCAAGAACAAGGTGAAAGCCAGCACCAAAATCAGGTCTGGCCGATTTCTTCAAGCTGAGAAAGAGCATCATTAAGATCCAGCCCAGGTAGCAAGCTGTGGGTGAGGGGGATTCTCACTACATCTGGAGACAACCTAGTTCCTTGCCTTTCAGAGGAAAAGCTCAAGGAAAAGATGCTATTTATATGGAAGCCCTCTTGTTGATTTTCTCCTTCTCAAACTGTGACATCAATTGTAAAGACAATTGTAAAAACAAATTGAATGTGTGGCTACTAAGTGATTATTTGGTGGAGAACTGGATGTGAGAATGGTCATGCCAGGGAAGACTCCATGGGTGGTCGTCCTTGCTGGAAAGGGAATGGAGTGGAAATGGGAAGGTGGGAAATTAGTGCCTCTTCAACACCTCTAAGATTTCTCCTCCTGAGTGCCAGCTGGGGAGGCAAGAAGGCCATGGGACTTCTTGGGCCAAAGAACTCTCTGAGTTTGTTTTTTCCCTGAAGGGACAAAGCAAGCAGAAACTACTACCACCGCTGTTGGCCAACCCACCCACCACCCCCTTCCCGTAGAGAAGCCCTTGGGCATTGCCCTTCCTGTTATAAAAGGCTCCAGGCCCTCCTGAGATGATCAGGGCAGACCTGGTCATTTGGGGGAGCAGGAGTTTTGGCATTTGGTTGGGCACGTAGAACAAGTACTCATCTTCTTGTGCAGGGGGGTTTGGAACCACAGACCTTGAGTTTCCTTGTTTGAGAAAGCTTCAAGCCATGGAAGGGGTAAGAGCAGAGCTAAGAGAACCTGCCTGTGTCCTTCCATCCTCTGCTCCTTCCTCCTTTTTTCTTCTCCCTGGCTCTCTCTCTCTCTTGGTTTGAAAATTTTGTGCAGGGATGTGTATTTGTAGGTAGTTAAGGATGAGTTGGACTCCTCTCTAAGACTGGTATGATAGAACTTGGAAACTAGGTCATGGACTTGTATCACTTTGTGATAGAAATGTTCCATTTTACAGATTCAGGAGATGGGTGTTCAAAGGGGTAGATATGCCGCAAATGACAGGGAAGAATTTGGGGCTAGAATTCAGGGCCACTGTTTCCTAATGGGGCATCCTCAGGTACACCCACTGGCCTGCCTAGATGTTACCAATGGAAAGAGGCTGAGCTGGAGTGTGACATAAATGAAGACCACCCAAAGGAGAACAAGAAGAGTCCATGTATGCAGGGCTCATGTAACAAGGGAGCCAGCCCCCAGTATGTGTCTGCCAGAGGCTCACAGGCAGGCAGGGGGGTGGGAAAGCTCAACAGTGGATAAAAGGGGGGCTTTGGTGGGCCCTGCAGGCAGCTGGAGGGGGGCCCACCAGACACAGACCTTCCTTCAGATGCCTGCAAGGAGCACACTGGACTTCCTGTGAAGGGTCCTCAGTTGCGAATGGGGCCAAGAAATAGGGCAGCTGTCACTCACTGGTCAAGTGCTGACATTATGGGCCACTTGCTGTCGAGTTTGGTTCAGGGTCTTATCTTCATATAAGGTGTGACCATTGTCCATTTATGTATTTGTTCATCCAGTCCCCAGAGGGATTGCCAAGGAATGCATCCCTTCCCCAGTCTCCCAGAGGAGATGGCCCATGGCACCTCTGAGTTCTTCTTTTCCTTTATCCTCTGGGTTCCACCTGACACAGCATCCTCTCCTGGAGACCCCCACTGGCATTCACTCTGTTCCTCCCACCAGGACTTTGTGGATGACCCGTGTTAGCAGTTTGCATGTGATTTTCAGTTCTCTTTCTAAGAGGTTGACACTAGTGATTCCAAGCTACATATAATTTGTATTAATCTTTATTAATTTCCCCTGTTTTTAAAAGTCATCATAAATATTATTGAACTGACTGCATGATAATTCATCTGTGCATGTACAGAGTGTAATTAACCATGCCCTAGTAGCTGAAATACTTCTCTTGCAGCGTTTCTATTTTCAAAAGTGCTACTATGAAAGTCCTTTGAGAGATGGGAAGAAAAAATATGGAACTATTAAACCTTACCATCAAGCAATCCCTCATATTGTGTCAAACTTTAGGGACACCCAAATCAATAGGCCATGCCCTTGATCATGAAGCTTACTCTTGTGAAGCTTATGTGGGTAGCAGAGAGGCTTAGACTACCTGCAAGCATGCCTAAGAGTTACTTCTGGAGGACCCTGTTGTTGCTCAGATGTGGCCTCAGTCTCTCTAAATCCAACTCTGCAAGCAAAATCATTGCCCTCCACCCTATGTGGGACATGATACCCAGGGGTGAAAGTCTCCCTGGTGATGTTGGGAGATGACTCCCAGGGATGAATCCAGACCTGGCACCTTGGGGTCAATAATTATATCCTGACCAAAAGGGGAAAAGAAGTGTAATTAGTAAAGTATCACTGGCAGAGAAAGTTCAAATAGAGCCAAGAGGCTATTTTGGAGGTTGCTCTTACATAAGCTTCAGGTAGACCTTGCTCCCTATCATAACCTGCCAACCCCCAACCAGGACCATTCCAGCCAATCATAAAGAACACCTAGGGCAACATATAAGATTCCACAAGGGTTCCATGCACTAGGGTAACTTGCCAGAAACCTAAAACCTCCAGATGGGTTCTTGGACCAGATAAGTCCTGAAACCCAGAGGGTTCAGCCTCTCCAGAACATTGGTTAGTTCCATCTCCCTACCCCATATTAGTGACAGCCCCTTCCAATGTGAAAAAGTTAGAATAGCCATAGCCCAAATATCTCTAAAGAGAGGGATAGAAAAATCAAAGGTGATGGTAGAGTTATACAGACAAGATAGGATTAACAAATGAATGTAAATTCTGAATCATTAAATCGATATCTCTTACAGCCTTCAGTATCTTAGAGCAACTAATAATAAGAACCTAAAATTATGGAATTGTAACCCATGTCAAACTCTGAAATATGTTCTACATCTAATGCGGTGCTGTACTTTGAAATTTATTGCTTTTCTGTATATATGTTATTATTCACAAAAAAAGAAAAAAAAATCGATTGTGATGATTAAAAAATTATTTATTTCTTCTAGTCTCCTATTTTCTGGAGCACCTAGAAGGAAAAATGTAAGAGGATCATATGGTAGCCCATGACAAATTCTGAGATCTGTCCTGTAACTACTTGTTGAAGAGTGCCTTGAAAACAATTGCTTTTTTATTTCTTTGGTTTGTATATATGTTATGCTATACAATAAAAAAAATTTTTTAAAAATGCCCCTATGAGTTGTTTGTCCTTAACATATCTTGGGGCATTTACTTAGGCAGTGAAAGTAATGTTGTTTGATGCTAGGAAATTATTTTCTGGAAAGTTTGCATCTGCAGCGAATAGGAATATTCACCAGCACTGACTTTAACATGTTCTCAAAACTTAGCCAAGGAGGCAGGGGACATGGTGTCTCTGACTGTTTGGTGCTACTGAGATGGAATATTCTTTCAGATGTTCACTGTCCCTTTCTCTTTCCTCTTTGGGGATACTGGATGTCTCTTGACCTATTTGGGTAATGAGGTGGTGGCATTTTCAAATTACTGGGTATGGATGGGCTTTAAAATGGCTTTTAACACTTTGTGATCTCTGCCTCTGAGGCAGCTCTCGGTTGTAGGTTTGTTGTTTCTTCATAAGGCTCTCAATTGGCCTAGGGTCTCAGAAATAAGAAGATCCTGTGCCCCTGACCAGGTTCACAGTGGATTTGGACTTCCTGGTCCTTCTGGTCAAGGCTGTTAAGGAAAAGAATAGTAATGCTTCCAGACACTGGTTCTCCAGCATTTCTAGTGGTCTCCAATGACATCATTTTAAATTTTAACTTCATTTTTATACATACCACGGAGTATCTGCATAAATCTAACAAAAATGAGATAACTATAAAGTAATATGGAATCTTTGATAAATAGTTTTGAAGGTGGGCAAGAAATTCAACATTACTTTAATGATGAGACATTGTGAGCTCCTAAGTATATGAGAATATAATGAGGCTTCTATTTTTGTCAAGGGTTCAAATTGAATATGTTTTCTAACTGGACTTTCACAGCCAGGTGTAGAGTCAGTAAGAAACACCCATTGACAAATGAGAGGGAGACCGTGTGCCATTCTTCACCACCATAAGAAACAATCGAGACTGGAAGCTTGTTTCCTCAGAGTCTTCAGATATGACACTGAAGTGACAGTAGGCAATTCCTGTGAACCTGGAAAAAAGGAATATAAAACTTCCCTGGAGAATAATTGACAGGAATTTAAAACAGTGTGCTGAAAATAAAATTTTGGATAAGTCCTTATTTCTTAATAACTATTAATTCTTGTTTTTTAATTAATTAGGAGTTTTGTATTTCATTGTTTATATTAAGTATTTTACAGTCAAAGTCCTTCACAGAAATTGAATGGGCTGGCTTCATTTTCTGTTTGGATGGGTCATAGATTTTGTTTGTTACCTCTTTACCCTGACTGCCAAGATCAGTTATTTTTGGATAGATGGGTGGGTGGATGGATGGATAGATGAATGGAGGGATGGAAGTATGGATGAACGGATGGATGGGTGGATGGATGGGTGGATGGTGGATGGGTGGATGGGTGGATGGGTGGGTGGATGGATGGATGATGGATGGAAGGATGGGTGGATGGATGGATGAATGGATGGGTGGATGGATGGATGGGTGGATGGATGGATGGGTGGGTGAATGTGTAGATAACTAAATAGAGCTGTTCATTTTGAACCCACCATGTACTAGGTTATGCTGAAGACTGGAGTTACTATAGTGAGCAAATGCAGACAAGATTCCCAGTTTCGAGGAAAAGAAAAACAGAGCCCAGAGATTCCACAGAAAAACCTTTCAACCAGCTGGGTCCCACACCCAGGGAGATCTGATCAAATGCCCAGACACCAGCAGAAAATAATGGATGACGCTCGGAAAATTGAAGATATGGCCCAATCAAAGGAACAAACCAATAGTTCAAATGAGATACAGGAGCTGAGACAACTAATGCTGAATATACGAACAGAAATGGAAAAACTCTTCAAAAACCAAATCAATAAATTGAGGGAGGACATGAAGAAGATATGGGCTGAACAAAAAGAAGAAATAGAAAATCTGAAAAAACAAATCACAGAACTTGTGGGAGTGAAGGACAAAGAAGAAAAAATGGAAAAAACAATGGATACCTACAATGGTAGATCTAAAGAGACAGAAGCTACAATTAGTGAACTGGAGGATGGAACAACTGAATTCCAAAAAGAAACAGAAACTATAGGGAAAAGAATGGAAAAACTTGAGCAGGGAATCAGGGAACTGAATGACAATATGAAGCGCACAAATATACGTGTTGTGGGTGTCCCAGAAGGAGAAGAGAAGGGAAAAGGAGGAGAAAAACTAATGGAAGAAATTATCACTGAAAATTTCCCAACTCTTATGAAAGACCTAAAATTACAGATCCAAGAAGTGCAGCGCACCCCAAAGAGAATAGACCCAAATAGGCGTTCTCCAAGACATTTACTAGTTAGAATGTCAGAGGTCAAAGAGAAAGAGAGGATCTTGAAAGCAGCAAGAGAAAAACAATCTGTCACATACAAGGGAAACCCAATAAGACTATGTGTAGATTTCTCAGCAGAAACCATGGAAGCTAGAAGACAGTGGGATGATATATTTAAATCACTAAAAGAGAAAAACTGCCAACCAAGACTCCTATATCCAGCAAAATTGTCCTTCAAAAATGAAGGAGAAATTAAAACATTTATAGACAAAAAGTCACTGAGAGAATTTGTGATCAAGAGACCAGCTCTGCAAGAAATACTAAAGGGAGCACTAGAGTCAGATACGAAAAGACAGAAGAGAGAGGTATGGAGTAAAGTGTAGAAAGAAGGAAAATCAGATATGATATATATAATACAAAAGCCAAAATGGTAGAGGAAAATATTATCCAAACAGTAATAACACTAAAAGTTAATGGACTGAATTTCCCAATCAAAAGACATAGAATGGCAGAATGGATTACGACCCAGAAATACCACTGCTAGGTATCTACTCAAAGGACTTAAGGGCAAAGACACAGACGGACATTTGCACACCAGTGTTTATAGCAGCATTATCTACAACTTCAAAGAGATGGAAATAGCCAAAATGCCCATCAACAGATGAGTGGCTAAACAAACTGTGGCGTATACCTACGATGGAATATTATGCAGCTTTAAGACAGACTAAACTTATGAAACATGTAATAACATAGATGGACCTAGAGAACATTATGCTGAGTGAGTCTAGCCAAAAACTAAAGGACAAATACTGTATGGTCCCACTGATGTGAACCGACATTCGAGAATCAGCTTGGACTATATCATTGGTAACAGAGACCAGCAGGAGTTAGAAACAGGGTAAGATAATGGGTAATTGGAGCTGAAGGGATACAGACTGTGCAACAGGACTAGATACAAAAACTCAAAAATGGACAGCACAATAATACCTAAGTGTAATGTAACTAGGTTGGAACACTGAATGAAGCTGCACCTGAAATATGGTTTTTTGTTTGTTTGTTTGTGTGTTTGTATCTTTTGTTTTTGTTTTTTTCTTTTTCCTTTTTATATATATATATTATTAGTATTATTATTATTGCAATTTTTTCTCTATATTAACATTCTATATCTTTTTCTGCTGTTTTGCTAGTTCTTTTCCTAAATCGATGCAAATGTACTAAGAAATGATGATCATACATCTATGTGATGATACTAAGAATTACTGAGTGCATGTGTAGAATGGAATGATTTCTAAATGTTGTGTTAATTTCTTTTCTTTTTTTTTGATTAATAAAAAAATTAAAAAAAAAAAAAAAAAAAAAAGATTCCCAGTTTCATGTTATTTACATAAGAAATTGTAAACCAGTTAATTATAAATATGATAATAAAAGATTATGTTAAGTGTCTCTAAGGAACTACACAGGAAGACATGGCAGAAAGTAATCTGAGGAGATGATTAAGGTTCTCAGAGAAGGTCTCTCTCAGGGAGTCATGTTTGAGCTAAAACCTGACAGGTGAGAAGGCAAAAGCCATCAGAAACTAAGAAAAGTACGTTTCAGACCAAGAAAATAACTATACAGGGTCTTTCACATAGTAGTAAAGATCCAATAAATGTTCAAGTAGCCAGTGCCCCAGACCCCTTCAAAAAGAAAGTTCAAAGACTAGAAATTTGCTAAGTATCTAGAATCTAGAGTATCTGGATCTTAGGTAATTTGATCAAACTAGATCTGAGTCTCATGGTCCTAGGGAAACAATTGCTATAAGAATACAAAGTGTAGCTGCCTAGCTATGGGAGTTAGGGCAAGTCTCTTCTTCTCCAGGACTTACTTCTCTTTATTAGTAGAGGAGACCAAACCTGCCATTCTCTGGAAGTTTGCTATCATTAGAAGAAGCTCCTCAACATGCAGTGGAGGAGAGGGAGACCCAGGCAAGGAGGAGCAGAAAGGAGCTAGGGGACTCCTTCATGGCATTTAAGCCATCCAGAACTCCAGACTAAGAATTTTCCTTCCTGTTTTACAAACTGGAAATGAGACTACCTGAAAGTAAAGGATCCAGGTGTGGCCAGCCAATGCTGAGTGGCCAGCCCACTCCAAAGGGCACGGGTCATCCAGGTGCCCATGAACTTGGGGACCTCACCTAACACCTCCAAGACTCGATTTCCACATTTGATAATATTATGAAATATATTTGTGGGATTGTTGAAAGATTAACATGGCATTCAAGTCATAAAACCATTCTTGAGTTCCTAGGACAGAGCAAGCCTCTAGAAAGAGCAGCTGTTTCTAGTTTGTCTCTCCAGGATTGCACACAGAGGCCACCAGACCATGTCTCCTGCATCTGAGAGCATACATTTTCTATTGACCCTTATGAGAATGAGACTGTAGTAAAGGAACGAATATGTTCACTGAGTACCTGATTAGGTAAACAATGAAACAAAAAGATTAGGAATGAAAATTATGAAGAAAAACATCAATTTATTTTCTACACATGTCAGAGAAAGGTTTTGGATCCCACTCTGCCCAACACTAAGGCTGAGTTCGGTGGATCCCAAATCTCTGTTTGACCTTTTGCATTTACAGCCTCTTGAGTTTGACCCTGAGGCTGGAGTCCTGAGATCTGGATGTGCCAGGCTTGTTGCCCGAGGCCCCCCAGACTAGTTCACAACTAATGGGGCTGCCAACTCTGGTATTAAAATAAAAAGAATCTGGGCAATTACTTCAATAACTTGATCAATCCATAGAGGCATACTACATGACTAGCCAAATGACTGACTTGGGACAGAGAGAGGCAGGGGACACAGAGGGAAGTGGGGCTGCTGCCTGCTCTTTGCTGACTTGGCTCAGTTCCTCTTCCTGGACATTGAGTGACTGCCAGAAGGCACTATGAGAGCTAATTGTTAACCCTAAATATTGAATACGTTCTTCCCCCACAATAAAATAAATTATAGGAATTACTAGTAGGAGTGAGATAAATTTTTTATGTCATTTTTTTGTTAAATTTCATGAGATGTGGATGAAAAGAGGAGCAGATTTTGAATTTCTGTGTGATTCCCCCTTTCTCCCCAGGAGCTCAAACACCTCTGCATCTCATAGAATCTCACTGAGACAGATGAGAGCAAGACCCCTTTCACCACTGTTTACAAAGAACTCTTAAGGCAAACTGATCCAACATCAGTAAAATGCAAATATACCTGAAATTAATTTTTGAACAAAACTGTCCCTTAAAGGGACATCTTACTCTGAATCTTTCATTTTTTATCTTGGGTGGACCACACACTTCTCTACATAATTATTAAATGCAAAATGGCAATCCATGTGCATGGAAGAATTTTCTTTCACTTCATTGAATTATTTCCCCATGAAATGATCACTTTTTGAAAGTTTTATTTAAAAGTAAAGACAGAGGGTGCTAGGATAGCAGGTGTGCAAGGGTTGTTCAGTGGTAGAATTCTCGCCTTCCATGTGAGAGTGCCAGGTTCAATTCCCAGTCCATGCACTTCCCAAAGCACAAACAACAAACAAAACAAATTCAACAAATGGTGCTGCAATAAGAGGATACTCACATGAAAAAATAATGAAGTGTGACCCCATCATACAGCATGCAAAACAAATGAACAAAAAAGTAAAGACACAAATAAGACATTGTATTATATGATAGCTTTTATTTTTAAAAAGCATTCACAACTTTTTCATGGCTTTGTTTTCCATGAGAATGTAACACCTCAACCCCACCACCCTGGGCCCCACTTCTGGAGAGATTTTGGGACAGTTATAATTCACCAAAATTTAATTTAAAAAATTGAACTTGAGCACAATTTCAAAGCTACAAAATGATGCCCCATTACTCATCTGTCAACTGGACCTCTCTCTCCACACATGTTTCATCTTCACGGCTTCCACAGGTGGAGTCTCAGGACCATAAGGGGACAAAAATGGGAGCCCAGTGCCCTGGGATTAAGGTTTGCAAATTGTACAACTTCACCCTAGACCCATCCTATTGGTCTAACCAGGTCATATTGCCAACCCAGATTCAAAAGGAAGGAAAATACCCCCTCTCCTAGTGGGAAGAGTGGCAAAGTTGCATGACTGAGGATTGCTGCCTCTGTCTTTGGATGGAGCTCTACCACAAAGACTAAAGTATTTGTTATAAAGTCCTGGCAAGATTTTGACAGAATGAAAATATCCATGTGTTTCAGTTTGCTATTTCTGATTTGAGGGTTTTGTTCTTTGATGATGCAAATGCAAATCTATCACATGCATATTGTTATAGCAGAGACATCTGAACGTTTGCATATCATTAACCTTAGGAATGTCATTATTTAAATTGCTGTGCACATACAGAGAACATTGTAGGTTGTGTGAAATAACTTGAGGTTCAACTACTCAGACACTGGTGGCATTTGTCACATACCAACAGTACCTTAAAATGGCTTTGGTCAGAAAATAACTGTTCCTTCCTCCTCTTATTTCTTGGAAAGAATTTTATTAAATTCCAACCTAAGAACAGCTCAGATGGAGAGGCCTCTGGAATTCTGGCTGCTTCTGTTAGTTCTAAGTGTGGCAGAGAATGTTTGTCCACAGGTCTGTCCAGACAGGCCCCCTGTGGGGAGTGGGCATTCCACAGGCACTGCCCTGTTTTTGTTGACTTTTCTGTAACAGAGAATCACCCAAGTCGCCTCAAGTAATTGCTGGTGGGTTTTTGTTTTGCTTTGCTTTGCTTTGTTTAGAAAAGAATGTGCTTAGACTGGAGAAATAGCTGGAACTGGGGAGCTGTCAATGGTCAGCTCTGAGAACTGACTTTTCTCCCCGTTCAGGCACCATGGCCTCAACACTCACTCATATAATGTCTGTTTTCTCTGTATCTTCTCTCCAGCCTGGCCTCTCAGAGCCACTTCAGCAGGTACACACCACACGATCCCGCCGGGAGCTACTTGTGTCACAGCCTGTGTGGGCAGTGTCAGCTGGAGGCAGGGCTCTTTCCCCCAGTATGCAGCTGTGATGGCTACTTTCACGGGTCAACTTGGCTACAGATGATGATGTCCAGTTTGGGAATGCAGTTCTGACCTCGAGATGGCTGTGGGATCAGCACCTGCAATCTGTTGACTTTCATAAAGGAGATGCCCCTCCATCATGCAGCTGGGCCTTGTCCAGCCAACTGGAAGCCTTAAGGGCAAAGGACAAGCATTCCAGAAAGATTGAGAAATTCTGCCTCAAGACTACACCCTCCATTCCTCTCCAACCTCCTGGATTTCAAGCCCAAAACTACATTATTCCCCCAACTGCAATTCCCAGCCTGCTGGTCTACCCAACAGAGTTAGGTCTTACCAAACCCTACAAACTGCATGAGGCAATTCCTTAAAATAAATCTTGTAATGTATATCTCCATATATCCTGTTGAATCTCTTTCTCTGGATAACCCTGACTAAAAACAGCCTTGGCTTACTTGTAGTAATAGACAGTTATTCACCAGTTACTATGCCATGAAATGCTTTACAAAATTATCTGATTTAATACTCACAACAACCCTGTGAGATATGCACTAATATTTTCCCCATTTTTTGGATGAAGAAACCAAGGATAGAAAGGCACTAGCCTTGTTCCAACTCACAGACTTAGCAAACTGCCAAAGCAGGACTGAATCCAGTGCTGCGATCGCCAAAGCTCAGGCTCTTCCCTCTTCAGTCCTCTCCCAGGGCTTTGTCTGCAGGTGGAAGACCCATCACAGCCCCTTGGCTTCTCCACCTTCCAGGCTCCCAACATTAAGTAACAGGCTGTTGACTGGGAACACCCCTGCTGTCTCAGAACTTTACCTAATGCATTTGCAACTGAAGCACTAAGAATCCCCATTACTTTTTCCATCTTTCTGTTAATGGTATCTAATGAGCAAATTTTTTATTGTGGTTACATAAATCTACAACACAAAATTTGCCATTTTAACCACGTTTAAGTGTGCCATTCAATGACATTAATTACCTTTACCATGTTGCATCCATCACCACCTTACATTATGAAAGTTTTTCCATCGTCCCAAACAGAAACTCTATACCCGTTAAGCCACACTCTCCATCCCTCCTACTGCCAGCCCCTGGCAACCTCTTTCTGTCTCTATGAATTTGCAATCCTAGAAATTTCATATGAGAGGAATCCTACAATATTTGTCCTTTTGTGTCTGGCTTATCTCATTTAACACCATATCTTCAAGGTTCAGCCATGTTGTCTCATGCATCAGAACTGCATTTCTTTTTATGACTGAATAATATTTGGTTGTATGGTTGGACCATGTTTTGTTTATCTGTTCACCTGTAGAGGAGGTTGCTTTTGTGAATTTCTATGATGAAAACTGGTGTACAAGGATGGTTTTGCATCCCTGCTGTCAGTCCTCTAGCCTACTTATCAAAGGATGGAATTGCCAGGGATCCCCATTTTTTAAGGAAGTTTGGGGGTGTGAGATTGACCCTCCAAGCCTCGCCAAGGGGGGGGGTCATGCTGGTTTATTGACACTTATTCCCAGCACCCCATCCAGTCTCACAAAGCAGATGAGTAGAACTCGTTGGGAGGGAGACAGGTAGAGAGTTCATTGATGACAAATGGTCATTTGAGTTAGGAAAGCTGCTGGGACAACTAGGGGAGAGTGTGAGATGAGATGCTCACCTCCCTCCAAACCAGTGAGGAGAGGGTTCATGAGAATCTGAGCTCACCTTGCCCTCCTGCCTCCTGTCCAATCTGCTCTCCCATTGTCTCAACTCGACTTATCCTTCAGCAAGCCCAGAACACGGGTTGTTTGCCTGTTTGCTCCCCAAGTTCCCTGGCCCCTTGTCATATCTGATCCAGGGACCCTTGCAGCCATCTGGCCTTGGAAGAGACCCCAGTGCCATGGACAGAGCAGGGTCTCTGGGGATAGACAGGTGTCCTTAAATCCCACCTGAGCCATTTCCTGGCTTTGTGACTTAGGGCAGGCTATTTAGGTTCTCTGAGCTGCAGTTCATTACCTGGCAGGTGGGGCTGTCAGAGGCCACCTGCCAGAGGTCATCTCCTGGAGATGCTGGGGGCTTAGGTAAGAAGAGGAGTTTCTATCGGTACCTGCCACGCTCCTCCCTGGGCCCCATACTCAGAGCCTCTTGTCTTGAGACCTCTCTGTTCCTTCTCAATGTGCTGCTCCAGCAGCCCTGGCACCTGCCTTGCTCAATGCACCTCACTTCTCACAGAATCTTCTAAATCCAGATGTTACTTTTCTAAGTTCCCACTTTATTCCTATCTCTTACTCCCAAGCATCGCCTCAAGACCTTTTGGCCCCTCTCTCCTGTGATGTGATAAAAATGAGACATCTCTGTAGCCTGCTGACCTGCTGACCAGCTAATCCACACATTTGCTCAGCCACCTTGGGCTCTGTGGGCACCGGGATTTTGCCATGGGGTTTGGCACAGGGCGGAGGGAAGGCACAAAAATGAACAGGACAAAGGCAGTTTTCAGGGACTCTGGGCCTAGGGCAGGCATTCACATCCTGACAGTTGTGTCATGAACGTGTCCTCTTTTGAAGTCAGCATTTCTTTTATTATTACATTAACACCACAAAAATATCACAGTCCTGTTCCTTCTGGGAGAGGGGTAGGTTTTTGCTACCAAAATTTACCAGATGAAGCAAGTCAATTAAATTTTCTGAATTTCAGGTTTTTTTATCTGTACAAATGGGGATAATGATCATTCACTTACAGACTTCTTAAAATTAAATGAGGGAAAGCAAGCAAACCAGCGTCTGCCATTGTTTCAGGAATACAGTAGGTGCTCAGTAAAGATTGGGCCCCTCCCTGCTTTCCTTAGTCAGCAGAAATGAAAATAAAAAAAAAAATTCCCCTTTTCCATCTGCTACAAGCTCCGGGGTCGGGGTCAGTCCCGAGGAGACAGTGAGCTCCTCAGCCATCCCCAGGCCCTCAGTCCCCTCAAACCGCAGCTCCCAGGAGGGACCGTCCAAGCCGTACACAATTTGCTGTTGGCAGGACTGGCCAGGAGTAACCTCATTCTTCAGATCACAGTCTCCTGCCAAACCTGCTGCTACAGGGAGACTCCCGGGGCCTGGAGAAGGAGGAGAAGAGAGCTGGGGGGTGGCACTGTCGGGGGAGGGAGCACTGTGGGGGAGAAGAAGGTACCATGGGGGGTGAAAGAACATTGGGGGAGGAAGAAAGCACTTTGGAGCTGGGGCAGGGAAGGGTGGTTGCATCCAGCCCCTACTTCCAAATGGGGATCCCGAAAAATCCTGCGGGGGCCACGCCATGGGGAGGGCAGGATTAAGCCCGTGCCCGAATGTTCCGGGGCCGAAGATGAGGGGATCTAAGGTAAGTCCTGTAATTGCACTTTTGTAGAATTAGTTTCTCTTCCACACCAACCCCCCGCCGTTGTGTCAGGCTTTATAAGGGGCTGGATTTTTCGGGAGTCCCATTTGGAAGTAGGGGCTGGATGCAACCACCCTTCCCTGCCCCATCTCCAAAATCACGGGGCTGCTTCCCTGGATCTTCTGGGGGACTCTTCCCTCAGCCTCCTCATTGTTCCCATCTCCTCCCCGTTTCTCACTGGGACACCATGAAGAGATGAGAGACCTGGCTTTGCCATGAAAGACCTGGGTGGCTCGGGGCAACTCTGTGAGTTCTCCCCACCCGATCTCCACCCAGTTCTTTCTGCAGCCATCGGGCTGCATCGGAGCACTTTGTAGAAGGGTCTTGGTTGCACACCTGCTTTCTCAACTGTTGCAAGTTCCCTGCAGGCAGAGATTTCCTGTCCTATTAGACGGTGACCTCACGAAAGCAAAGGCCACAACTGTCCTCTGCCCCCTGCAGTGGCCCCGCCCATCCCAGTCCCGACCGTTGCAGGCACCTTGGACCTGCTTTTCCTTCGGCCTCACATGGCCTCGGCCCGAGCAGACCCCGGCGCTCAGTGCCCCTGCAGGCAGCCTGCCCTGCCCCGACAAGGGACCCCTATACCTCCCCGGAGGAGCAGGGGTCTCCCAACTGAGGCGCTCAGGCAGCCCCCATCCAACCACTATCCACCATCCATAACCTCTGATTCTAGGGAA
This sequence comes from Tamandua tetradactyla, assembly GCF_023851605.1. Taxonomy (NCBI): domain Eukaryota; kingdom Metazoa; phylum Chordata; class Mammalia; order Pilosa; family Myrmecophagidae; genus Tamandua; species Tamandua tetradactyla. Next base: position 131,760,395 of record NC_135328.1, read on the forward strand.
AGAAAGGGGGTTCCGCTTCCTGGAATACTTGGGAAATGCCCGACTTCCACAAAAGTATAAAGACAAGCATCTTCAGAGACACACGGATGGCTGTGTCATCCAGGCTTCCCCGGGAGCCAGAGCTGGGTGAACAGAAATATGTACCTATTGTGAGATTTAGTACAGGAATTGGCTCACGCAGCCTGGGGACTGATGGGTCCACACCGGTGACCACAAGTCGGCAGCTCTGGTGACATCCCGGTGAATTCCCCGGAGAAGCTGGTTGAAGAAGAGAGGGAAATTCCTTCTTCTGACTGCTGACGTCCTTAGGTCTCCCCTTACCTTCAGGGACTGGGTGAGACCCCTCCCCCCATGGCTGGAGATGCTGCCCATTGACTGCAGATGTTCTCAGTCTTGGCTGCACTCAGTGGGTGGATGACGTAGTCCATGAGATACCCTCACTTACCAGTCAGGCCAGTGCTAGCTTGACCATGCACTGGACACCATCACCTGGCCAGTCTGCCACCTGAACATCCCCATCCCAGCCTGTGTCAGGGACGGCAATCATCAGAACCATCACGCCAGGTCTTTCCTGTGTGCAACCATCTGCATCAAGTGTTACGTCATTTCCTGACCACTCTATGGGGGCAGGTTCAAACTCCATTTATCAGGTGAGAAAAGAGAACCGAGGCTATAGAAGACTCTGGTAGAGCAGAATTTGAACACAGCACAGCCTGGCTCCACAGTCCAGCACTCTGCTGTTCCATTTGTTCACACAGTTTGCACTTTGAGTGAGGGTTTAGAAAGTGAATGCTGTAGAAGCTTCCTCAGAGCAGAGGGAAACATCCGCTAAAGCAATGGAAAGAACTTGGCTTAATTCTTCAGAGTTCTATATTCCCTCTGAATATAATTTGTGGTAAAATAACACATGCCTTTAAAAGAGCTGTATGAGTCTCAAAAATGTCCCCATTGGTACATCCCAGGGAGAACTGGCAATCAACTGCCCTGGCCCTGCTCTCCATGGCTTTTTCTCCACAGCTGGTTCTCCATGGCAGGTCCCCGAAGGCAGGTCCCCCATGGCAGGTCCCCCAGAGCAGGTCCCCCGTGGCAGGTCCCCCATGGCAGGTCCTCCACGGCAGGTCCCCCAAGGCTGGTCCACCAAGGCCAGTCCTCCAAAGCAGGTCCCCCCAGCCAGGTCTCCCAAGGCAGGTCCCCCACTGCAGGTGACCCACTGCAGATCTCCCACAGCAGATCCCCCACTGCAGACTGCAGGTCTCCCACTGCAGGTCCCCCACAGCAGGTCCCCCACAGCAGGTCCTCCATGGCAGGTCCTCCACGGCAGGTCCCCCACTGCAGGTTCCCCACAGTAGATCACCCACAGCAGGTCCTCCACAGCAGGTCCTCTACTGCAGGTCCCCCATGGCAGGTCCCCCACAGCAGATCACCCACTGCAGGTCCCCCACGGCAGATCCCCTATAGCAAATCCCCCATTGCAGACTGCAGGTCCCCCACTGCAGGTCCCCCACAGCAGATCACCCACTGCAGGTCCCCCACAGCAGGTCCTCCATGGCAGGTCCTCCATGGCAGGTCCCCCACTGCAGGTTCCCCACAGTAGATCACCCACAGCAGATCCCCCACAGCAGATCACCCACAGCAGGTCCTCCATTGCAGGTCCCCCACTGCAGGTCCTCTACTGCAGATCCCCCACAGTAGATCACCCACAGGTCCCCCACAGCAGATCACCCACAGCAGGTCCTCCACTGCAGGTCCCCCACTGCAGGTACCCCACAGTAGATCACCCACAGCAGGTCCCCCACAGTAGATCACCCATAGCAGGTCCCCCACAGCAGATCACCCACAGCAGGTCCTCCACTGCAGGTCCCCCACTGCAGGTCCTCTACTGCAAGTCCCCCACTGCAGGTCCCCCACAGCAGGTCCTCCACTGCAGGTCCCCCACTGCAGGTCCCCCACAGCAGGTCCTCCACTGCAGGTCCCCCACAGCAGGTCCTCCACTGCAGGTCCCCCACTGCAGGTCCCCCACAGCAGGTCCTCCACTGCAGGTCCCCCACTGCAGGTCCCCCACAGCAGGTCCTCTACTGCAGGTCCTCCAATGCAGGTCCCCCACTTCTGGCACCCATGGCAGGTCCTCCACTGCCCAGAACCACAGGGGACATTCTGGGGAATGACCAGGCCAGAGCCTTTGTGGCTAGCACGGGCACACCCCTATCTCACCTCCTCACCCAGCTCTCCCAGGGGGCAGTGAACTTTTTCTTTGTCTCTGTCAGTGGGGTAATCCAACTGTGTGGGAGAGAAACAGAAGGAAGGAAATATCCTGAGTGTGTGTGGTGGGTAAACACATGCATGCATGTGCATGAGGGGCTCAATGAAAAGTAAAAACCACCTTTCAGAGTAATGTGGATGGTTTGGGGCCCCCTAGAAGCAATGCCGTGAGTCTCCTCTCTTGGATCCTTCCAGCATTTTAGATCTATAGAAAGGAGATTTGGTTGCACAGAATGGCAGTGAAGTATTGTTTGAATCTATCTTGTGCAAAAGAGTTTTAGAATAGAAAGCTTCTTAAGTGTTTCTTACTATTGTAAGTTAAACTTTGCAAACACTATGGACTATGGGTTCCAGGCATTCAGAAGTTCCTGTGGACAGTGAGAAGCATTCCATGCATTCACCCAACAGCTGTCACCTCCAGGTCATTAAGTAAGCTCCTCCTGAAGGTCATTATGACCCATAAGCCTAGAATCCAGGGCATGATTTGGTCCCTAAAGGAGTTCTGACACGACTTTGGCTTGATCCCACTCCGAATTCTAGGCTCTTGGATATAAGTCAGGTAGCAGCAGGAACAAGGTGGATTTGAATTCTAACCCTCTGATGTGACTTAAAGGTCAGAGGGCATGAGGCTATTTCCACCTTCCTCACTTATACAGTGACATCTTTTAACTAAAATCTTTCTCAATCTAATAAAAACTATCATTGCATCATCAAGTGTAGTTTTGGCCTCTGACAGACAAAAGAGTAGTGTTCAGGTTACCTGAAGAACGCCCTTGACTTTACAGTGGCAAACAAACGTGGCCTTGTTACCATCCCTGGGCCCTGCCAAGAGCCCTGGGTCAATCCAGTAAGGGCCCCAGAGGTGGTCCTGAGTGAAGGGGGGAGGCCACACTGCCTGGGCCAAGGCAGCACTCTTCCCACATTGTGGCACCTCTCCCTGTGACCTTGGATGCTTGGCTAAATTCTTCCGTCTTGCTATTGGCATCACATAAGAGAGCTGAATTATGAGACTTAGAGCCAGCTTGAGAGGAAAGTATCTAATAACACCTGCCTATCTTACTTTTATTACCTTATTCTGAAGATGCAATCAAACATAACCTAGCTGTTATGGGCAGTGATTATACTTTTAAGGTGTTCCAATTATTTGTACAGTATGCAACACAGAAAAGGAAGCTAAAGTTGTCATCTATGAAGGACACTCAGCAGGAAGAGTGCTTTTCTTTTTTGTTCTCTCTTTATCTTTTCATAATACAGCACCCAGTAAACTGGACATAGACCAAGTGATATGCATACTACTGAATATATACGTACATTTATATGTGTGTGTGTATAAATGCACATGCATATATGTGTATACCTGTGTGTGTACAGATTTAGATTTAGATTTGTCTCCTGGTGTAAAGGACCCTGAAGTTCATCTCATGAGCAGGCAGATGGGGTGTGGTCTCAGCTCCAATACAAGAATCTGGTATAAAGGGTTTACCATGTGAGCCAAGGAAACCATCAAATCCTCTGGTAAATGGTGTTGGGCAGTGTTTGGATGACAAGAGGCCATGAGAAAATGAGGGTTTTCTAATTCTCCAAAGGACTGGGCAGTGAATGGCACAGCTGAGTGCTGTGGCTGCCATTATGAAGCACTATTTGTCCTAAACATTGTTTATGATTCAGCACACAACTCAGAACAGGAATGACATGAATTTGGAGAAGAATGTTCAAGATAAGTCCATTTCTTGAGTGAAAAATAACCACTAGGATCCAGCAACACCTTTGCCCTTTTTAGGTGACAGGAATGACATTTCCCAGCACAAATGCTGTGCCCACCCCCAGGTCATCAGTTCATTACTTGTTATTCAGTTCTGTGATCGCCTCACTTTCGTAACAAGTTGCGCTTTGCTTGTTGCCTCTTAAAAGGAAACGAAACAATGATAATACAGAAGATCATGATATTTTGGTTCATATGTGGGGAAACAGTGAGACTTCATCATGTAGAAAACCAGAGAGTTGACTGATTTCATTATTCCAGTAGAGTAAAACCTGCAAGGAAGAACATCAGAAAAGGAAATACATACCAGTGAAGAGAAATGAGAAAATTTGGTGATTATTTGCCGATATATTTTCACATGCAAAAGCTTTTTTTTCAATCTACTAAATTTATTTTAACATTTGTTCCCCCTATTATTTATTTTTAATCCATATGTTTCACTCATCTGTTGATAAGGTAGATAAAAGGGGCATCAGACACAAGGTTTGCACAATCACACAGTCACATTGTGAAAGCTGTATCATTATACAATCATCTTCAAGAAACATGGCTACTGGAACAACAGCTCTACATTTTCAGGCACTTCCCTCCAGCTTCTCTAATACACCTTAACTAAACAGGTGATATGTATTTAATGTGGAAGAATAACCTCAGGATAACCTCTTGATTTTGAAGTCTCTCAGCCATTGACACTTTATTTTGTCTGACTTTACTCTTCTTCCTTTTGGTCGAGAAGGTTTTCTCAATCCATTGGTGCTGAGTCCCAGCTCATTCTAGGATTTCTGACCCATATTTCCAGGAATGTCCACACCCCTTGGAGTCATGTCCCACATAGAGAGGGGGAGGGCAGTGGGTTTGCTTGTCATGTTGGCTGAGAGAGAGAGATGCCACATCTGAGCAACAAAAGAGGCTCTCTGGGGTGACTCTTAGGCCTAATTTTAAGTAGACTTAGCCTATCCTTTGCAGGGATAAGTTTCATATGAACAAACTCCAAGATTGAGGGTTTGACCTATTGCTTTGGTTGTCCACACTGTTTGTGAGAATATCAGGATTTCTCCACATGGAAAAGTTGAATTTTTCCCCTTTCTTGCAACTCTTCTAAGAAGACTGCAAATACTTTTTTATTCACTTTTCTAAGCACTCTGGGATTTATCAGGTTATCACCCTGGACAAACCTACAAAATCTCATGCCTTACCCAAGGTTCCATGTACTTATGGTGTGCAATTAAACTGTCCATATAAGTTATATTAGGAAATGCACTCGTCAAAATATAAATTTTGTACCAAATATAATTTTTTTACATTTACTTTTGCTTTAATTTCACACATAAATGTGTTCAAAAACATTTTTAAATTTGTACATTTAGTCACTATCATTGTATACTCTAGGCATTCCTAGATTATGCCATCTGTCTTTATCATCTATCTTTCCTTCTGGTTTCATTTGTGCCCCCAGTCCTCCTCCCTGTATCATTCTCGCATTCAGTTTCATTCAGTGTACTGACATTATTGCATTACAGTTAGGTAGTATTGTGCTATCCATTTCTGAATTTTTACAATCAGTCCTGTTCTTGCAAAAGCTTGAGCTCCCACTTTGATTCTGATGCATTTTCTGGACTTGAGTGGTAAAACACTTCCACCTTGGAGCAAAGTTCTTTCTGAATACACACAAGTTGATATAAAGGTATGTGGTTAGATGGCAGACAGACTGGAGTGGAAACTAGCCTACTAATGATTTTCTGTAAATGAGTAATAGTTAAATTTAATTAACATGAAAATATTGATTCTAGGGTGGGCCACATTGGCTCAGCAGGCAGAGTTCTCACCTGCCATGCCAGAGACCTGGCTTTGATTCCCGGTGCCTGCCCATGCAAAAAAAAAAAAAAAAAAGATTGCTTCTAGCCCCTTCCAAAGTCTCTTATGGTGAGGCCGGCCAAGGAGTGCCAAACCCATCTGTGCCTGCCTGGCTGCACTGCAGGAGCCCTGGGGTTGCAGCAGAAAATACGTGGTGGGAGCATAAGATTAGATGAGCAAGCCCAGCTTCCTTCATCCACCCGCATCCTTTGGCTTGAAGTAAGTCTCTGGGGTGTGCTGGTGTCACGTGCTAATGGCAGCTGTGCCGCACACACCAGGAGTGCCACTTCCAGGTCAAACCAGCCAGTACACACAGGGCTGTGTCTGTGACACTGCAAAACTGGTTTCCTCAGTGATGTCCTGGCTGGGAAGGTTTACTATGACCTCTATGCCACCAGCTCTATTTCGACTGTCATGATGGATGGTTTTCCTTTGCTGCCTCATCTAATGAAAGTCTGTTACCATGAAAGCATCTTTCTTTCCACTCTTGTAACCATAATTTCTACCACAAACTACTTTTAGCTCATCATCAGGCCTCATGAAAAGATTTAAGCTGATCTTTAAGTCTGGCATTTTGAACACTGGAAGGGTTCATATTTGAATAGACAGTTAAAGAAATACACCAAAAATCAGCCATTTATAGCACCTTAATTGTCATTCTCCAGTAGAAAGTGAAGATTTCAATTAATCAAATGCAGCAAATGGAATCATCACAGAGATGTGATTCAAATAAACAAGTGAACTCCAATGTTCCAGGTTCTTTCCTTGCCTCAGCACTTTTTAGCTTCAAGCTCTTGGCTGTATCTGCAGGTCCAGTAAAATGCAGTGCACCAGTCGGCGACGTGGCTGCCAGCACCCCTCGGTCCAGGGAGATGAACTGTGCCTGGGCACACCATCCACCAGGGCAAGCACAGGACAGAACAGCATAACTTAAGTGCCTTCTGAAAGGGAGGTTGAAACCAAACTCTTCTTAGTAAGTGCCTTATTTACATCCTTCAGATATTCATGGTTTTAATGCAGCATTGCAGCTGGCTCATCAGGAGAACACAGTCAGTATTCTTGGGGTAGATGTTTGTCACCTGGAATTTCCTTAAAAAGGAGATGATATATTTGGGTGACCACTACAAGTGCATGAAGCAGTCTCATTGTGATACGTGCAAGACACTGCGATCCTAAGGCTGACACCGGGCAGTGAGAAGGGCCTGCAGCCCTGGAGAGCAGCGGGCTTTACCAGCACTGCCTGGGTCTGGCTGAGTCCAGTCGCTCTGCCAGTGGATGACCTCTCATGGACATGGGGCCTAATTTGCCAGGACTGGAACTTTTTTTTTTTTAGAACAAACAAGTGAGCCATTCTTTACTGGAATTAAAGATTCAAGTTAAACATTATTTTCCATAATCTTTTTTTCTAATCTATTTTATTTTTAAAAAATATGAGTGTCTTCTATGAGCCATGCACTCCTGTAAACAACTGTGAGCATATACAACTCACTTAATCTTCATAGTGACACTTAAAGACAAGTTTTACAATGCTTAGTCTTTTCAAAAAACATTTTTCATTGTGAAATATAACATATATACAAAAAAGCAATAAATTTCAAAGTACATTTTAACAAGTAGTTTTAGAACAAATTTCAAAGTATGGTACGGTGACAGTTCCACAATTTCAGGTTTTTCTTTCTATGTGTGGCAAAGCATTACAGACTAAATAGAAATATCAATATAATGATTCAGCAGTCACACTCATTTGTCAACTCCTCTCTTCTCTGGTACAACTCCTCCTTCTCCTTTGATCCTCCTTCCAATCTTTAGGGATATTTGGGCAATGACCATTCTAACTCCATGTTGAAAAGGGGTGTCAACATTATGGGGTCGGGGAATGCAACTGGCTGGTCCTCTTCAGAAGACTGATAATCTGGGTTTCAGGGCTTATCTGGCCTAGGAACCATCTGGAGGTTTTAGGTTCCTGAAAAAAGGAATTTAGTGAGTGACAATTTTATGGGGTCTCAGATAGACCCCTGGGTATTCTTTAGGGTTTACAGGACAAGTAAACCTGCAATCTGGAGCTTGCATACGAGTATTCTCCGGAACAGCTTCCATTTGAAATCTCTTAGCCACCTGTGTTAGTTTGCAAGCTGCCAGAATGCAATATACAGGGGAATTCAATAATATACAGGGAATTCAATAAGTTACAAGTTTACAGTTCTAAGGAGGTGAAAGTGTCCAAATTAAGGCACCAGCAAGAGGTTACCTTCACTCAAAGAAGACCCATGGGTCAGGAACCCCTCTGTCAGCTGGGCAGTCACATGGCTGCCTCTGCTGGCCCCTTGCTCCTGGCTCAGTTGCTTTCAGTCTCTGCACCTGTGCAGGTCTTTTCAAAAATTCATCCTCCTTATTTTGAGTATTTTGTTGCAACTTTCCCCTTAGATGTGACCAGATTAGCAAGGAGGTGGGGGTAGTGAGGGAGGAGGGGAGAAAGGGGCCAAGTGTTGAAATGCTGTTCAACGGTGCTGCTGGGGAGGAGGTCTGCTGAGGCTCTTCAGAGAAGGTGCATGGTTCTCACCTCTGAAGGGAACAGACAGCTGTGCAGCAGCAAAAGGCCAATTCTCTCCAGGGGCCTCAGATGTGGGCAGAGTGGCAGGAAAGCAGTCAGAGAAGCCTTGCAAGGAAGTGAGAACGAGAACAGCTGGGACTTCAGGGCTAAACAGCGCAGGGACAAGGACAGAAAATTTCAGATCTGGATGTGCCGCTGCTCCACAAGGGCATGGGAAGTGCATTTCATTTCTCTGTGCCTCCAGACCTTACCTGGAAAGGCAGCTACACAACTCACCCAGTGGGGGGCTGTAAGAAACCAATCATAAAAGCAAGCTTGAAGGTTTTTCAAATAAATAAAAATTAGGTAAATGTGAAAGAATAACAAGACTTGTTGGAACATGTTCCCCAAGTTATATCAATCGGCACACATTTTACTTCTTCTATATTCATAACCAAATGCTGCTGAGATGGTGGCACTTATCTAAAAGACTGCAAATGTCCTGAGATTGTTGCCACTTAAGAAGAAAATTAAAGATTTATGAGCTAGAGTTTCTGATAGAATGCAGCCAGGGAGAGGGCAATGAGAAACGATTGATTATTCTGTCCAACAGTTCCTGGGATCTTGAGATTTCAAAAACTGATGCTAAAATTTAGCAGCAGTTCTTTTCTACTTGTTTTCTATTCTTACCCTAGAAAGGTACCAGCTTAGCAGGTATGCGCATGTAATAAAAATTCCATGACCTGCTATTTCCCTGGAACTTTGGGTGCCTGTGTGACACCTAAGACTCAGAGCAGAATGTCTGCAGGTCAGAAAGTCAGTGTTTGTACAGACAGCAACATTAAAGAAGCCAGGAAAGAGATCAGGCCTCAGTTAGATGTAAGAACAAAGCCGATGGGTCAGAACTAAGGGAATCATAACACAGGGTAAAGGATGACTGTCTGTGTTTCAGAACTTCACCTACTGTATGAGACCAAAGGAAGAGGGGTTTATTTCATCCCAAACATAAATTTTCTGTAGCTCACAAGCTAAGTCAAACTGTCTGGCCAGTTCCATTAAACAATCCACACATGGAGCACAGAATGGGAATGAGGTCTCACAATTCTGTGTAGTTTACTGTGACACTCAGATACATTCCAGAGTATGTTGGGCAGATAATTAAAAAGTATTGGCAAAGTCCTTTGAGGGGCTGCAGAAAAATACAGGACTATTAAGCTGTACCATTGAGGAAACTCCTGAAACTGTCTCAAACATTAGGAAGCTCCAAGTCAATAGGTTTGATCCTGAGGGTTGCTCTTGTGAAGCTTATTTATGTAGTAGAGAGGCTTAGCCTACTTGCACTTGAGTCGTACTGCCAAAAGCCTTTTTTTGTTGCTCAGATGTGCCCTCTCTCTCTCTAAGTTCACTTCTGAAACTGAAATCATTGCCCTCCCCCTACATGGGACATGACATCCGGGGGTGAAAGGCTCATCCCTGGTGACTCCCAGGGATGAGCCTAGCCCTGGCACCAAGGGATCAACAATTCCATCCTGACCAAAAGTGGGAAAAGAGCTGCAACAAAATAAGGTAAAAATCCCATATAGTATCATTCATAATTCTTCTATCTGTGACTTATCTAATTTAAAAGAGATTTAACCCAGGAACTGTAGTGTTTCACTAGAACACATGCACATTAGCTTCTAGACTTGTGAAATCCCTATAAAAATCATGATGAACCATTTGTATATGCATGTTAAGGCCAGGCCATAAATGTGGCTTTCTCTAGAAATCACTAACAAGCTGGACTTTTACAAAAACGTCCAACTGGAAGTACTGTTTTCACTTCTACATAAGACATCACATAAGAGAAGCTCTTGGCATGTTCATAATTGGTTTAAGTAGATACTCACTCACCCCCTTCTGGAATATTTGAAACATAGTGACCAGTCATTTCAGACATTTAATTTGAACATTTTAAATGTTGAATGTAAATAATTAAGTGTGAATTATTTCTTAAATTAGTAATAAACTGACCTTGTGGTTTCTCAATGAAGGATAATTGGAAGTGAAGTCAACACTTCCAAACATAGTCTGCTCTCTGATGGTGTTTGGCCATCAGAATTGTGCAAGCCTGACCTTGAGGAGAGTTAAACTGGGGACCTGGCCTACCAACCCTCCAAAGCATGTCAGAAGGAGAATCAACTTTTAAGACAACTTTACCCAGATTCTGCATCTTAAGCTCCATAAGGCTGAGTAGTGGTGTGTCCCCAGTAACTCTAATCATCTAACAGTCATCACCTATTGACCATTGGCATCCAGCAAACATGATCTCACATAAGCCTACCATAGCAGCTATTTACACTTCCATTTTACAGAGAATGAAGTCCAGGCTGAAAGCCAGTAGGGACATGGCCAGGGTTTGAACTCAGGTTTGTCTGACTTAAGAGCCTCTGTGCAGCCTCTACCTTGTCGGGTCTCCCTTGGGAGATGAGTGGCAGCCACACCATGGATGGTGGTCTGATGTCCTGCCCAGGAGGACCTGGTGGCTGTTGTTGTTGTAGTTAGCTAATGTACCTCCTTAACCTTCCTACCTCAGCCCTCCAGAAAGCCTTGTTTTCTCTAAGGTGCCCCTTCACACAGCATGGATTGAGTTTGGCCAAATTTGACTCTGTTTAGTGAGCTTCCTGCTGAGTGAAACCAAAGTTAATTCCTAGGTGTCTATGAGAACAGGGTCATCTCAATATAATTCTGAACAGAAGAGAGAGGGCCCATTCTGACTCATGCTTAAGATGGCAGTTGGAGCTCCCAAATTGCTCCAAAGAGCTCATTCTGATCTGCAGGGGAAAAAATGATGTGTCTCCATACATGGAAGAACTGGAGGAAATCTAGCAGATTATCTGCAGATGACTAAATTCATTAGTGCAAGGTACAAAGGAGAAAGAGTAAAGAGAGGGACACACCTAGCTCAATTTCTGGAATAAGAAAAGGAAAATGTTATGTGTGTGTGTGTGTGTGTGTGTGTGTGTGTGTATGACCAGAAAGAGAAGATGTACTGGCCTAAACTCATTACCTTGTTAAACTGAAAGTAACTGTCTTAGAAATAGCCTAATATTATGGCAAATAAAAACAGATCAACTAAACCAGAAGAGCAGATTCTGCCACATGGTTTCCACACCCCTTAACCCCGGAACAGGCTGGGGCTCCATGGAGCCTGGGGGTTGGGCCACAAGACACACACACACACACACACACATGGAGACAGATGTCCAGGCCAGTTGGTGGGTTTTAGGTGTACCCATTCAGAAAGGACCACCATGGCCCCTCCACCTGCTGGGTCATACCCATGGTCCTGCAAACAATATAGCCACATCTTTATCTTTGGTTGGAAAAGGAAAGAATGCCTACACTGTGGCACAGACGTGCCCAACTTCCAGTGGGTAGAAAAATTCTGCCTGGATTTTGAGGCCAGGCCTCGGCACCACCTGCCCCCTACACAATGCCTCATACCTAGGGGGCACTTTGATTATGCTGTCTGATGAGGGAATAAGTGCCCCTCAGCAATTCAAATTTCACTGCATCTGCCCCTTGGGAAAGTAAGTGCCAAACTGACTGTCAAGATTTAAGCAGAAAATTACGATGAAATATTAGAAAGTCTTTGTGAAAAAAGTGGTCTGGTGATTCTCACATAGAGACAAGAACATAATTGATGAGAGTGAAAGCACATCTATTTGATTTCCTTTATCAGAACCAAATCTGGTAGCCCTGGTTTTCTTCACAATCTAGGCCAGTCCCCTCATCTCAGACAGGCAGGCATGCAGTCGAACTACAGACTTCACACTCCATTCCACACTGGGGGTGCACACTCCTGCTGTGGGTGACACTGGCATGTGGGGCCGGGCAGCCCCTTCAGAAAAGACGGATAACATGCTTGTCAGGGTGGCTCACAGAGCACAGCAGGTGGGGAGAATTACATGATAAAATAATGTAATATTTAAAATATCAAATATGATAAAAATGCTTCCATGTGTTCCAAAATTGGAAAGTCATGTGGAATAATAGCTCCTCTTTGGAGGTGCAAGTTATCAGAGCTTTATTCTGCTTTAGATTGTATCAAGTACTTTTGTGGTCCTTTGCGTGTTATTGTCTTTTCTTTAATCAAAGTCATGTGGAGGTAAAGGTCGGCTCGAGAAAAGAGTATTTGACTGGAGGGAGGGTGAAATGACTCTCTCAGCTGGTTCTTTTCTCCTGTTCCCTTGTCGCTGTGGTCACATCTGATTTCTGATGTTCCCCAGGCCAGCTCCAGCCCATCCCTAGACACTGCCAAGTACCTCCCTATAAAATGTTCACCCTGCAGTCTAGAAGAAGCAATATCTAAGGCCAAACTAGATCAGAATAATTATCATTGGACTTTTTATTGACTAGGCAGGAAATATACATTCAAGAATTATTTGGGTGCCATTAGGTGAGTGAAGTTACCTTCCAGCCAAGAGAATTAACAAAATTGCTTAATACATTCTCAAATGCTGCTGCCTCTAATTTTCTATGTTTGGCATTTCTTCTAGAGCATGGCTAGGGTTGTCCTTGTGTTAAGGATTTGCTTGGTTGCCACCCATGCCCTCCAGGGAGATGACTCCATATTGCTCTCTCAAGCATGAAGAGGCATCTCACCGCCATCCCTGCTCTACTCGGAGGCTCGGACTGACTCCCACTCTGCGGTCAGCAGAAGTGATGCCCTGCCAGGAAGCACAGAGAACTGAGCTGCCTGCCTGGACCTGCCCACGTTGCCTCCCCTCCTGCGTGCTCCCACCAAGCAGTGCGGTGGCCCCCTGACGGGGCTGCGGGAGCTGCACCTGCACCTGCAAGGAAGGAAATGCCCTGGTGCATCTGTCCTGCGGAGAGCACCCTGAGTGGGGCAGCTGTAGGGACATGCAAAGAACAGCTACTCACCCGGGGTCCAACCCTGCTACCTCTCGAGCTGGGCGACCTCAGGCAAATGGCTTCTGATTAAACAACTGCAGTCATCTGGCCAAACCGGTGATAAAAGTGGGTCTTTAGATGGAAACCCTACCCTGAGCCTCAGCTCCTGATGCCCACGTGATGAGACTCACTTGTTGTTTGGTAGACATGTTTGAATGGCTGTTGTCCTGGCTCAGGAGACTGTAAGGAAGGACAGCTGTGCCTGCAGTATCCTCATTACTCTTTCAGGAATACTTTGGGTTTCTCCTTTGTGTCGAGGCTGGGGCAGGGAGCTGGGGACTCTGTGATGAGGAATACTATCCCTGACCGTGACACACTGTGCTGTGAGCAGTTGAGAAAGACAACAAATGCTCACCTGCCATGCTCAGTTTTAGCCCAGACACAGGTGGGCCCAGGTGGGCCCAGGTGGGATACTGCCCTTGTCCAGCTAGGGCCAGGGCACCTGCTCAGCTGCAACAAGCTCATGGGGGCTAAGGATGTCTTCTGGGGGCAGTGGATGCTGGGACAGAGTCTGGAAGGAATGGAAGATGTTTCCACCACCACTTATGGAGGCTTTTCTTGAGTACATGCACTGGCAGCTCTTCATATTAGCGAGCAGTATTTCACTGTGTGAATATACAAGGTTATCTGTTTTACTGCTGAAGAATGTGTGGGTTTTTCTAGTTTGGGTTGCTTGAGTTATTTCCAGTTTGGGACTGTTGCAAATGTGAACATTCTTGAATAAGCCTTTTTATGGATGCCCATTTTTCAGTTTCAGGAACAGAACAGTGCGGTGGTGTGAGAATGGAGGTTGACTTGAGAAGGAACTGCCAAACTTTTGCCAAAGTGCATATAACATTTTGCACATCCATCAGCAATGGATAGGAATTCCAGTTATTGCATATCTTCCCCCAAGCCAGTATATCAATCTATTTTTCAATTTTATCCATTCTAGTGGGGGCAAAGTACTCTGTCAGTGTCCTCAATTGTATTGCCCTGATAATGAATGATGTTGGGCCTCTTTCCATGAGCTTGTGAACTCTTCTTATATCTTCTATTGTGAATTGTCTTTTCAAGACTTTTGCCAATTTTTATTGGTTTGGCTATTTTTTTATTTTACATGCATGTGGGCATGTGTGTGTGTGTGTGTGTGTGTGTGTATGTGTGTATGAAACAAATATTTTTCCCCCAGTCTATGGCTTGCCTTTAACAATTTTTTTTTTTTGGTGAACAGAAGTTTTAAATTTTGATGAGATCCAATGTATCACAGTTTTATGTTTAGGGCTTCTTGTGTCCTTTTTAAGAAAATTTTACCGACAGAATTCTAAGTTGCAAAAAACATTCCATATTTTTGTTTCTAAAAGATTCATTATTTTAGCTGGTCTTAAAGTCTCAAAATAATATTTGTGGGTAGTGTGATATTTGTGAATAGATTTTAAAATTCATTTAAATATCATTTTCAAGCTGCTTTTGCTGCTAAAATATAGAAATAAAATTGACTTTTGTATTTTGACCTCATGTCTGGGAACCTGGCCACCTCCTTCTCATGGCTTGCGCAGCTTGAATCTACCCACTCCGAGGCCCAGTTGTGTGGCCTGTAAAAAGCTTTAATGTCTCCCTCTAAAAGTTGCTTTGGGTGATTAGTGATATAATATGTATGAAAATGACTTGGAGAAGATAAATGTGAAGTATTCTTACTCCTTTTCCTGTTATTAGTGGCTTGAGGGCATCGCCCAGCTCCCGTTCACCCCCAGCCCCCGCTGCACATCTGGCCCAGCCATGCTCAGGGCCTGTGGAGACTGTTTTACAACCTGGTTTTTTATTTGCATGACAGATTAGTGGGGTGCAGGTCCAGGTGAGCCTCACAGAACAGATGTGAATTTAAGGCAATCCTGGGTCTTTTGTGTACTCTGAGCAGTCTGGACTCAAAGAGTTTATACTTTGTGGAATGTTCCAGAACATAAACAGAAATCCAGCAGCATCCTGAGTTTGTGGGGTTCCAGAACCTCTGTGAGAAAACATGAGTGAGCCTCACATTTGGATTCAGATATGCAAAAGCCTGTCTGATGGCCTGGGCAGATGGGTGCACCCCCTGAAGGGGGCCAGACTGGAGAAAAAGGAAAGGGGCACCTGAAGTGACACCCCATGGTGTCCTGAAGGACGGTTTGGGCTCTGCACCAAGGCTTGGCTGTTTGGGGTGAGGCTGGGCCTGGCCTTTCTCTGGCACAGTCCCTGTCCCATCTTGCAGGCTGGCACCATCTGGTTGCCCAGGCTGTGCCCTGAGCAGAGGCAGCATACATGAAGGCATCATTCACTTCGTAAATGTGGGCAGGTTTTTGCACAATTTTCTGACAAGGGGAATTCAAGTGTCTTTAAAAAGGAATGACTTTTCTAATTTCTACCCAGGTACCCTTGGCAGAGGGGAGGGTCTGTTTATAAGGTAAGCCCAATAATTCTTTTAGGAAATCCATTTAAAGAGCCAGCCTTGGGAAGTGGCAGGAGTTCCCCACCAGTCCCAGGGAGAAAAGCACCAAGATCAGCAGAGCCAGGAGGCAGCAGAGCAGTGCAGAGGCCCAGGCGGGGGTTGAGAGAGTGGAGGGTGGGGAGGCGTGGGAATGAGGGAGAGCAGGGGTGGGACAGGCAGGTGGTTGTTCTGTTCCAACACAGCTGACTGTCACTTGGGGTCACCTTCTCACCGTGTGGCCCATGCACTCCACATTCAAGGGCACCGAGTGCATTCCCCGCATGTCCCCTGACCATGTAACAGCTGGGGAGGAAATATGGTGGCTGCAGTTGCCTCTAGGTCCTCAAGCCCACCCAGGAGCTCCATTATCCCATTCTCTCCTCTGTCTGTTTGCATTTTCTTCCCAGGACTGGAGTTTCCTGAAGGAGATGATATTTTTAGCAGCCTCAATGCTCAGTGTCTCACACGTCAGTTCAGGTCTGGGCAGGAAGTCCGGGGGGAGCCTCGCCTCCTAGCCTCAGTTTCCCCTCCTCCCCAGGGCATGGTCTGTGCTTTCCCACAGCCTGCATCCCGGCAGCTGGGTCTGGTGCTGCCCAGGTGGTGGGCCTTCATTTCCCCCTGGAAGGGGCATAGATTCCGGTTGCCCCTGCACCCCTCTCCTCAGTCCCCAGATTGTGCCTGCCCTGTCATGGTGACACAGACCTGTTCTTTGGGCAGCTGAGGGAATTTACCATGTAATTCAGTGCAGGGCAAAGAACAGGGGTTTGCATGGCTAGCAGGGAGTTGGAGAACTGAATTCCATAAATCTAAGGCCATAAAAATACTGGTTTTGTTCCAAGGTGGAAAGAGTTATGCCACTTTCTTTGCTTCACTGGGGTTTCTTTATGTTTTCCTGGAAACCAGAAACAGGCCTCACCATTTGCATCCTGACCTGGCTTTTGTTCCCGAGAGTGAGGAGAGGGCTGTTATTTCAGACCCTCCCCGGGGCGGGGAGCTGAGCTGGGGCAGCCACCAGCCTGCCAGGCCAGGCAGGAACCAGTGAGGACAAGGGCAGGGTGATGTAGCAGAAATGCACGGCCTGGGGTAGGGCAGGAAAGCCACCTCAGCATTATGTAGAAAGGTGCCCACATTACAAAGCAACCCGTTTAAGAATCCTGTGGTTGGTGGTTCTCCAGAAGCTCGTCCACAGAGGTCAAAGAGTGGAGTTGGAGCAGATCTTCCCTCCTAGAGCTCCTGCCCACACTGTGTCCCAACTCGAGTCCCTGTCTTTTCAGTCATACCCATGTGGCCCTGTCCTTCCAGTCCTTCCTGGGGGGGACAGGGTGGGCTGTGCTGCAGGGACAGGATGCAGGGACTCAGCTGGTGGCTGACCCATGGGAGCACTGAAGTGAGGGCCCGCTTCACTGCTGCCATCTCCCCCATCAGGGAAGAAAAATAACAACAAAGCAAAGGTCAAGCAAGAAACAACACTGGGTTTTCCCGGCTGCAGTGGCTGGCCACTGGGGTAGGCTCTCCCCACACCTCCCAGTGGCCTGAGGCCAACCTCCTGTTTGTCATTCTCGAGGGTTGGAGACACTGGGTCTCAGACCCCCCAGCTGCAGGGTCCAGGCCTGGCCAGCTCCCCATGGGAAGCAGGAGCTCAGCCAAAGCTCAGTGCTGTGTCCTGGAAAAGAAACAACTCTGCCTTGGCATCTTTTCCTTAAAAAAACAAAAACAAACAAACTAATCATTTTTATCTTCAATGGTGAAACAGTCAAAAGTACAACAAATAATATAACTCGTATGTACCCCTTACCAAGATGCTTAAGTGTTGCTATTATGGGAAACATCTTGCTTCTTTAAAAAAAAGTGAACAGTTGAAAATACTGCCAGGTCACCCCTTCATCCCTCCCCCGCCCTGAGGATGCGCCCTTAAGTTGACGTAGTATCACTACATGTGGGTTTCAACATTTTACCACATATATATTTATTCATTAAAATATACAGATAACAATTTTGTGTGGTTTTTGATTTACATAAATGTCAGACTTCAAATATATTTCTGCAATTTGTTTTTGGTACTCTACCTGCTAGCTTTGGAATTTATCAATGTAAATATTGATGTCTAGATTTAAGATTGTTTATTAGCTAATTCACAGGCCCACCAGCTATGTCAAACATTTTCACCAAAATTTGGTGTTGCCAGATCAATGATTTTTTGCTGAGCTGATGGTTTCAAAATTCCCTGATATCTAGTGAAGCCAAGCCCATCTCTATGTGCTTGTTGTCCATTTGGGCTTCTTGCTTTTTAAATTGCCTGTGTGTTCAGTCCATGTTTCTACTCTTTAGAATGTAGGGGTTCTTTATAAATTTGGGATTTATTTGTAATTTCCATAGATTCTTCCAATATATGAATTTCCTTTCATTTTGTTTGTAGAATCTATTTTATTGTAGTTGAGATTTGCTTTTTAATGGAGTTAATCTTATTGATCTTTTGTTTTATTTTTATTATGGAATTTATAATAGATTTTAACAGATACCCTTTAAGAATTTTCCTTCTATTTCTAGAGGGCTGATAATTTTTTTCTTTTCATGGCTGGGTATTTTTGGGGTTTTGTTTTTCTGCACTTGCTTTTCTGCATTTATTGAAGTAATCACTCACTTCCTATTTCTCCCTTTAATCTTTTAATGTGGTGACATATTAATAGAATTTCCAAATTTAATACTTGACAATAATATACATAAGACTTGATTTCCTAATATTGTATTCATAATTTTGGTATCTATTACCATATCTATTGGTATCTATTACCATATTGGTATCTATTACCATATCTATTGGTATCTATTACCATATTTGGTATCTATTACCATGAGATTGATCTGGAATTTTCTTTCAACACATTATCCATGTCTGCTTTAGGTATCAGGATGATACTGGTCTCTCAAAATGAGGTGGGGCACTTTTCCTGTTCTGATTTCTTGGAGAATTTATATATTTATAATAGATATGATGTTGAACATTTTCACCAAAATTTGGTGTTGCCAGAGAGCAGAGAAAAAGGACATAGCCACAAGAAGCAGGGAGTCCACAAGCCAGCGACCTCTGGAGATGAAGAAGGAAAATGCCTCCCAGGGAGCTTCATGAAATAGGAAGCCAGGAGACAAAGTAGCAGATGATGCTGTGTTTGCCATGTGCCCTTCCAGGTGAGAAAGAAACTGTGACCATGTTTGCCATGTGCCTTCTCACTTGAGAGAGAAACCCTGAACCTCATTGGCCTTCTTGAACAAAAGTATCTTTCCCTGGGTGCCTTAGATTGGACATTTCTATAGACTTGTTTTAACTGGGACATTTTCTCAGCCTGATAATTGTAAACTAGCAACATATTAAATTCCCCTTTTTAAAAGCCATTCTGTTCTTGGTGTATTGCATTCCGGCAACTAGCAAACTAGAACACCATTATAATCATATAGACATGGCTTCACCACTACAATCTACATGAGGACATTTCCATTTCTTCTGCAAAGAATCCATACCCCTCCCCCATATCCCCCACTTTTGACATTTAGCTTTGGCATAATATCTTTGTTACATTCAATGGAAGCATATTACAATGTTACTATTGACCCTAGTTTGCAATGATTGCATTTTTCCTGCATACCATCCATTTTCAACACTTTGCAATGTTAACATTCACTTGCTCTCCCTAGTACAAAAAACATTCTTATATTTGTACATTTAGTCACTTCATTGTTCACTCTAGGCATGGCTAAGTCATACTGTCTCAGGTTTTATCCTCTATCTTTCCTTCTGGTGTCACACATGCTCTCAGCCCCCCTCCTTCCACCACACTCACACTCAGCTTCATCAGTGTATTTATATTACTGTGATACCATCAGGTAGTATTGTGTTATCCATTTCTGAATTTTTACCATCAGTCCTGTTGCACAATCTGTATTGCTTTAGCACCAAGTGCCCAAATGCTACCCTCTTTCTATCTCCTGATAACCTGTGTTCTCATCTTTAGCTGTCAAAGTTTGCTCATTAATATTAATTTATATTAACCACACAGTATTTGTCCTTTTGTTTCTGGCTAATTTCACTCAGCATAATGAACTCATAAGGTTCATCCACATTGTTTCATGCTTCATGACTTGATTCTGCCTTACAGCTGTATAATATTCCACTGTACGTATATACCACAGCTTGTTTAGCCACTTGCTTGTTGATGGACATTTGGGCTGTTTTCATCTCTTGGCAATAATGAATAATGTCACTATAAACAAATGTCCGTTTGTGTCCTTACCTTCCATTCCCCTGAATATATACATAGTAATGGGATTGCTGGATCATATGGCAATTCTATACTTAGCTTCCTGAGGAACTTCCAAACTGCCTTCCACAGCAGTTTTACATTTTACATTCCCACTAAAGTGAATAAGTGTGCCTCATTCTCCACATCCTCTCCAGCACTTATTGTTTCTGATTTTTTTCCCCATAATCATCTTTCTAGTATGTGGGTGATGATCTCAATGTGGTTTTCATGTGTATTTCCCTAATAGCATGTTTCTCAGCCCTATTCATGGATGACTGTTTAGTTAGATATAGAATTTAAGGTTTTCAAATATTTTCTTTTGGCATTCTTAAGGTATTCCATTCTTTTCTGGCCTTTACAACTATGTTGGAGAAGTCTGCTACTGATATATTTTGTTCTTTTTCTTTCTGGTTCCTCCTATGACCTTCTCTTTGTCTTTGTGCACTTTAATTTCACTGTTAGGTGTCTACATGTGTTTCTTTGTAATCATGCTCAGCACTCAGTATACGAGGTGAATCTTAGGATTTATGTCTTTCATCAATTTTGGAAATTTTTAAACCAGTTTGAATATTTCCCATCTCCCAGTATCACTATTATTTTGTCTGAGATTTCTATTTGACACATATTTTCATTCTACCCTCCATGGTTCTTAACTTCTGCTCAAAAATTTTTGTCTCTATTTTGTGGCCTGTGAGGTCTCACAGCATTCAGGGGTCTGTGAATAGAAAAACAATTTCAGCAGAGATTGAACTGTGGGGTTCCAGGAAAGTTTCTTTGTAAAGTTTGCATTTGTTTCTGAAAGACCCCCCTTCTGAGTTATCACTGGCCAGGTCTCAATTTTTAAAAATTAAGTGATGGGCTTAGGGGTTCCTGGTGGGGAGTGAGAGTTTGTGTGCTAAATCCATTAGGCCATGCTCATGAATTCTGAGAATATATGTATGTATATATGTACTGATGCTCCCATTTGCAACCTGGGCCTGGAGATGGAACCTTCTTGCTCCCCAGGGCTCCTGCCCACTCTGAGGTTATCCAGGACTTTCCTTATTTGCAGCTTTATAGGTGTTAGAGGCAGAGCCTAGAGGCTGTCACATCTGCCCCTCCATCCTGAATGTGTCCCAGTCTCAGCTTCTGCCCTTAAGCTGACTTTGGCACCCAAAGCACTGGGCAATGAAGCTGGCAATGCCCCCCATGCCTCCCGCAGGCAGCAGCACCCCAGGGCATAGTGGAGAGCTCCGGGCCCCTGTGCCTGCTGTGGTGGGTGCCACAAGAGGGTTTCCAGATTCTACAGTTCACGGTGCTGTTGAGCCAAATCCCCTCACTCTGAAGAGCAATTTCTTCCTGATGCTTGCAACAGCAAGAAGAGACAGAAATGTTTCCATGCACCTACTTGGAGAAATCCACACTCTCTGAAGATCTCCTGGGAAGACTGCCAGGTGTTGAAGTTTTGGCATCTGGAGAGAAACATCTGGGGTCATCCACTGTGGGCCCCTTCCAGGGGCTGCCAGGCCTCACAGCTTCAGGGTACAGAGTCGGGCCATGGGAACCCCAGACCGTGCTGAGGGCAAGGACCACCCAGTGTCCCCACTCAGCAATACCCACCCACTCCCCCCTTGTCTCCTGCCACCTGGGAAACTTCACTCCATCTCTCAAAGGTGAGGCAATCCCGAGTGTAGATTGCAGGTGGGGAGTGAGAGCCATGCCGTGTCAAGCTTCCCCTGGGACCTTCCACCACTCTGCAACTGATGGAATCTCATTTCCTCAGACTCTGCTTTCTGAAGACACTTCTTCCAGATCGACGGAAACTGATGCCAAAGGCTCTTTCAACACCTCAGTCCTGTTTTACCTGGTGCAGAGGCCTGATCCAGAGGTCTTATTTAAGGTCGAGTTCAGCAACCCATGTTTATTGAAAATCACATATTTGGTATCTCCTTATGACACTTTTTACCATTACTTCTTAAACATTAGGAAGAATGAATCCATTTCTAAGCTAAAATATTTAATTCTGATGAGACACTATAAAATATGACCTGCAAATAGACATTTGTGTACAAACATGATAATACTGAAACAACAAAATTTGGGACTTGTTCATCAAGCCTCGTACACTGAACTTAATTTTATTTTTCCTTCTTTGCCTTAGATAAGGCATGATGAGGAAAATTAGGAAGTGTGGCACACTGGAGAGAGGTTTAGAGTCAGAAATCTCAATTTAATCCCAGTTATGAGCTGTGGATTTGGGGCAAATCACTTAGCCTCTCTGGGATTCAGCTTCTGTGTTGAACAGGCCAGGGCTTTTCAAAGCAATTGTTCACACTCCAGGCCCCTCAGTGAAACAGTTACTTCCCAGCAGAAGAGTGACAAGGCTCTGTGGGCAGCTGGGAGGGGTGTGGCTCACACACCCAGGATCCCTGGGGGCACCTCCAGGAAGGCCTCAGGGCAAACAGCTGTAAGCTTCCAGACTCACCTTGTCAGGCTCTGCCAGCCTTCCTTGAGTTGGCATTGAGCCAGACAACCAGGAAATGCTCAGCCAAACTGACTGCATTAAACAGTGTTCCCATGAGAAAAAGCCTTCCAGTTTCCTAGCAACAGAAATCAGGGCCTGCCAGCCACAGCACAAAATGATATTCTTTGAAAACGTGGGGAAAAAATGGGTAATTGAGTTTAACCCTTAGCATCTAATGTGATGTCACTATAAATTATTATAAATGAGGCTAAGGTTTGCTAGTTCCTTACCACTCCCACACTGCAGCCTGTCACGCATCCATGAAGAGACAAGTGTTGTAGAATTCCCATTGTACTGAAGATGAAAGCTACTGAGAATATTTTTCCTTTCTTTGATCCAAGTTTTACATGGGAAAGGAAAATATTCAAACACAGCGTTGGAACACTCCGTGTCCCCTTGTCTTTTTTTTTTTTTTGATAAACATCATTTCCCCCTTCTAGAGAGAAGAAAAAATCATTTAGCGGGTTAGTGACCCAGCAATATCACACACCTATTAAATGGCAGAAAGAAACCCAGACTTTATTTACATCTGTAATTTTTATTAAGGCATTAATTAACATATAGTGTTTTTGGTCAAATGTTTATATTTCATTTCTTTTCCCCCCTACTTTTTATTTAAAATTTTGAGACTATATAAAAGTTGAAAATTTTGAATATTTTTCATTAGATAGTGGTCTGTACTCTGAAATTTTAAGACCATATAAAATATTCAGTTTCATAACAACATTTCACCCAATGGTTTTTTCATTGTTGATCTTGATTTTGCTGAAATCATTTACTTATTGAAGGCTGCAAAAGGTGATGGTTTTGCAGTTCTGCTGCTCCATCCACATTTCTTAGCTTGCACTCTGCTTATAAAGAAGAGCTCTCTCTCTTTTTCTCTCTCTGCTAGTTTGTTATCACTATGCACTGCCTCTTTAAACTCTGTTCCTTTCAACCTAAGTTGAGCTCTTTAAGAAGTCCCTCCTGTGGAAAATGTATTGGGAAGGCACAACAATTTAGGATTATTTGCTCACAGTTTCTTCCAAAATCTTAGCAAGGAGGATGTGCTGGTTTGAAAGGAAGCATGCTCCCTAAGAAAATCCATGTTTTAATATAAATCCCATTTCATAAAGGTAGAATAATCTCTATTCAATACTGTATGTTTGAAACTGTAATGAGATTATCTCCTTGGTTGATTTGATTTAGTTAAGAATGGTTCTTAAACTGGATTAGGGGATGACATGTCTCCACCCATCTGAGTGGGTCTTAATTAGTTTCTGAAGTCCTATAAAAGAGGAAACATTTTGGAGAATGAGAGATTCAGAGAGAGCCAAGAATGCTGCAGCACCATGAAGCAGAGAGTCCACCAGCCAGTGACTTTTGGAGATGAAGAAGGAAAATGCCTCCTGGGGAGCTTCATGAAACCAGAAGCCAGGAGAGAAAGCTAGCAGATGACGCCATATTCACCATGTGCCCTTCTAGCCAAGAGACAAGCCCCAACTGTGTTTGCCATGTGCCTTCTCACTTGAGAAACCCTGAACTGCATTGGCCTTCTTGAACCAAGGTATCTCTCCCTGGATGTCTTAGATTGGACATTTCTATAGACTTGTTTTAATTGGGACATTTTCTCAGCCTTAGAACTGTAAATTAGCAGCTCATTAAATTCTCCTTTTTAAAAGCCATTCTGTTTCTGTTTCCAGCAGCTAGCAAGCTAGAACAGAGGATAAAGCCAATCGTTTTCTAGAAGTGAAGTTTTTATTTATTAATAAGAAAATTAAAATTACATTATTAAGTAACTAATGAAAATAGAGAAGTGGCAACAAAGGTGTAGGAAACATGTTGTTTTTTCTTTGTAGAGAAAGTTTATGAAATCCTCAAACTGTTCATTTGATTTCAGGCTAAGAAAAAGAGTCTGAGATGTTCTGTTTTAACTTTGTAACCCTCTGAGCTCTATAAAGAGAGGTTCTAGTCCTAGTGTTGTAAGTGTAATCAGTGCGAAAGGAGTTCATGGAATATCTGAAAAGTTTCAAAACTGGGACACAATGCTTTTCTAATTACCACCCCTTAAATAAGCTAACAAAGGCAAAACCACCTTAGCTTGGGTCACGATATGTGACATGAAACCAAGCACAGTATGACACAGGTGATAGTGTTTCTCAAGAGAAGAGAAACCACTGGATGATATATTTTCAATTGAAATTCCCACAACTGAAATTCCCTCTTTATAGATATCACTCACAGAAAGCTTCTCAGAGTGTGGCAAGTGGTAAACATTCCTTAATTTAGTACACAGGGAAGAAGGCTCTTGAGACCTAGCCTTCTTATGATCAAGCATCATTTAAAGAGGGACTACTGCTTTCTTGGTATGGGTTTTCAAACTGGGGACACAGCTCCTGCACAGAGACACCTTGAAAATTTCTGACCAAGAGAAATTTTGGGATGGTGGGATGGGTGGGTACAGGTATCAACTTGGCCAGGTGATGGTGCCCAGTTGTCTGGTCAGACAAACACTGGCCAAACTACAAGGACATTTCATGGCTGGTTGATAAACCAGAAGACTGGTTCATAAACCAGAAGGTTGGTTCATTTAATCATCAATCAGTTGATTGCATCTGTGGCTGATTACATCTACAATCAACTAAGGCATGTCTTCCACAAAGGAGAGAATCCAATCAGTTGAAGACTTTTAAGGGAGAAAAGAGAATTTTCACTGCTTCTTCAGCCAGTGAGCCTCTCCTGCAGAGTTTATCAAGGAACTTCATCAGAGTTTCCAGGCTTACAGCCTGTCCTGTGGATTTTAGACTCTTGCACCCATGGTTGCATGAGATACCTTTATAAATATCATATTTACAGATATCTTCTGTTGGTTTGGTTTCTCTGGAGATTCCTGACTAACATAGATGGCAATTGAGGACCTAAGGGATTTCATTATGAAGCTGTGTTTGCATCTCAGGTGAAATGATTTTCCTTAGATTATGTTTTACAGACAAATAACATATCAGCATAGTTTTCTAAGATGGCTTCTTTCATACTTTGCATGAGAATGAGAAAATTCTTGTGTTCACCTCAAAAACGGGGAGTGGAGTTACTGATGGAAATTACGGGAAGGCTGAAACTTTCTCCATGTCATGTGACACATCACTTTTCTGCACTCAAGTACTTCAGTCTAAATAGAGATGACAGATGTGTTTGCAAATAATTATAATAAAATACGGGGTTGGTGGGAAAGGAGAAGGAAAAAAGTGACATTAAGGAATCTAAGTGGTGCTGAAACCAGGTATTCATGTTGGAACGTGAGGGCACAACCCTGGGATTTTCCTTCAGAGAACTTCAAGGACAGCATGTGACATAGGCTTTTCCTGTTCTCTGTCCTTGAAGCCAGGGCCTGGGAGCCTTCACCCCCATCATTCCAGGTTTCCCTCACTGGGCAATAGCTCTAGGGGAGGACAAGCTCCCAAATGGGGCCAGGGTGGGGGGATGGGAGTATAGGAAAAAAAATTGAGGGGGGACTAAAGATCAAGAAGTGGTGAGACTGATGGCTTAGCAAAAACGGGTAGGATGCCAGAGAGGGGAGAGAAAAAGGCCTTGTAGCCCATAATGGCCGAGTCCAAAAGTGCCCTGTGGCTGAGGCTCGAGGAATTGGTAGGTTGTTGAAGAAAAGTTGCAGAACAACAATTGAGATCCTCATTTCCTCTTCTGTCAGTAACACAAGCCATAGTTCAAATCTATCACCACTGCCATGTCCTCCTGACTAGGTTTGCTGAGCTCAAACCTCATGCTGTCACCAAGAGGTCTCGCCAATGCCACCTGCCCACCACCCCTTCTTGGAGCAAGCCTGTGGGACTGCTGGGAAGAGTATTCATATTTCTCCTAAGGAAGCTGTACACTCTCATTAGGACAACAGTCAGTAATAATGCCTATGTTGCACACATTCCAATTATGCCGAATATATCACTATGCGAGTTCATGACCTAAATCATGATACAATAGAGTCTGGCAAAATAAGATACTTTCTATAGAATATAAGCATAGCTTGATGATTTAACCCTTTCATTCAGGCTTTTCATCTAAAGAAGGATGAAAACACTAAGAATTAGTTTCACAAAGAAAATGATTGACACAAATACAACTTGCTTCCATATACAAGCAATGAAGACCATTTCCATCAGTTTATTGTGTCACAACTTAGAACAATACTTAGAACATAACTTAGAACAATAAAGTTTAAAATAAAGTTCAAACTTTATTTTATAAGAGACCTTGGAATTTAGTCAGTTGGTTAATAGGATTTCAAATTCAGGCTGCTGATTCCAAAGGGGAGTGCAGGCTAGCAGGGAACAGCACATGAGTAAAGGATTGGTGTTTCTACTAATGATAGTTACAGCACCTTTTGTGAGAAACAGTTAGAAGCTCTTTTGTCATTCATTTGTTTCAACAGAGCTGTCTTGCAACAATTTGTAGGACAGTATTTTAGGGTCAGATTTAGGTGGCTTAAAATCTGACCATTTTATAATTGCTAAAAAACATGCTTACAAAACAGTACTTTTCCAAATCACCGAGTTATTCTGCAATCAACTGTGACTTGGTTTTTAGTTCATTATATTTTGTTCTTTCTGGTATACATTGTCATTTGTTTTGCATCCATCTTCAAATACACATCTCATTTATTCTTAGATTGAAGACTTTCATTATGTACTTACAAAGGCTAAGGTATAATTGAAATTAAGGGTAGCTTGTTTATGATAATAGCAATTTCCTTTCTCACCCATGGATTTTAGACTCTGTTCTCATTCTAATTTAGAATTTATCATTAAACAATCCTTTCAAACTAGTGATCCATTTTATTTTCAAATCACAGTGCCTTCCTCTGAAACATCACATTGTGCCAGTGAGAGGACGTGGAAGCTGCTTAATGGCTTGCTGCAGTTGAAGTGTTCTGTTGGCGGGCCACGTGTTCAGGTCTTACTAGATAAGGATTTTTACCTTTTAAGGTTTTTAATTGGCTTCCATGTCATTTCATTCAACATACTTAAGCTCTCTTACATAGATAAATAAACAATATTCTCTTGCAGCCCCAATCAGTATACATGATTCAAATACATTTTATCATTACCTCTAAGGTACATGTACATGAACAGGTAAGGGTGACAAAGTGTTGTTATTATTGCTCCACATCAGACTTAAAACATACTCATCATTTTAGTAAGGTCTGGCCACAAACAAACTCTAAAAGTGACTCCTGTAACAAGCCACAACTCACATAGCTTTTATGGGGTCTCATAATGCAGCCAGAAATGTGATGGTTGGCTGTGGTGGAAAGAGCCTGGTGGTGTGGAAGGGGACACTAATGAGGTGCAGGGGGGGGGGTCTGGTTGAATCCTGTGACCCCATTACATGCTAATGATGTAGAGGCAGCTCCTGCCCACTGGGCATCCCCATGGAACTGACCATCAGATAGAAGAGCCCAGGCACCTGCTGCCAGGGAATGCCCATTGCCCCTGAGCAAGGGAGAGTGAAACTGACCACACTTCTAGAGGGTAGATGGCTTCAACTCAGGGGCCCAGAGACTCGGTGGGACACCCATAGGAGTAGCAAGGCACTTGAGAGGGCTTGGTCTCAAGAACAAGGAGAGACCACTGCTGGTGTCAGAGGTGTCGTGTCCGAGAACGCAGTAACATGTGGTGTCCCTTAGGATGGAGAATACTGAAGTCATGCCTTATTCAGGCAAGACTGGCATGCAGCTGAGTCTACAGGTGAGCATCCTGTGGGCCTGCTTATTGCAGAGGAGACTGGAGGCCAAGGGTGAAGATGGGTGAAGCATGGGTAAGATGGTAAACACCTCCCACTTCCACAGTGTGGCTGGGAGGTTGGCACAGCTTCTACAGGCTGCTCGGCCTCAGCCCCGGTGTCTTAGCCTCCCAGCTTCCTCCACTTCTTGAACCTCTTGAGAACCCTTTCCACCCTTCAACTGGGCCGTTCCCACACCTGCCCCCCAGTGGCCTTCCAGCTTCTCCCCAGGATGTTTTGGCCTCTGGCATCCCCCACCTGGGCCTTCTGCCTCCCCCAGTCCACTCCAACCCAGAGCCTTTGAGATGCTGGGGCTTTAAGGATGTCTAAACCCAACTTGGCAGAAAGTATTTGATAAACATTTGTTGAATCAGGTTGAAAATCGCTTACCAAATAAAACTCTTTCAATGCATGAAGTTTTCAGGTTCTCAGTGTATCCTGGAGCCCATGAAATTGGTATAGTAGAAAGAGCACATCCTGGGACCAAATAGGAAGCTGGTGATTAGCAAGCCTTGTGATATATATTTTTTAATATTTAGGGAAGCCCTATGATTTTAAGTGAGTTATTTAATTTCCTTGTCATCTTCCTTATAAAATACAAGGATTTTTAAAAACCTCCAAAAATGCATTCTCATTCCAAAATGTTGGATTCTCAGCGTTCATAACTGCACCTCTGTCTCTATACTCTCCTCCCATGAGGAGGATATCCCTGGCCAGGGCCTGAGGTCAGGACCCCACACTGTGACCCTCCTGGGGCACAAGGCTCAGGACCCCCACATTGTGACCCTCCTGGATGGGACGTGGCTCAGGACCCCACACTGTGACCCACCTGGACTGGATGAGGTCAGGACCCCACACTGTGACCCTCTTGGATGGGACGAGGTCAGGACCCCACACTGTGACCCTCCTGGATGGGACGAGGTCAGGACCCCACACTGTGACCCACCTGGATGGGACAAGGTCTCTCTCATCAGTTGTGGCATTCGATTCCTCCAGGTCTTGGGTGTGAAATAATCTGCGATTTGGGGGATGTAGTAAATGAATTAAACCTATGGCATAATATAATAATGCCTTAAAAATGATGCAAACTTAAAAAATAATTTTTATTTCTATTTGTTAAGTTCCATAGGTGATTTGATTCCCAGGAATGAATAACTAAAAATTGCTCTTTTGAGGCCAAATTTCCAAATCTATGCACTTGGTCTCAAAACTAATGAAGACATCAATGGAATATCCATTGATTTAGCCTATTTTTAGCTAAAGTGATCCTAACTGATGCTGGATGGGTTTTGGCCAAAAAGTAGAACCCCTAGCGTGAACGACAAACTATATTCCGATTTTGGCTTCCCATGATTCAAAACCACATTGTTAACAAGCAGACTGTGGGTAGATGTTTAATTACTAATATTAGTGCTGGGGCATACAAGCCAGTAAGTGGGAATGCACAATGTGAATATAAAATACACAATTAACAGAAAATGCATACTAAAAGAATCTTAATTAATGAATGGATATACTATTGAGTTAGCTTTCCTAAGTAGGTCAAAACTGGAAAGCTGTCCAAATAATGCATAACGTTTCTTTTTTCTTCATGGTTTGGGGCAAGAAATTAATTGTGACCTGTTCAAATGTCGTCACTAGATGAATGTGAGCCTGAATATGGGGTCCTGAATCATGAATGGAGGCATTTTTCTTGGGGCATCTGATTACACTGGATATCAAACAGATTACTATTTTTCTTGGAAAAGATGGAATGTTAAGTTTGTTCCTGGGACAAGAGGACTTGAGACTTGGAAATAAAATGCCTCTTTCCCCAGCCATGCCCAGCTTCTGCTGTAGTAAATACTGTTTCAGTTTAGAAAACATTACTGAACACATTGTGGGAAATGCAATGCTGGAGAAAGCAAGGTCTCTACCTCCAAGGACGTAAATTCTCATGGGGGTGCACGACTCCTCATCTCTAAGACCTACCAGCAGCTGCATCTGCTACTCAGGCAGATACAGTTTTGGTTGAAAATGAGTTTCTCTTTTTTTTTCCTCTACATAATTACTAAGGTGAAGTTCCAAAGGAGAGCATTTTCTTTCATAGAAGTTGCAAGTGCGACTGAAGGCCCTCACTCCCCACCTGGGGACAGGCGGAGGAGACCCTGGGATGTGGTTTCTGGCCACGGATCTGGTTGGCGGGGTGGGGGGGGCACCCTGGTCATGACCCCGAGTCTCCTGGAAGGTGAGGTGAGAGCACACGTGGAGGCAGTTCCTGGAGGGTGTGGGTGGCAGGGCTGCTGTAAGGGCAGTGAGTCCAGCTCCCACCGGGAAGCTGACCATCAATCTGGTGACCGGAGCATCAGGGTCCTGACCATTCAGAGAGGAGGCGACCCGACTGCCCATCAGCTCCATTGGGCCTCCTGACTCTCAGCTGCATTTCTCTATTTCGGTCTCACACTACACTGCTGTCTTCCACGTTTCACGGGGACGCTCGACCAAGATCGCGTTACTGGGAAGAATGACATTTGGGAAGCACTGCCCGGGATGGCTGAGGGTGGAGGCCGGTGGCTTTGTGTGAAGGAGCCACAGGGGTCAGCCTGGTCGGCAAGGTGGCCACGGCCGCAATAACCTCATCAGAACTAAAGATGGCCAAGGGCGACCTCGTCTCCCGTCGCGACCCCAGCCGCGGTTCCTCCCACCACTGAGAAGGGGCTGCCAGCTCCGGGCCAACCCACATGCGTCCCCTGTCCTGTGCTGACCTGGCCCCACCCTACACCCCGCCTCCTGCCTGGGCACTCATGGCGGGAAAGGGGCATGAGCAAAAGCCCAGCACAAAAGCCCTGCGGCCCCGGCACTTACTTCCTCTCCTCCGCGCCCCTGCTGATGGAGGACCTGGGCCCCGCGAGGTCCAGGGACGCTTCCCAGCTCCAAGCCCAGTGCCCACACAGCGGAGTATATTCTCTCACCCCTGACATGCCTTGACATCTGCTCAGTGGTGGGAAAGCAGCCCCTGGCTAATGTCTCCATCCAACACAAATAAAACACTGTGATAAATCAGTGGATTAAAAACAGCTTTCCTGACTTCCTGGAAGATGGCGGCTTAGTAAGACGCGCGGATCTTAGTTTCTTCTCCAGGACACCTACTAGGGGAGTAGAAACGATACAGAAAGCGCCCAAAGCCACAACAGAGATAAAAAAGACAGCGTACCCCATCCTGGAACAGCTGGCTGGCTGAGAGAAGCAGCTCGGGTGAGATCGCCGAGGCGCGCGGGCCTTACCGGGCGGGGTGGCAAGCGGCCGGAGTTACTCCCTTCCCCCTTCCCGGGCCGGCTGGGAGAATTGGAGAGGCGGTCCCCTGAAACCAAGGCGACTGGCGCCCACACCACGCGCAGCCCCCGAACCAACTGAGAGAATTGGATCGGAAACCCCCAGGCCGCGGAGAACGGTGACGGGTGGGGGAGGCCCCTTCCAAACCCGTGACTCCCGGGGAACGTGCACTCTCTCGGGTGGGCCGCTGCCGCTGGCGCCCTCCCGCCACTCTTGTTGCCCAGGGCCGACTAGGAAATTCGGACGGGCTCTTTCCCTGGCTGCGGCGACCAGCAACCCTCCCTGCGTTCGGACCCCGGGCCGGCTCAAGCCGTTTCGGCTAGCGAATCCCCAGGACGGTGAGAGTTTTCCAAAGTTTAAGGTCCCACAGCACCTTTTACTGGTGGGACCCGCAGACAAACGGGTGCCACGAGCGCCACCTACTGGGCAGGATAAGAAAAACAGAACCCAGAGATTTCACAGAAAAATATTACAACCTTGCTGGGTCCAACACCAAGAGAAATCTGAATAAATGCTCAGACGCCAGCAGCAGAAGATAACTGTCCACGCTCAAAAGATTGAGAATATGGCTCAGTCAAAGGAACAAACCAATAGCTCAAATGAGACACAAGAGCTGAGACAACTAATGCTGAATATACGAACAGAAATGGAAAACCTCTTCAAAAATGAAATCGATAAATTGAGGGAGGACATGAAGAGGACATGGGCTGAACATAAAGAAGAAATAGAAAAACTGAAAAAACAAATCGCAGAACTTATGGAAGTGAAGGATAAAGTAGCAAACATAGAAAAAATAATGGATAGCTACAATGATAGATTTAAAGAGACAGAAGATAGAATTAGTGATTTGGAGGATGGAACATCTGAATTCCAAAAAGAAACAGAAACTATAGGGAAAAGAATGGAAAAATTTGAACAGGGTATCAGGGAACTCAAGGACAATATGAACTGCACAAATATACGTGTTGTGGGTGTCCCAGAAGGAGAAGAGAAGGGAAAAGGAGGAGAAAAACTAATGGAAGAAATTATCACTGAAAATTTCCCAACTCTTATGAAAGACCTAAAATTACAGATCCAAGAAGTGCAGCGCACCCCAAAGAGATTAGACCCAAATAGGCGTTCTCCAAGACACTTACTAGTTAGAATGTCAGAGGTCAAAGAGAAAGAGAAGATCTTGAAAGCAGCAAGAGAAAAACAATCCATTACATACAAGGGAAACCCAATAAGACTTTGTGTAGATTTCTCAGCAGAAACCATGGAAGCTAGAAGACAGTGGGATGATATATTTAAAATACTAAAAGAGAAAAACTGCCAACCAAGACTCCTATATCCAGCAAAATTATCCTTCAAAAATGAGGGAGAAATTAAAACATTCTCAGACAAAAAGTCACTGAAAGAATTTGTGACCAAGAGACCAGCTCTGCAAGAAATACTAAAGGGAGCACTAGAGTCAGATACGAAAAGACAGAAGAGAGAGATATGGAAAAGAGTGTAGAAAGAAGGAAAATCAGATATGATATATATAATCCAAAAGGCAAAATGTTAGAGGAAAATATTATCCAAACAGTAATAACACTAAATGTCAATGGACTGAATTCCCCAATCAAAAGACATAGATTGGCAGAATGGATTAAAAAACAGGATCCTTCTATATGCTGTCTACAGGAAACACATCTTAGACCCAAAGATAAACATAGGTTGAAAGTGAAAGGTTGGGAAAAGATATTTCATGCAAATAACAACCAGAAAAGAGCAGGAGTGGCTATACTAATATCCAACAAATTAGACTTCAAATGTAAAACAGTTAAAAGAGACAAAGAAGGACACTATATACTAATAAAAGGAACAATTAAACAAGAAGACATAACAATCATAAATATTTACGCACCGAATCAGAATGCCCCAAAATACGTGAGGAATATACTGCAAACACTGAAAAGGGAAATAGACTCATATACCATAATAGTTGGAGACTTCAACTCACCACTCTCATCAAGGGACAGAACATCTAGACAGAGGATCAACAAAGAAATAGAGAATCTGAATATTACTATAAATGAACTAGACTTAATAGACATTTATAGGACATTACATCCCACAACAGCAGGATACACCTTTTTCTCAAGTGCTCATGGATCATTCTCAAAGATAGACCATATGCTGGGTCACAAAGCAAGTCTTAACAAATTTAAAAAGATTGAAATCTTACACAACACTTTCTCGGACCATAAAGGAATGATGTTGGAAATCAATAATAGGCAGAGTGCCAGAAAATTCACAAATACGTGGAGGCTCAACAACACACTCCTAAACAACGAGTGGGTCAAAGAAGAAATTGCAAGGGAAATTAGCAAATACCTCGAGGTGAATGAAAATGAAAACACAACATATCAAAACTTATGGGACACAGCAAAGGCAGTGCTAAGAGGGAATTTTTTTTTTTTTTTTTGAGAGAGGGAGGAAGGGAAGGAAAGACAGAGAGAAGGAAGGAAGGAAGGGAGAAATCTTTAAACATTTTCTTGTTTTATTATATTTTGTTTGTTTGTTTCTTACATGGGCTGGGGCCGGGAATCGAACCGGGGTCCTCCGGCATAGCAGGCAAGCACTCTTGCCCGCTGAGCCACCGCGGCCCGCCCCGCTAAGAGGGAAATTTATTGCTCTAAATGCCTATATCAGAAAAGAAGAAAAGGCAAAAATTCAGGAATTAACTATCCATTTGGAAGAACTGGAGAAAGAACAGCAAGCTAACCCCAAAGCAAGCAAAAGGAAAGAAATAACAAAGATTAGAGCACAAATAAATGAAATTGAAAACATGAAAACAATAGAGAATATCAATAAGGCCAGAAGTTGGTTCTATGAGAAAATCAATAAGATTGATGGGCCCTTAGCAAGATTGACAAAAAGAAGAAGAGAGAGGATGCAAATAAATAAGATCAGAAATGGAAGAGGAGACATAACTACTGACCTCACAGAAATAAAGGAGGTAATAACAGGATACTATGAACAACTTTACGCTAATAAATACAACAATTTAGAGGAAATGGACGGGTTCCTGGAAAGACATGAACAACCAACTTTGACTCAAGAAGACATAGATGACCTCAACAAACCAATCACAAGTAAAGAAATTGAATTAGTCATTCAAAAGCTTCCTAAAAAGAAAAGTCCAGGACCAGATGGCTTCACATGTGAATTCTACCAAACGTTCCAGAAAGAATTAGTACCAATCCTCTTCAAACTCTTCAAAAAAATCGAAGTGGAGGGAAAACTACCTAATTCATTCTATGAAGCCAACATCACCCTCATACCAAAACCAGGCAAAGATATTACAAAAAAAGAAAACTACAGACCAATCTCTCTAATGAATACAGATGCAAAAATCCTCAATAAAATTCTAGCAAATCGTATCCAACAGCACATTAAAAGAATTATACATCATGACCAAGTAGGATTCATCCCAGGTATGCAAGGATGGTTCAACATAAGAAAATCAATTAATGTAATACACCATATCAACAAATCAAAGCAGAAAAATCACATGATCATCTCAATTGATGCAGAGAAGGCATTCGACAAGATTCAACATCCTTTCCTGTTGAAAACACTTCAAAAGATAGGAATACAAGGGAACTTCCTTAAAATGATAGAGGGAATATATGAAAAACCCACAGCTAATATCATCCTCAATGGGGAAAAATTGAAAACTTTCCCCCTAAGATCAGGAACAAGACAAGGATGTCCACTATCACCACTATTATTCAACATTGTGTTGGAGGTTCTAGCCAGAGCAATTAGACAAGAAAAAGAAATACAAGGCATCAAAATTGGAAAGGAAGAAGTAAAACTATCACTGTTTGCAGATGATATGATACTATACGTCGAAAACCCGGAAAAATCCACAACAAAACTACTAGAGCTAATAAATGAGTACAGCAAAGTAGCAGGTTACAAGATCAACATTCAAAAATCTGTAGCATTTCTATACACTAGTAATGAACAAGCGGAGGGGGAAATCAAGAAACGAATCCCATTTACAATTGCAACTAAAAGAATAAAATACCTAGGAATAAATTTAACTAAAGAGACAAAAAACCTATATAAAGAAAACTACAAAAAACTGCTAAAAGAAATCACAGAAGACCTAAATAGATGGAAGGGCATACCGTGTTCATGAATTGGAAGACTAAATAT
This sequence comes from Tamandua tetradactyla, assembly GCF_023851605.1. Lineage (NCBI taxonomy): Eukaryota > Metazoa > Chordata > Mammalia > Pilosa > Myrmecophagidae > Tamandua > Tamandua tetradactyla. Next base: position 131,796,269 of record NC_135328.1, read on the forward strand.
AGTTAAGATGTCAATCCTACCTAAATTGATTTACAGATTCAATGCAATACCAATCAAAATCCCAACAACTTATTTTTCAGAAATAGAAAAACCAATAAGCAAATTTATCTGGAAGGGCAGGGTGCCCCGAATTGCTAAAAACATCTTGAGGAAAAAAAACGAAGCTGGAGGTCTCGCGCTGCCTGACTTTAAGGCATATTATGAAGCCACAGTGGTCAAAACAGCATGGTATTGGCATAAAGATAGATATATCGACCAATGGAATCGAATAGAGTGCTCAGATATAGACCCTCTCATCTATGGACATTTGATCTTTGATAAGGCAGTCAAGCCAACTCACCTGGGACAGAGCAGTCTCTTCAATAAATGGTGCCTAGAGAACTGGATATCCATATGCAAAAGAATGAAGGAAGACCCATCTCTCACACCCTATACAAAAGTTAACTCAAAATGGATCAAAGATCTAAACATTAGGTCTAAGACCATAAAACAGTTAGAGGAAAATGTTGGGAGATATCTTATGGATCTTACAACTGGAGGCGGTTTTATGGACCTTAAACCTAAAGCAAGAGCACTGAAGAAGGAAATAAATAAATGGGAACTCCTCAAAATTAAACACTTTTGTGCATCAAAGAACTTCATCAAGAAAGTAGAAAGACAGCCTTCACAATGGGAGACAATATTTGGAAATGATATATCAGATAAAGGTCTAGTATCCAGAATTTATAAAGAGATTGTTCATCTCAACAACAAAAAGACAGCCAACCCAATTACAAAATGGGAAAAAGACTTGAACAGACACCTCTCAGAAGAGGAAATACGGATGGCCAAGAGGCACATGAAGAGATGCTCAATGTCCCTGGCCATTAGAGAAATGCAAATCAAAACCACAATGAGATATCATCTCACACCCACCAGAATGGCCATTATCAACAAAACAGAAAATGACAAGTGCTGGAGAGGATGCAGAGAAAGAGGCACACTTATCCACTGTTGGTGGGAATGTCAAAGGGTGCAACCACTGTGGAAGGCAGTTTGGCGTTTCCTCAAAAAGCTGAATATAGAACTGCCATACGACCCAGCAATACCATTGCTAGGTATCTACTCAAAGGACTTAAGGGCAAAGACACAAACGGACATTTGCACACCAATGTTTATAGCAGCATTATTTACAATTGCAAAGAGATGGAAACAGCCAAAATCTCCATCAACAGAAGAGTGGCTAAACAAACTGTGGTATATACATACGATGGAATATTATGCAGCTTTAAGACAAGATAAACTTATGAACCATGTAATAACATAGATGGACCTAGAGAATATTATGCTGAGTGAATCCAGCCAAAAACTAAAGGACAAATACTGTATGGTCCCACTGATGTGAACGGACATTCGAGAATAAACTTGAAATATGTCATTGGTAACAGAGTTCAGCAGGAGTTAGAAACAGGGTAAGACAATGGGTAATTGAAGCTGAAGGGATACAGACTGTGCAACAGGACTAGATACAAAAACTCAAAAATGGACAGCACAATAATACCTAATTGTAAAGTAATCATGTTAAAACACTGAATGAAGCTGCATCTGAGCTATAGGTTTTTGTTTTGTTTTGTGTTGTTTTGTTTTGATTTTACTATTATTACTTTTATTTTTTTCTCTATATTAACATTCTATATCTTTTTCGGTTATGTTGCTAGTTCTTCTAAACCAATGCAAATGTACTAAGAAATGATGATCATGCATCTATGTGATGATGTTAAGAATTAATGATTGCATGTGTAGAATGGTATGATCTCTAAATGTTGGGTTAATTTCTTTTTTTCCGTTAATTAAAAAAAAAAAAAAAGAGAAGGGATAATTGGAGATGAAGGGATACAGACTGTACAACGGGACTGGATATAAAAACTCAGAAATGGACAGCACAATACTACCCAATTGTAATGCAATTATGTTAAAACACTGAATGAAGCTGCATGTGAGGTATAGGTTTTTTGTTTTTGTTTTTTTTGTTTTTTTTTCTTTCTATTATTGTTTTAATTCTTATTCTGTTGTCTTTTTATTTCTTTTTCTAAATCGATGCAAATGTACTAAGAAATGATGAATATGCAACTATGTGATGTTATTAAGAATTACTGATTGTACATGTAGATTGGAATGATTTCTAATTGTTTTGTTAATTCTTTTTTAAATTAATAATAAAAAAAAAACAGCTTTCCTGGAAGGCCTCGAATGTCTTATTTCTTAACACTTAGATCAGTTTTATTTTCTTCCCCAGAAGGTAGAAGCCAAGTGAAGTAGATGCTATAAATGTAAAAATGCTTTGCAGTCCGCAAAGTGCTACATTAATTAAAATAATCGATACTACTTTTTGACTCCTGAAAAATGAGAGGATTTTTCATTTTTAACTTAAATCTCTTCTTTTCAATATGTCCCACCCACACAATTTTATTGATTATCAAGTAAACTCTTTGGTTTGGACCCTAAGAATGAGCTCCATTATAAAGAAATTATCAGATTAACTCAGGTTCTTCCTGTGCAAGATTCTATAGCTCTGCTTCACTCTGATTAAAGGCAGCAGGGAAATGATGGCAATGGGATTGATTTCAAGAAATCTGGAAGTAAATTCATTGGTTATGAAGACTTGACAGAGAAAGTTCAACAGCTAAACTCAAATATATCTCTATTTTGAAATTCAACTTGACAACTGATTCTAAAAGATTTCATCATAATATGTACATTTAATTGTTACTTTCAAAAATGAAGAGTGACTAAATCCTTGATAAGATCTATGTGAAGTCAATATTAGATGCTTCAGAAAGTTTTCAGGACAAACCCACTGCCAGTATTGTCCAAACATTGTTTTTGATAGCTTACTGCTCTCAGTAAAACTTATTTAACAATCACATCCATTTATTACTAACATTATAAAATACACACAAACTAGAATTTTAAAGAATTTAACAAAGAGGAAATAAATGTTATAAAAGATTTGTATTACCCAGTTTCTTTGCAGGAATCCTTTTTATCCACTCGTCTCTTATGTGGAGGTCAGTTATGCTAAAACTAGATGACACATTCCCCAAAGCCACTTCAGTACATCTGAGCTGTGGCGTGTCATGACAGTGTGGGATGGGGTTAGAGTAAGCTTCACAGACCATGCCATCTTCATTCCATTTTCACACCTCTTATTGTTTGTCCTATTAAGCTTCAGTTTCAGTCAATACTATTGCTCAGCTATGGAAGCCATTCACCAAAAGTTATATTAGAAGCAACTATTTTACAAACTGCAATGCAAACTTGAAATTCAGTATTTAACATGTAAAACATTAATAATACAGTGGCTTGGCAGGCAGAGTTCTCGCTTGCCATGCTGGAGACCCGGGTTCGATTCCCAGTGCCTGCCTATGCAAAGGAAAAAAAAACCAATAGCTTTATCTTTTAAAAAGTCATGCAGATAATCCACATAACGATATATCCAGGAAGTAAACCTGCAAATTGATGAGGTGATTTTCCTCTCAATAAAATTTCTCAAATAAACTATATTTCACACAGATTGCATAGGGCCTTTGGGGTTGTTTTCCATGTATTTCTAACTAGAGTGGTCCCTGAGCTGCTTTCCCAGCATCCATGCTGTGGTACAGACTTTGGAAATGATCAGTTGGTGTCAAGGTCTCCAGGATAAAATGAGGCCAGTGGTCCCTCCAAGATGATCTGTGCTTTCATGTGACGTGCTCTCTCGTGGCTTAAAGGAGCTGGCCTTTTGCATCGTTCACATCAGGAGAACAATGGCAATGGCATTCAGGAGCACAGCCCTGGCCACTGGAGAGCCCCATGCTTTCGGGAGCTGGCACTGACTGCAGCCCAAGCAGCATCCTCTGTGAGCTGGATCCCCTGCGCCCACCACACCTCAGCCACCCACTCCCAGGTCTCCCTTTGCAGGTCACCATCTGTCACATCCCTGAACCACCTGGGCTATTAACAATTTTAAGCAGAGGTTTTCTTTTTAACCTAACTGCAGCCTCAGCTAATTACTGTGTAGTGACAGCTGTCTGTTATTTTTTTCTAATGCATGCTATAAATACCTGGGGCAATGTTTGCTGGTGTCCCTGGTGACGCAACGGGAGCCAGGATGGGGACAGGCCTTGGGAGGGCCCATCCAGGACCCTGAAGCAAGGCGCATCCTGGAGGCACCCTGACATGCAGCAGGCCCTGAGGCTGTGCACAGATGGCTTCTGCTCATGCACCACCTCCTCGCATATCCACTTATTTTAAAACATACCTGAGAGAACCTCAGTATCTGTGGCCACTGTGGAAAGTCTGGCTGTTATCAGAGATGTGAGATAATTTCTCAGGGAGCTGGGGCTTCTGCATGCACAAGATAGCCAGATTGCAGCCACGTGATGTCTGCTCTCTGGCTCATCCACTTTCCTCACTGCACTCACAGCATTTCCTAATGGGACAAATGCACATATTTTTCCCTAGAAAACTCAGGGCAAAGTTGGCAGTAATCTGCTTTTTGGACATATAAAACTGTTACTTATCCCTAAGTAGGATGAGTTCATATGTGCTGTTTTGTTTGGTTGCTTTTCTTTTTTTGTGTCAAGATAAACTAAATATAGGATGTGTGATTATACTACAAGGTGACAGATATCCGTGTGCCAGACATGAAAATGAATCTCATGACTTATCTCTACCTTTTGTAACATAGGATTCCCCCCTTCGGAGTTCTGACAAACTAAATGGAAAGGCAAAACTAACAATAATGAAAAAATTAAGGGGATTCCATTAAGCGTTTCTGATATCATTCCATGACACTGAATTTATTTCATATTGTTCCAAAAGTCGGTGTAAGAATTCTTTCATCCTGTTCACTTTCTGAAACAAAAATTTGACAAAGGGTTATATTTTATATTTTTGTAGCTTTTGATAAATGTCACATGAAATTATTCTGAATCCTTTCAGAGGCTTTTCCAGCCATGTCCATGCAGGACATTCTGGCCAGAAAATGATTTTATAGACCAGGAAATGGGTCAAGTGGCAACATTCTCCATTTAATTTGGTATTATCTTTGGAAAGGGGGCTAAGATTGCAGTTTAAGTAGATACTTTCTTCAGATGGTTTTTACTGTAGATAACAAAAGAAAAACATTTTGAGGGAAAATGAGGAAACTCTGAAGAACAAAGACAATTAGAATACATCTCAAGGCATATTTAGCAGTTCTTAAAATACAGTGTCTTTATTCCACCGATTGAGCTGACCGGGAAGACTTCTTAGGCCTCAGTGTGCATCAAGCATCAGCACGAGGGAGAACTCACCTGCCGGCCATGCATGGGGGCTCTGTGCACAGATAGACCACATGCTTGGTGCAGAGACTAACTGGGAAGAACGTTTTCCAGTGGCCTCAACTGGTGCAGGAATCCAGAAGGTAACAGTCTTGTCCACGTGGGGATGGGCTGTGCTTTCTGTGCTTTCCTGCTTATGGATTATGACTTCAGCTTTTTCTGTGCCACTCAGAAGCTGACAGGGCCACAGTCGAGATGGCCCTATAAACAGGGCAGGACCTTCCAGCCCTGTCCCCTTTCATGATGGAGGCCCAGCAGGGCTTGTTCTCACCTGAAACAAGGGCAGAGGCCACATGGACGTGACCCTGCATTGTGACACTTGCATGGAGGCACCAAGTGGCCATGTCGCCGGGCACACAGCAGCCTCGATTAAGGAGAGCCAGCTGCACTCAGAGCCCTTTGATGAAGTCACACCCCATATAGGGAATACTGGCCTGCAGACAGAGGCTCGGCCCTTTGAGCCAGCATGTGACATCTGCAGAGCAGGACGTTACTCACCAGCAAGAAAAACAGATACTGCACTATGCTTGCTTATTTGAGCAAATACCCCATTTTTCATCTCACTTTGCATATTTTCTAGACTTTGCTGAACCCCAGATGCTGCTCACATAAGGCCCTGAGCCACTGGCTGGTCACCCTTGCGTTCACTTCTCCCACATCTTTCCCTGGTATTCTCGGTACCTTGTCCTGCTCTCCGAAGCTGACACACTCTCAATTCCCAAGGGACGCATGTTTCCAGGTCCCCTTAAATTTCATCACTCACACCATCCAGTTGCTGCATGAGGAGGCCAGGCTTGCTTGGTGGCTGCAGGCACTGGCTGGAACAGGCCACATCTAATTCTGGATCTTGGCATTGCAGCCTTGCCCCTTGGAAGGCAGGAAAAGTGATATTGAATCCAGTTTCCCAATTTAGAGCTGATGCTCCCAGAGCGTGTCACTGGGACAAGCGTGTGGCCTTGGGAAAAGCAAGCGATGGCCAAGTCCCTCTTGGCCCAGCTCTTAAGATATGAGCATTTGAATTAGGTAACAAATAAATCATGCAGGAAACACCGACATTACAAACCACTCCATTTGATTTCTAAGTACCTACAGGTTAGATATTTCTATTTAATTCTCAAAAACAAAACCATTATAAAATAAGTTGCCTCTGGTAATGATTTCAGGGATTGCTCACTGCATGACTGTGACAGGATGCAATGTGAATTATACTTGTCATACCAACCGAACATGAAGGTAATTCTATCCATCCTCTCATGGATAAACTCACTGCAGTGAATCTCCACTCTTCAGAGAGAAGCAGATGTCCATCTCCTCTGGAGTCTGCTGAATACCTAAAAACTTCAAAATGTACCGAGAAGTCATGTCAGACCCCAAGAGGCATCCCTGCTAACCTGTGGGGGGGTGGGCTCTTGAGCAAAGCCCTCTGGGGACATGGAACAAACACACCATGAGCCAGGCATCCCTGGGCCCTGCGTGTGAGTGGGTGAGCTCCCCCCGAGGCTGGAAGAAGCATCTCAGGGGAACCTAGCCTTCACCTCAGTTGCTGCAAAAGAGAAGAGTGGATTTCCTCTCTCAAGTCCTGACTTCTTCACATCCTTACAATCAGATTTGCAAAGTAATGTCCAAACAAATCCTGAACAAAAACCCAGCACAGTATTTTTTTTCCAGATGTGGCCTGTGAGTGTGTGTGAAGTGACTGAAGCTTTGTTTCATCAATCTGGGGAGGGAGAAGGAGAAGGGGTGGTGGCATTTGCCCACAGCTTGCCCCATCAGGTGCCCCCCCACTCCACCCCAAAATAACCAACACACTTATGGATAAATGAAGGAGAAAAATGTGCATGATGAAGAAAGTTTCAGAAAACATTTTGGAAACAAATGAGACAGGGCAAACAAAAAGCCATTCACCTAGCAGTGAGTTGTTGTTACCTAATCACATAGGAATGATTCTTATAAAATATAAATTCCCAGTTTAAATGCATCATAATACTCTTGTGAAGGGAGTGAAGGGAGAAGGAAGCTCAGCAGTAAGCTTTCATATGACGGTCAAATTGGTAACGTAAATGTAAAGTTGAAATCATCCATGGGTGTCTTGACATGTTCCAAATATTTGTCTAACCAAGCCCCCAAATCATCCAGCTTGCACGTGAGAATGGGTAGCCTGATTTTAGGAATTGTGACTTTCTGTCCCTTGTTCATTCACAGATCCTTCACACAGTGCTGGAGGGAGGCCCAGCTTGAAATGAGTCTCATGAGACAGAATATTCAGCTCCTTAAACGTGGGCTTAGAAAACAGCCACATACTGTTTTCTTTGGGTGGAAAATTTTTAGCACAAACAAGCATAACTTTTTAAATTCATTTTATTTTCTCTACCTTTTAACCCATTAATGAAAGGGAAAATTGATATTTATCTCTGAAAATTGAGTTAATAATTTACTCTGTTGTCATTTCATCATAACCAAGATAAATACCATACCAAAAATACCCTGTGTAATTTATGCTATATGCTATAGGTTGAAAATCAAATAGTGTAAATCAATTACAATTTAAATCAGTGTAATTGTCCATTTACTAACTGATGCAGTTTTGTTTTCCAACCTTTTGCCAATCATGATGTCACCCTATTCCTTGGAGCTTTCTTTTTGTTCACTCTCCTATTTTTTTTCCTTTAACTTCAGGCCCTACTTGTTATATCAGATTATGAAATCCTTCAAGCTTCTTTAAAGCTACTCCCCTAACTGAGGACAGAACCTCCTCTAATTACAAATAACTTATATAAAAATATTTGCTTATAAGTGGTTTATTCTAGATGGAACTTTCTCTCGTGGTACACTTTGTTCAAGAGTTTTGGTGGAAAGAAGCTTATGTCAGAGGAAGGGAACCAGGACTCTTTTTAAAAAAAAAAATTATTCCAGTAAAATATATAAACCTAAAATTTCTTACCCTCACCCCCCCCCCCTTTTTTTTTTGCATATGCAAGCACCGGGAATCAAACCTGGGTCTCTGTATGGCAGGCGAAAACTCTGTCGCTGAGCCACCATCGCACCGGTGCCTAAAATTTCCCCTTTTAACCACATTCATATATATAATTCTGTGCTGTTAATTATGGTCACACTATTGTGCCGCCTTCACCACCACCCATCACCAAAATGTCTCCCCAAACAGAAGTTCTACCTATTTTAAGCTTTAACTCCCGATTCCCCCACCCCCACCCCAGGCGACATCTACTCTAGATTCTGCCTCTGAGTTTGCTTACTCTAATTATTTCACAGCGATGAGAGCATATGGTGTTCATCCTTTTGTGTCTGGCTTACTTCACTCAACACGGTGTCAGCAAGTTTCATCCAAGTCGCTTCAGGACGGGGCTTCTTTTCATGGTTGAGTAATACTCCGCTGTATGTATACCCACGTTGTGTTGACCCGTTCGCTGTGTGCTGGGCATCTGTGTGGCCTCCGCCTTCTGGTGATTGTGAGTGATGCCACCATGAGCATCAGCAAATGTCTGTTTGAATCCCTGCTACAGCCAAATAGCTGTTCAAGGTCCCATGATGGATAAGGAAACCAGTCTACTATCGCCTTACAAATTTAATACAGCCTCAGTCTTGATTCGGTTTGCATTTCTTTTCTTTCTAGTGAGGGTGAATGATTTTTTTTTTCATTTAATGTTACTAGTTATTTTCTTGTTTTTGAATTGTGTATACATATCAAACTGTGTATTTATTCATCTATTTGGAATGGAACCTTAGCTCAAGGAAGGAGTTTAGGAAGGCTTACCAGAGATGTCTTTTTCTTATTAATTTGAACAAGCTCTTTAGGTCATAAAGTTTAAATATTTTATAGCTTGTTTTCAGTATTTCAAATGCTTTTCAAATTTTCAACCAATTTATGTTTTTATCAGTGAGGTATGAATAGGAAGTAGCACTGAATTTTACATTGTCTCTCGAATTTTTTGTTGGAGAATGAATTGTAACATTTAATCAAGATTGTTTGATATATTTAACTTGGTCTTTTAACAGGCCATGTGCATAAATTAATATTTTTCCCATATTCTATATGTACATTTTTTCAACCTAAGCCTAAGTAAAGTTTGTGCTGTTTGTATGCAGTAAAATAGGAGTGATTTTTTTAGCTACCCACAGAGCAGTTCTCATCTCATCTTCTCCCCTTGTTGTATTTGTGAGGCCTATTTTAAGAGGGTAATGGTTATTCATCATTAAAAGACTCATAAGGAATATCCATAAAATAGATGCAATTCCCTAACTGAATATGTCATTAGAATGATTTTTTCCAAAAATAAAGGTCAAAATGCTTCTAGAGAGTACTTTGAATTTGGTATGCATACTCAATAAATGTTTGAAATGTAGGTTCCTAAATCTCCCATGGATAAACACATAGCTAAATGTAAATTCTGTAAATTCTACTGAGGCCTTATGAATACATCAATTAGGCAATGTCATTCATTCATACATTCCCTATTTATTTCCGTTGTCTGTAACCTGGCACCTTCTGATCGACTGGACAACCTGAGACACTCACTCTTGTTGGTCACAGAGAGGCTGGTGGAAGATAGCAGGTCTGGGCACATGGGGCCACAGCAGCAAGCTGGAGGGGCAGGCAGGTGAAAGGAGGCTGACTTCTTACTTCTTATCCTATGCTATTTCTTAAAACTATTTGATACCTCTAGGACCAACACTTAAGAAAAGCTCCAGAGTTCCTCTTTCTAGTATTTTATTAACAAATAATTGCCATAGGGTGGTGCTAATCATTTCTCCAAACTTTACAAAAGTTCACTGCCATACAGTGATTTACTGCCACTGTTAGCATGTTAGGGCCACCAAGTGGTACTGGCATTTCTGACATTGACCCTTGGTCTTCCATCTGTGTTTGCTCCCTTCTCTGCAAACCTGAACTGCCTCTCTTGGTTTTTATCTTTATCTCTGCACAGCAGCAGAGCTGTCATAAAAAAATGCATCATGATGAAGCAGCTCATACTGCAGAATGGCTAGGAAACTGCTCAGGGATGCCAATAAGCATCTCCCAATGTATTCATCCATCAGTGCCCAAATCAAATGTCACCTCTTCCCATAGTGTCCCAAGAACAATTACTTTCTCCTTTGGGCCTATAGTGGTAGTTTTTACAGTTTTACTTCTAATTATTAATAATATTTTTGTCATATATGTGTAGGACATGGTTTCTCTTTCTTTTTTTAGAGGCAGTTTAGGAAATTTGATCCTTTTACCCATAAAATTAACATGGTTTTGTTACACATATAGTTCATTCATTCAACAAATACATATTGATAACTTACTTGGTCCTCTAGAGCATACAAAGATGAATAAGACAGAACCTTTAGACCTTAGATGTTCTTGTGTACATTTTTGAGATGTATACAATTGTAATCAAATTAAAAGTACATATTAAGTGCTACATAATTTCAGAAGAAAAGAAGATCTATTATTTTGTGTGGAGAATTCTGGAGGACTTCTTGGAGGAAGTGTCATTTGACTTGGGCTTAGGTGTAGGCAGCAGACACGTGAGAATGGAAGAAACACAGGTAAGACCATGCAGGTGAAGAGGTGTGGGCAGCCATACTGGAGAATACACAGGTTTAGGGTCACTTATGGGCACAGTCAAAGAGAAAATTATGAATGATAGAGCTTTATAAGGTTTTTTTTAAGCAGGTAGAAAATATCTAAGATAGATGTGAAGATTTGACTTTAAAATTTGCATCTTATACCTTTAAAAATTACCACTTACATATGTTAAGTCTAAATTTTACACTGTATCTAGATCTCAAAAGAAAAAGGGACCATTTAAGACTTTAAGTCATCTATTGTCCTCAGATAGCAATGGAAATTTTATCTCGGCTTTGAAGATTTTTTAAAACTGGTATTGGGATATTGGGGTGTGAAAGCTGAAAAAGGTGGCCACTTATTTGAGGCTGACAGAAAACTGACAGCCAAAGATGTCACTCTTAACCTGCCACTGCAATTTAAGCAGAAAGGAATGACCAAGCATTCATCACATGATGTGGCAGAACCAGGGGCCTGGGAGCTAATTAGTAAGTGGTGACACCTTTGGAATTCAACTGATGCTGAAAATCATCACTTGCTGTACAAAACGCATGGCAGAATGGGATTTGATGTCTGAATTTCAAGGAATGAGTGAGTAGCTCACAATCTCATTTGGGAGGATATAAATGAAGAGCAGCTTGGCACTGCTCATGGGGTAAATGCCGTGGCAGGCAGAAGGCACGGAGAGGTCAGTCAGGCATGCTGGCACAGGGCTCTGAAATCCAACTTGTGATGCACACTAAAAGTCACTCACAAAGACACACACCAAGAAGGACAAGCAGTGTAACTGAGGGAAACAAACATTTGTAAGTAATGCAATTAGAACATAACAAGAGAGCACATTGCCACAGCAGTCCCGGGGCCACACGCAGTCTGCCAGGGAGATCCAGCTTCAGTTTGGAGGTAAGCAGTTGTAAATAGAACAAATAAAAGAATGCAAGCAAGCAATTTCTATCAGCATGGCAAAAAAAAAAGACTTGTCTGGGCTGTTGCAAAGTTTTTGAGCCCCAAATCTTCCAGGCCTCTTCTTTTTAAAATGAAATCAACAGCATTTAGTATTTCATCTCCATGCAAAGCTAACACTTAACTGTTTCCAAAAAAGGAAAGAAAATTCCTTCCAAATTTTATTTGGATTAATAACTTTGCAAGCTTATGAAATGTTATAGGAATTAAAAGAAAAACTGGAAAAGGTGAGCACAGAAAGACACGATTCTTTTCCCATGTACATTTTTTTTTAAATGCAATGCTGGCAACTGCAGCCTCTGAAAGCAAGATACTTATCTGAAACTTATTAATGTCTGCAGGCATTAAAACATATGCTTTCAGACCAGAGGATATCAGAGTATAACATCAGCTATTGTTCACATATGGCAGAATAAAGAGAAATTTAAAGAACACAAGCCAAACCCGAGATGGGATTTAGTTGTGGGGCTTAATTTGAAGGGCTCTGGTTTCCACGCCTGCGAACCCTTTCAGTCCACCAAAGCACAACCACAGAATGTTAAAAGTTATCTAGTGACATGACTGATTCTGAAATATTCATTTAAAGTTAAATATAGGCACGTCAATGTTCTAAGGGTTAGAGAATGCTGAGTAGGCTGTGTGCCTGCAGAGGCTTCTAGAGTGATGTGCTCACCCTTGCCCACTGGCTGTGGCTGCTGAGACCTGTTCAATGTCATCTGGCATCAGCTTTTATGAAACCTGAAAAGGCCCCTTTCTGGGAGCCTTGCTCTGTGAGGCAATTACATTCATTCTTTCCATGGGGTGAAGTGTATTTCTCAGGTTTCCTGCCACCCTAGATCCTGTAGGAAGGGGAGAGAAAATCCACCAGGACTGTCTTCTTTGAAGGGTACTCCCTTGCCCTTTAAAATAATTTTCTGTTCCCTTAATATAGTTTGCCTGGCAGGAGTCGCTCCAAGGACTGTTTGGCATTTGTTTGTTTGTTTGTTTTGAATTGAAACTAAATCTATTAATTTAAGCTTTCAAACCAAGTTAAAATTCAGCTAGAGAGAAAAATCTGTTAAAAATCAAGAGTTAACACTGCACGGCTGTTTACTGCCCTGCTTGTGGGTGTCCAACAAAACTGTGGGGCAGCTGTGTGTGACTCCTGAGGAAAGTATCAGCGAGGCCCCAAAGGAAGGTCCCCAAATGTGACATTTTGAGGTGCCTCCACTCCTCTATTCCCCAGCTTTACCGTTCTCTAATTGTGTTCAGATCCTTTCAAAACTATGTGTGTCTGGATTTCAAAATTTGCGTTTAAAGGGAACTTCTTTTATTTGAATGAAACATGTGGTGTCTTTGGGGGAAGCAAAGCATAACAATTTAAAGAAACATCATGACTAAATGTAGTAGATTAATACAGTTCAGACAATAATTATTTAAGAGTATTAGTCTTGCAGAATAAGCCAGAAACAAAGACCAACAATGGTATGGTCCCCTTTAGAAAATGCTTATAAGAAAATGGGCCTAGATTGTAAGCTTTTGGAGCAGACACATTTAGTCTGGGGTAGTAATTATGATTTCTGGAATTTGAGAAGCTGTTTTATATATATAACCTGATATTTAGAGATAAGAACGAAGCTGATCAGGTCAAGGTGAAAGTAATTCAAAACACAGGGGTAAGGGACACAGTGTCTATATTTTAGAATCACATGTACTCTTTGAGACCAAAGAAAGAAAGGTTTACTTGGTCTGGAACCTAAATTTTCTGCAGCACATAATCGAATGCAGCCTGCCTGTATAGCTCATTTGAACAACTGAAACACAGGGAGCCCAGAATAAGAATGAGGGTCTTTAATCCTGCATAAATTATTGTAATGCTTAGATACATCCTAGAGTATATTAAGCAGATAATCAAAAAGTATCGACAAAGTCCCTTGAGGGGTGGGAGAAAAAATATAGAACTATTAAACTTTAACATCAGTGAATCCCCTGATACTGTGTCAAACTTTAGGGACACTCAAATCAATAGGCCAAGCCTTGATCTTGAGACTTACTCTTGTAAAGTTTATGTATGTAGTAGAGAAGCTTAGACTACCTATAGGCATGCCTAAAAGTTACTTCTGGAGGGCCTCTTTTGATGCTCAGATGTGGTCTCAGTCTCTCTAAGCCCACCTCTGCAGGTGAAATCTTTGCCCTCCCCACTACATGGGACATGACATCCAGGGATAAAAGTCTCCTTGGCAATGTGGGAGATGACTCCCAGGGGCGAATCCAGACCTGGTACCATGGGATCAACAATTCCATCCTGATCAAAAGGGGGAAAAGAAGTGTATCTAGTAAAGTATCAGTGGCAGAGAGAATTCAAATAGGGTCAAGAGGCTACTCTGGAGGTTGCTCTTATGCAAGCTTCAGTTAGATCTTGCTAAATATCACAACTTGCCAAACTCCAACCAAACCATTCCAGCCAATCCTAAAGAACACCTAGGGCAATATGTAAGATTCCACAAGGGTTCCAGGCACTAGGTAACTTTCCAGAAACCTATAACTTCCAGATGGGTCCTTGGACCAGATGAATGGTGAAACCTAGAGTGCCCAGCCTCTCCAGAACATCAGCTACTCCCATTTCTCTACCCCATATTACTGATAGACCCTTCCAACATGAAAAAGTTGAAATGACCATAGCCCAAATACCCCTAAAGAGAGGGATGGAAAAATCAATGGTGATGGTGGAGTTATATAGAGAATATTGGATTTAACTAATTAGTATGATTGCTGAATTATTAAATTGATATTTCTTTTAGTGTCCAGTATCTCAGAGCAGCTAGAAGTAAAAACCTAAAATTGTGGAATTGTAACTAATGTCAAACTCTGAAATCTGTTCTACAAGTAATTGTAGTGCTGTGTTTTGAATTTTATAGCTTTTTTGTATATGTAATTTTTCATAAAAAAGAAAAAAGTTTATTGTAATGATAAAAAATATTTAAGCCCTCTAGCCTCCTATATTCTGGAACAGCGAGAAGGAAAAATTTGAGAGGATCATATGGTAACCCATGACAAACTCTGGGATCTGTTCTGTAACTACTTGTTGAAGAGGGCTTTAAAAACTATTGCTTTTTTCTTTCTTTGCTTTGTGTATGTGTTATGTTACACAATAAAAAAGTTAAGAAAAACCAAATGAGGAAAAAACAGTTTACCAACAGCACACATTTTTAAAGGAAAATATAAAACTATACTCTTGCATGGTTATTTCTTTTTAAGTATTATTTATTTAAAAACCACTTATTGCCAGTGCTATTTTCCAGACACTGTTCTGAGCAGTTTTAAAGTGCTGACTGGTTAACCTCTAAGAGCCTATATGGGAGGCAGGGCTATCATCCCCAGTTCACTGATGAGGAAACCGAGGCACATAGTGGAAAGCAACGTGCCCACAGCTGCAGAGCAGCAAATGATGGAAAGAGGGTTATGATGAAATTGTTGGGAGAATTTGGAATGGGGTCTTTTTTTTTCCTTCTTAAAGTTCTACTTGGTGTCCTTCATATGAATGAAACGCTATTTCAAACTTTACTACAAAATGAGTTTTGACAGAAATTGGTTTTTTAAAATCTTGACTCTGGATCCTGATAAAGTGAGACATTTGCTGTGTGACTGGCATGGTGGCCATTACATGTCCCATGTGTCCCTGTGACCACACTGGAGTCTTGTCTGCCTGGGAGTAAGGTAGCTCATGGCCCACTGCATCCTCTGGCCTGGGTGAGGGGTCTCCAGTCTCCTCCTGACCCCTGAGCTCTTCTTGGCCTCTGATGCAGCTTTTCCTCGCTGCGCCCACCTGCCCCATGGCAAGCCATACACCGAGCGGGAGAGATGGCTCCTTCCCCAAAGCATCCCCTAATGGGTTACCAAGAAAGAGCAAAACAGCAGTTCAAGTGATACTCACCAAGCACATGTCCTATAACAAGCACTTCTAGTACTGGGAGAATAAACTTAGATGAGACACAATGACTGCGTTGAAGAAACTATACTAAATAATAAAGTGCTAAATCTTATCAAGAATTTGAATTTCTTCAAATATTTAAACATTATTCCAAAAGAACAATGTGACATTGTCTTGATCGTATAACTTACATTTCTTTATGTTTCTCCCTATGAAGTCTGATATATTGAAAGTTAATTATAGTGTCCAAAATGTCAAATGATCTCATTATGGTAAACCTTGCAAAATGTCAGACAGTCTTAACAGACAGCACGACGGCACTAACCTTTATCTGCTATTACTTTTGCCAATTCTTACTTCACACCACTGTCCCCACAGCCATTTTTCTCTCATGTATTTTTCTCATGGAGAAACACGGTTATTTTCAAATTGAGGCCCAGGAACTGATAAAGTGGCAGCATCAGACTAGGAAAACAGTCCTGATACTAAGTGAATACCCAGCATCACTGAACAGCTGGCACAGGCCTTTACCTGTCTTATCTAATTTGATTCACATGCTCTGATGTTCAGGACTATCTTATCTCAGTGTTTTAAGTCAAGACAGTGAAGTGCAAAGAGGACCAGGGGTGTGTTCAGATCCACTGCAGGACAAGATGCAAACTGCTATTTCCAACTCTAGGTTGTTGCTCTTTCCTCCAATCACCCTCTAGAATCACCTGGCTGTGGGATGCAGAGGGACAGCTGTTTGATCACCAGGCACTGAGAAAACAGTGCTAGAACATATAAGAAATATAACCCTCCAAGTAAAGCAAGCTTTCAGAATAAAGTGGTTTACAGCTATTGGAGTCACTCTCCTTTCTTCAGAAACTTCATGGAAGGTTTCTCAGGCAATTGGAGGTATGCAGCTTCTTTGCTAGTCTGAGCCCCAACCAAAAATAACCAAGGCCTTTTCCCTTACAGAAGGTTTGCTGAGGCCCCATCTGCTACTTTGGGAAGTAGCAGAAATGAACTTGACTGATCTGATTCTGGGCTCAGAGGAAACAAAAAAGATGCTTGCTCATTCCCAGGGCCAAACAGAGGTGCTCTGAGGCTTCAGTATGAGAAGGAGCAGTGGCCTAAGAACCAGGACTTTTATTCCAGTTTCAGTTGAGAGACTGACTAGCTGTCATGTGGCCTAAGCTACATTCTGAAGCCTTTAATGATCTTGTCATCCCATCCTCCACTAGTTATCCCAGGGCAGAGTCACCAGCCTTGGGAACCCCCAGGGTTCTTGCAAATGCTGATTCCTAGACTCCTTCCAGACCTACAAAATCATATTATCCTACGGCAGGTCCCTGGAAATCCAAGTAATTCTCCTGCACACCTAAGAGTTTGAAAAGCACTAGAATGAGCCATGCACAGCATTGATCCTGATCCCAACACATATGGCAAATCATTACTTCACCTTCCCATCTGAGGCATGTGCAACTCCAAGCCTTTTCTTTTCAGTCACACCTGGGGAGCTCAACCTCCTTGGATTTTCCTTTTCCTATCTGTAAAATGGGAACAGCACCATCTACCTTACTGGGAGGGTATGAAGGATAAATGAGAAAATGCCTGTAAAGCAGCACATAACAAATACCTAATTAATGTTAGCTATCTTTCCTCTGCAGCGACAGACCACTGCCCTAATGGCAGCTGAACCAGCACTCACCGAGCAGTACCAGGTATGTTACTACATCAACTCACTTACCATGCTGCTCCTGGGGAGATGGCTCAATATTGCCCCAAGTTCCTCTCCAGAGCAGTGGCCCGAGACTTAGAGTTTGGTAACTAATGTGAGGACACAAAGACAGGGGAGAACCATGAGCTCTCGGGTGGTTTCAAGTCACCCTGAAGCTTGAGAATTGCTGCCCCACCTGCTGCCTCCATGAAAACAGGAGCAGAACCAGGTGCTTCTGCCACACACCAAATTTTGAGAACCATGGCCAATTCAGAGGCTCAAAAGATTATATTTCTTGGGTCTTTTACTTAGTGTACTTCCCTATGTCAGTATCACACTTTTAATTATTGTATCTTAAAGATCTGGTTAAATGTCCATTAGTATTCTTAAGGACAGTTTCCTGAAGGTGAAGAGAAGATATAATTGAAGTTGACAAACTCATTAAGGGGCTGAGGACTTGGCTTCTTCACCAAACCCTAAGAATAATACAACCAGGCTCTTAAAAAGTAGAGTTTTAAAACTTTGCTATGAATTCTGAATAATAAATTATGAAAATTTAAATTTTTCATCTGTTGAAAGATTTTAATTATAAAATTACTTGCTCATTTAAATGACAAGTTATAAAAAATACAAAAAATTCTTAGACTACAATGAAATACAAATTATTCTTAACATATTTGTGTATTTCCTATTTTTTTACATAAGGTTTTGTGTGTTTTGTTTATGTACTTATAATCATACTGTTTCTAGAATTTCACTTCACATGAAATTCATAAGCATTATCCCTTTTAACTCTATAATATTTGTAGCAATCATTTTAATAACTGCATAATATTCATCCACTTGGGTATAGGTTGTTTCAAAATTTTTACAATTACGAATAAGGTTGCAATTAATATTTTTCCCTCATCTCATTTTAGGATTATTTTCATAGAAGTGATTCCCAGAAGTAACCATATTGGGTCAAATGCAACTGTTTATATCAACAAAAATTATTGAATTTTCCATTTCAGATTGTTTCATACAGGTCTTTTAATATGTATTAAAGCATGAAATGTTTTATTTCTTGGGTATTTTGTTCAGTTATATTATATCCATATTATGATATTTTAATTATTATAGCTTAAAATAGAGTTCAACATCTAGTACAGCTTGTATAACTTATTTCTTTTCCTTTCAAAATTTTCTGTGCATTTTGGGGAGGCAGTTCACCTTCAAGATGAACTTTAGAATAATTTTGTCAAGTTGGAAAACAAAAATTTCATTGTGATTTTCAATGGAATTGCTTTGAAACTATACAGTAATTTGGAAACTACTGACATCCTTGAAATATTATTTTTGTTTGACACATAGAAGCATAGTTTATTTACTTAATTTCTATTTGTAATAGTCTTAGAGTTTTATTTTTTAGCTCTGTAGGTTATAAATATTTCTCATGAAAGTACTCCTAAATAGTTAATACTTCTGTTTCTATAGTGAAAGAGAGGCTCCTTTAATTAATCTTTGACAGCCTTATTTAGCTATAATTTACATATAAACCTTATATGAGAAATACACAATTCAATGATTCCTTGTAAATTATATAGTTATTCAACCAGCACAACAATTCAGTTTTAGAACACTTCCATTATGACAAAACAATTTCCTAAATACTTTTCTGTGGGTGACTTCCAATCAGCATCTGTTACAGTCAGAGAGCACACACTTTATGACTTCAACCCTTTTAAATATATTGAGGTGTTTTATATCCCAGCATGTGGTCTATTCTGGAGAGCACGTCATGTGTCCTCAGGAAGGAACATGTGCTCTGCTTTTGTGTAGTGGTGTTCTGAAGATGTCAGTTAGGCCAAGTCGGCTGGTGGTGGTAAGACTTATATCCTGGCTGATTTTCCATCCAGCTGAAGTTACCAACCATTATTATTTATGTTTCTAATTCTGTCATTATTGCTTCATGTATTTGAGAGCTGTGTGTTAGGTGTGTGGGTCTGTGTACATTTATAATTGTTCTAGTTTCCTATAGAATGGACTTTTTTTAGCATGGGCAGGCACTGGGAATAGAATGGACTCTCTTATCATCATAAAATGTCCTTCTTTGTCTCAAGTATTTTTTTAATCTCAAAGACTATTTTGTCTGATACTATCATAGTCACTCTGACTCTCTTATGGTACTCTTATATGGAATATCTTTTCCATTCTTTTAACTTTCAGCCTATTTGTGTCTTTGAATTTAAAGTGTGCCTCTTGTAGACACTATATGATTGGGTCTTCTTTTTTATTTTTTTAATCCAGTCTGAAAATCTCTACATTATCGATACAGTTGTATTTCAGTTATTTTAATATTTGTTTTTTATATGTCTCATGTCTTTTTTGTCCTCTGTTCCTCCTTTACTACTCCTTTTGCATTAAATAGGTATTTTTTAATGTATCAGTTTTCCCTTTTTTAAATATTTATTTTAGCTGTCTTCTTGGTGGTTGCTCTTGGCATTACACTAATCACCTTGATTTATTGCACTCCACTTCAGATTAACACTAACTTGATGCTAGCAAATATAGAAACTTTGCTCCAATATAGTTCCATTTCACCCCCTCTGCATTTTTGCTATCACATGTATTTTTTAAGCCCCCAAAATACAGTTCCATAATTACTGTTTCATGCAACTGTCTTTTAAATCATTTAAGCAAAGACAAAAATATTTATTGATGTATTACTTTACATTTTCCTGCATAATTACCTTTTCCAGAATTCTTTGTTTCTTTATGTGATTTCAAGTTATCATCTAGTAACATTTCCTTTTAGCCTGAAGGATTTTCTTTAGTGTTTCTTGTAAGGTAGGACAGCTAACTACAAATTCTCTGAGTCTTTGATTATCTATGAATGTCTTTATTTTTACCTTCATTTTTGGAAGGATAGTTTTGCTTGATATAGAATTCTCAGCTGACTTTTTTCTCTGAATGTTATCCACTGTCTTCTGGCCTTTACTGTTTCTGATGAGAGGTCAGCTCTTAATCTTATTGCACTTTCCTTATAGGTAATGACTCATTTCTCTCTTGCTGAATTCAAGATTTTCTCTTTGTCTTCCAACAGGTTGACTAAGGTGTATTTTAGAGTGTATCTTCGTGTTACTCCTCTTTGTAGTTCTTTGAGTTTCTTGGATGTGTTCATTGTTTTTCATCAGATTTGGGAAGATTTTAGTCAGCTTTTTTTTCTTTTTTCTTTTTTTTTTTGCCTCTTACTTCTCTCTTCACATAAGACTCCCATCACAGATATTTTGTATGGTCATGTGTCCACATGTGTCTGAAGCTCTGTTCAATTCTCTCTCTGTTCTTCACAGGGTATACTTTCTGTTGACCTATGCATTAATCAGGGTACAGTCAAGAGAGAAACTATATAGCAAATATGAACAGCCAAAGTATAATATAAAAATTATTACCTATTGCTGAGTATTCAAATAACGAGGAATTGGCTAGTAAAAAGTAATGAGAGGGCATGGGCATAGCTCATTGAATGGCAGAAAAGTCACTGTAAAGTCACATCACCAGGAAATGCCAGAAATCTCCCTCTAGAATGTGGTAGAAGGTGGAGGCACTCTGTACAAAAGTGCCCAGTGCCAATTCCTGGGGAAGTCCCTGTTCACTGGGTGCTGCCAACTGCTATACAGTGCAGGGGCTGGGTGCTGGAGAAGCTGAGCACAGTGGAGAAGCTCCCCTCACTGGAGGATCTGGGCACTGTATAAGCCATACCCTGCAGAAGCCACCTTCTCTGCAAGAAATTGGGGCAGGAAAGGCCATAGGTAGTGTGAGCCTGCCAAAGGTATATGCTGGAACCAGGAAGGAAAGCCTTCTCTTCCTGTAGTTCTGCTGACAAAGCTTACTTCCAGTTGACAAAGGGGGAAAGCTATTTAAATGTCCCAAAGCCATTTACAAAAAACAAACAAGGAAAAGGAACAAGTTGAGAGGCAATACATTGATGACAAGCACATTTCACCCCTTCGGCCACTTAATTCAACATGTAACCTAACACATTTGAATTCCAGTAAAGCAACAAAATAATTTGATATTTCTACCTAAACAGATACAGTTATCTATACTTTAAGTAAAGAAGTTCCCAAATTTTACTCAAAATTGAGAATCATCCCAACAGCTATTGTGCAGGCTACAGTAAAAGCTCCTCAAATGCAGTTACAGTCTTGCTGAGTATTCTTGCATAAAGACTAAATAATAAAGTTAATTTCCAACAGCTTAAAAATAAAATTAACTTCAGGATAAAATGTTTAGGGTCTACAAGTAAAGCTTTGAGTACAATAAGCAGAGAGAAAATATGCAAAGTCATTGCAGTTATCATTTCTGTAATTCATCAAAAAGCCATAGATATTATCTAGAGCTTCCCTCCTTACTACCCATTCTATACTTCCCTTGTCCCATGTTTGTTTGCTAAAACTACCAGAATGCAATATACCAGGAATGGACTGGCTTTTACACAGGGGATTTAGTAGGTTTCAAATTTACAGTTCTAAGGCCATGAAAATTAAGCCATCCGGAGAAAGATACCTTGACTCTGAAGAAAGGCCAATGGCATCCAGGGTTCCTCTGTCCATGGGAAGGCACGTGGCTGGCATCTGCTGGTCCTTCACTCCTGGGTTGTATTGCTTTCAGCTGCTGATCTCAGTGGTCTTCTGAGATTCTGTGGGTACTTGCTTGCTCCTCTGGGGGCACTACTCTGAGGTCTCTGTGTCCTGTGGGAGCATTTCTTCTGGCTTCTCTGGGGCATTTTTCTCTGTGTGTCCTTCACTTGGTTTCATCTCTCTAGGCTCCATTAGCATTTTCTTTTTTTCTCTTGTGGATTCTTCCTTGTTTCTCCCAGGGCATTTCTGTCTTAGCTTCTCTCACTTGGTTTCATCTCTCTGCTCTCTGTGGGTCTTTCTGGTTTCTCCTGGGGTGCTTTCATTCTCTCTCTCAATATCTCTTCAAGGACTCCAATTAAGGAAAGACCCACCTTGAAACAAGTGTGTCACATCACCATGGAAATAACCTAACCAAAAGTTCCTGCCCAAAATAGGTCTGCACCCATGAAAATGGATTTGAAGAACATGGCTTTTCTGGGTGTATGTAACAGTTTCAAACCAGCACATCCCAAGACAAAACATCAGCTCTGGGTTCTTTACTTGGTGGAGTGACCCAAAATACTCCTGAAGGGTGTGAATCCTTAACTGTTCTGCTTTTTGGTTGCTGTAACTTTCCATTGACCTTTACTATTGGGCATAAGTGCTAAGAGGGCCCCAGGGAATTTCCTGGGTTCCAGGTGTAGTCCTTTTTGCTCCCATTGTGCCACAGCAATTCACTTTCTTCTTGGTAATTGGGATTAATCACTCCAGACACATTTAATTAAAAATTTTTTTTTCCTATTGGCTCAGTAGCTATTTTGAAGTGGAACTCCAAATTGCTAGTTGGAATTATCCTTTCTATTCAATGAACTAATGGTGTGCCCCTGATGAGACACAAATCAGGAGAGTGCAGTGTTCTGGGGATGGGATGCAGGAATTCTGCAAGTGGGTGAAAAAGAGGAACCACTTCAACTTTCACCCCTTAACTTCTGGAACCACATTCAAAGCTATACTGCATTCCATAAAACAGAACACCATTCTTTCAGGGAATGGACCCCAAAATGGCATCATACCAAGTCTTCAGTAACCCATTCTGCCTCTCCAGGTAAACCAGCATATCTTCTGCAAGTAATATTCTGTCCTCCATTCATTTCTATTATACTGTCTAGAATTTCCAGGACATTTCCATGTAAAATTGCTAAGAGCAGGATTCATCACTTTATTCCTGTTTTAAAGGAATTGACTAGTATTTTATCCTTAAATAAGATAGCATATAAGATAAAAATTGTCATTGGTTTGAAAGAAACACTTTTAATATGTGTAAGGAACTGGTCTTCTAAATTATGCTTTTCAAAAGAGCTTTCATTATGAATAAGCATGGAATTTCACTAAATGGTTTTTGGACTTCTATTAGATATAACTACAAGTTTTTATTATCTTATCTATTGATATAATATGATAGTGGTACATATCTTGATACTGAACCTTCTTCATTGATTAACTTTTGCTTCAGTAACAAATTCCAAATATTTGTGACTTAGATTCACATATGTTTATTTTTTGCTCATGCTACTTTAAGGCCCTGGATGGCCTACAGCTCTGTTACACCTGGTAGATTGGCTGCAGGTCTGTGCCACATGTCTTTCCTGGGTTCTAGCTGAAGGAACAATCATAATTAATCATAACTACAGAAGAGGGGAAGACAATTTATTTTGATGCATGTATATTTTACTTGTTTCAAATAAAATAAATTCAAATTTTTTACACATATGTTCTATAGGCATGGTTATTATAATAATCAATCTGTATTGGGGTTGTTTTAAGTTTATTGCTTCATTTAATGTTAATTATCAGTGTGACAGTTATATTCTCAAAATCTGTTATTCTAAGAGAAATCAGGGATTAAATATTTAAGATCTTATAGGTAAACTAGGATTAGGAGATCTGAGTTATAAGTGACAGTTAAATAAAGACAGATCATTCAAGAGAACAACAAATGCCATTTAATTTTAAAATAGTGATAACGGATATTGTTCAATACCTAGTATCCCTTTTTCCTATAAACTTTCCAGAATTCCCTTACCCCACCCATTTTATTAAGATGCTCACAAATGTGGTTTTTTTTTTTTTTGGAAACTGAATTGTAAGGAGCATTTTACATTTCTTGGATCCCTACCAAATGGTAAAGGCTTTTTAATTTTATGGTTCAGTTGCCTTACTAGCTTAAGAAAACAGGAGAAAATGCCAGTATGCTGCGAGGTGTTCTACCAGCCCTCCCCAATGCATTTTGTAATGTTCAAGAGAACTTAATCCCAGTGCACAGGCCAGCACAGCAGAGCACTGCTATCACCCTGCAGCTCCTGCCTTCCCACCTCTCAGTCCCTTTCATTTGGTTTACTTTGCCTCAACTCCCTTTTTTTCCAAGGTTATGTTTTGAAAATATCTGCCTCTTTGTCTCTTCCCAAGACTCCATGCCTTTGTCATAATTTAAAAAATTATCCTCAAGAAGATTTCCTCATATTTTTACAAATACAGTACCCTAAATTCTTACACTTCTGAAAAATAATAAATATAAAAACTCATATATGTAGAATTTTATGCAATAGAAATTGTAGTTGGAGAGACATTATACATGGTGCAAAATGTTTAACAAAGTTTGCTTAATGGGATTAAATTTTATCTGGTGTGCAGGCACATTTAAGACTGTGGTTGACACAATGGCTACATCTGTATTATCAAACATCAAGACATTATAGCTATATGAAATGTCAAGGCTTGAAATGTGCTTTACTGCAAAACAATGTCTGAACTACATCGACACTCTCACTTTAAAGTTATTTTTTGTATAAAAGTTATTTTAATTCATCAATATATCGAATTATATCAGTTTTCATTGGAACATGTGCAATGTGTGTCTTCTATTTAAATTGATCTCAAACAAGGCATGTGATCATTCTAACAACACAAAAATAGATTTAGCTCACCATCAGGGAGAACAGTGACAAAAATTAGTACAACAGAATAATTAATTCAAACTTACTTCCCAAGAATTAGCTTATCATAAATGATGGGCAGTTTGAATGTGATTTTAAAGTAACAAGGAAAAGGACTAGAGAGTCTGAGAACCATAACTCAAGAGCTATAAAAAGACAGTATTAAGGCTACAAGAGGTTCAGTTGCCAGGGATTGACAAAAAAAATTATATATTGCCAGGGTACAAAGAATAGAAAAATAGGTTCAATACTGAGTGAAAATGTGAGTATCAGTATTGTTAAGCTAAAATGACATGTAGTGACAAGTCCATTGATTGTAGAAGATGAAAAACTCGGTACAATTTAAGACAACTACTACAAATATTTTGCAGACTTGCTGAATCAATTTTTATTTCACTTCTCCTTGGAAAAAAATGCTTCTTTCCAAGGATTTTAATTACACTTCCACTTATGTACTATGTTCTTAGGACACAAAAGGGGAAAAAAATTAGAAAACAATCCCAAAAGTAACTAATAAATAACAGCATATTTTTGAAAGCATGTCTGACACTGCAGTTCTAATCTAATTACTGCATCAAACCCCACGAAACCTTGGATGAATATAAACTGCATCATCATTTCACATAAGACTTACAGACAAAATTACCAAGACAAATGATAAGGTTAATTAGCCATAATAAATAAGTAAATGTCATAAATTACTAATTACTTTTAGTCAACAAAATAGGGTTATTTAATAATGCTCCCCAAATACAGCTGGCAGCACTGCTAATGAGCACTTGTGTCTTACCTCACACACCACCCCCCAACTGAATACACTGCGGGCTTGGTCTGAAATGAAGTACAGAAGTCCACCTTTTTCCTTGGATGACATGGTTAATCAGCACTTAGATATAAGGTACTCAGACTCTTCAGGGTAATACCATGGTTTCAGAACAGACTTACTTGATCTTTTTATTTTTGGATGGACACTCATCTGGTTGGGAGAGAGGAGAAAAAAATTAAAGTTTTAGTGAAGAAAAATAATATTAGTTATTTAAAAAAATGAGAGGGAGAATATAAAATCATATAACAACATCCAACAATCAAAAATCACAAAACAATTCACAAAAGTAAATCCTCACATAATTCCAAAAGCAGTAAGCGGAAGAGCAGCAATCACTGGGGCGGTAACAGCTGGACAGCACCGAGGACACTCGGGAATACCAGTGGGACGGTAACAGCCAGACAGCACCGAGGCTGCTGGGGGCAGCTAGAGTGAGAATCTGTGAA
Source organism: Tamandua tetradactyla (assembly GCF_023851605.1). Taxonomy (NCBI): domain Eukaryota; kingdom Metazoa; phylum Chordata; class Mammalia; order Pilosa; family Myrmecophagidae; genus Tamandua; species Tamandua tetradactyla. The sequence goes on from NC_135328.1 coordinate 131,822,624, forward strand.
ACCGCGAGGAGACACCTGACAACCTTGAGAGTACCCGGATTAAATTCCTCAGGTCTCCGCGCTAATGCATTCATTGTAGTCAACGGACACCAAGCTCGTGACCGCGGTTCCTCATGCAGCAGGCAAGTACTAAAAGGTCTTTATTTGCCAGTAAAGACGGGGAGTCCAGGGACCTGGGCTCACCCACACACAGTGAGGGAGACTGGCCTCTCGAAGCCAGAGCTCGCCATGCAGCCGAGTCGGGCCTCTGACCCCAAGCAGGGCCCGGGCACGGGGCCCGACACAGGAGGTCAAGGGGCTCGCCATGATGATCCGCCCCGCGGGCCAGGCCCCGACGTCGCCAGTGGTGAACACGCGCTCTGCCCCAGAGCTCTGCCCCGGAGCTCTGCCCCGTTTCCTCCCCGCCACTCTCAGGATCCCCCTGATGGGTTGCCCCAGCGGCCCTCACAAACCTTCCACTTGAACCTGTCGGTCAGAGGCACTTGGATCAGGTTTGCGGCAGAGCAGTGTACCAGCGCAGGGGCCGCCAACCGCGTGGGTTCAGGACAAACTCCAGCTACAGGAGGGGATGGCGGCCCTTCCGCTGGGCATGAGGCCAACACCGCATTTAGGCCTCTGCTATGGTGAGCAGTGAGGTGGGATGCGGGTGCTGCAGGGCTGAGCCTACAGCTAAAGGGCGCTCGGTGGGCGCGGTGGACCTCTACAGGCCCACCCTGGCCACCATCTGGAGGGGCCCCTTTGCAGCTCAGGGCCAGCTCCCTGGGCCCCTTACCCAGGTGGACCGGGGCTCAGCACCTCCAGAGAACACGCGGCCTGCAAGACTAACGGAAACTCCAAGGCCAAGGCGGCCACGGTCGGCACCTCGGGGACCACTGGGGCCCCTCGCCCTGCAGCTGACGGGCCCAGGAGCCCCAGAAAAGCCGGTCTTTCCCCGCCGGTTGTTTAAATGAAACTGGTCATGCAAACCAGGCCTCCATCCAGCCGGGGACTTGCGGGGCCAGCTGCCCCTCCCCCGGCCCTGCGGCCTGGGCCCGCGAGCGAACAAAGGCCGCCAGGTCCCCGGACCCGAACGCGGCGGCCTGGGCTCCGGGACTGCGGAGGCGTCCCTGGCGGGCGACCAAGGAGGCCTCGGGTACTCGCGGCTGCTTGGAGCCCTGAGCCCCGCCCACCGGGTGGCGCTCTCTGGAAAGTTCCAAGAGCGGGGTGCTTGCTCTGCGCAGGTGGCGGCAGTCTGGGCACCAGGTGGCGCTGCCGTACCGAGAGCCGGGACGGGCCACACGGGAGCGGAAGGAAGGTGTCGCAGGAAGTGCGCGGCGCCGCCAGCTTCTTGTCCCGGATGTAGGGCTTTTTCGCGCGGGGGCGGGACGAACCATGGAACCGAACGACTGCTGCCGGGCCTCAGAGTAGAAGCCCCGGGCAGCGCCAGGGAGCACTGGTTTCCGGTGTGCGCGCCTAGTCCTGTGCGTTCTTGGGGGGCAGAGGCCCCACGTTCGTCGGTCTCCATTTTGGCGTTTGGGGTCCATGCGAGCCGGAAGTGGTGACGGTGCAGATTTTTTTTTTAACTCCCGCTGTTAGGGCTTCTGCGTTTCTTCTTGAGAGCCAGCTTTCTGGAATCTTTGTGGAGAATTAATGGTGGGAGAGGTAAAAACTGGAGCCACCTTTCCCCCTTTGCGTGGTGTCACCTGGTGGCCTCACAGGACCGAAAGACCCTCCTCTGAGAGCGCCATCCTGCCTTTTCAGCACTTTCGTTTTCTCAGACAGGAAGGAGCTTTTTTTTTAATTAGGGAAGTTATAGGTTTACAGAAAAATCATATAGAAAGTACATACAACCTTCCTATAACCCCCCTTCTGCTTGGGTCCACTGTGTTGCACCCTGTGCCCTATCTTTCAGGTTTTCTCCCAGTCACGTGTAGGGTGCCCAAAGGTCCCCCATCCCCACATCCACCTCAGCGTTTGGTGTGGTACATGTGCTCCCATTTCCGTGCTCCCCGAAGTCTCACAGACAACCCTAGTAGCCGCTCTCTCTGTAGGTTAAGCGTTGACCATCTTTTTAAGGCAGTCTTATTGAGATGAACTCACATCCATACAGTTCATTTAAGACACGCAAGGAGTTGTTTGTCCGCGACCCTGTTGACTCCGGGAGGCCCTGTGAGGCCGTGGGATGCCCCAGAGGCCCCAGAAGCCCAGTGAGGCCCCACAAGCCCTGTGAGACCGTAGGAGGCCCCGGGAGGCCGCACCTGCTCCCTGGCCGTCCGCCCTTGCCTACCCTGCAGCCTCTGCACCTGCATATCGCTGTTAATGCCACGCTCTGGAATGTCGGCGGTGGCTCCTGGCTCCTTTTGTCAGATGAGTGACCTTGTACATTGCACTTTATGCCATTTGTGTGGGCCTGGGATTTGTTATGTGTTGTTAGCTAAAGACAGGCACATGGATTCCAAAGGAAAATTCTACCCCATCTCCATTTTTACAAGGTAGGGGTAAACTTCCTGTAATAGACGGGCCGTCGCAACTCCTGAGAGTGCACTGGCGTGGTTGTTTTTACCTGTGGCAAGGAGACGACCAAGTAGGTTGCAAAAATAAAGTGTGTGAATCTGTATCCACCTTGTTTTAATTTTAGACTGCCATTCTGACACTGTCAGCTGCCAGGTTCTCGGTTCTCCCAGGAAATTGCTTCAGCCGTGGTAAACACCATATTTCATTTAAAGTTGGTTTCAGCGTTCTTTCAGTCTGCAGCCTAGAGAAGAACTGAATGCACCTGAAACCAGAGTGGGAGGAATGTGGACTCTGAAGCAGATGTGCGGAGATAAAGAGGGGTCGATGGGGGAATACAAGAAAGTTAGATTTTCAGAGTAGGTAAATTAAGGTGGTTAGCATTTTCGGTAAAATTTTTTACTGTCCCTAGTAGTAGGTGTAAAAAAATCTGCTGTGGCTTGGGAAGTGGCATGATCTGTGTTTATTTAAAAAGCCAAAGAAAAAATGTGGGCAGTGTCATAGCATCATGATATTTCTGACCAGAAATTGGGTGAGAGGAGGTAAGAAGTCCAAAGCAGGGGCAGGGGGGAAGGAAAGAAAGAAGAAAGAAAGGAGGAAAATACCAGAGGGAAGATACCAGAAAATATGTGTAAAAGAAGGTGATCATACATCATCCATGGTGAACATTCAGACTGTTAACCACAACAGATGGAACAGAAAATTTTTCACAATGAAACATTTTATATTTACACATGTGGTGCTATCATAGGAATAAACATTGACCACTACACAAAAATTAGAACACAGCAAGTTAAAAGAAAAAACTGAAACCCATTCATAAAAGTTAATATTCAGGTACATTTTCTTCCATTTATTTTCCTTTTCATGATACTTATTTATATGTATACTTATGTGTTCACATAGTTTTTATCACACTGTACTTATAATAACAAATTGACTTTTATTAAATATTTAGAATACGTCTTTATGTATGTTATATTAGAACTTCATAAAACCCAGAATTTCGTGTATTTTTTGTTACCTGATTCTATATTGTTAACTTCTGTCTAGGAGTGTACACCAGCTGTTGAATGGATGTGTTTGGAGCATTACCAGGAAAACATAGTGGAATTTCTCCAGTCAGTTTTGGCAGCCTCACCTACTTCATCTACACAGCAGTTGTATTTTATTCAGCCACAACAATATTTCTGCCATTTGTTTCATTTATTTTACTTGTTTTTTATTATATTAAAAGAAACACAGTCGAATTAAAAACCTGTCATACATTTAAAGAATATTAGAATTTTATCTCATAAAATTACTCAATGTTATTAATTCTTACAAACATTATTCATGGGTGGGCCATGGGGCAGAGCAGGCAGAGTTCTCGCCTGCCATGCTGGAGACCTGGGTTTGATTCCCGGTGCCTGCGCATGGGAAAAAGAAAATGAAAAACAAAAAACACCTCTATTTCATTGAATTTTGTCAAATTTGGTTTTGTTTTTTGAAGCTCAAATAAAGATTTTGTGAAACACTGGCTCTATTGTTACTTTATTCTGTTCTTCATATCTCTGGATTATAGACCTCTATTTTTTCTAGTAGTAGTACTTTGCACTGGCATGTTTATATGCTAATATTTATGCATCCTTTTCCTAGTCACCTATTTCTTATAGCATCATATAGTCACATAATAATTTTAACAGAGTCAATTACAGTGCTTTTTGTTCTGGGTGTTTAGTCCACTTATACTGAAAATAATGATACATGTGATATTTCAACTTACATCGTATATTTTTGAAATTCTGATTCTTTTCTCCTGGCTTCTTTGTTGGTATTTAAATATGTAATATTAAATTTTATTATCTTATTGGATTTTTAACTATACCTCATTCCATTATATTTCTAGTGATTTCTCTAAATTATAAAATTTTCATCTTTAAAATAAGTTATTGCATTGAATATTTTTAAGATTGCTTCCAGGCAACCAAGATAGCAGTGTAAGATCCTACTGAGTTATGTCTCCTCACATAAATTTGAATACAAGCCAAAACAGGGAAAGCCACCTTCCTCAAAGCTCCAGAAAATGGTAAACTGATTGCAGAAACTGGGTGATTGTGGAATCGAGAAAATACAACTTCAATCTGGAAACAAAACTTCTCCTCTTCCCCAGTCATTCTCTGTGATCTCCTTTTGGGTCACTGGCTCTTTTTCTGAGGGAACAGAGTAGCCCTTATGTACTTTCTGGGGTGCATGGATATCAGTTCCAATCTATGCAATAGAGCTTGAAAACCTGACCCAGGATACTCATCTCTGTCTTACTCCGTCAGAATGTTCCCTGTAGGAGGAAACAGTTTGCAGGAAATAATGCATTGTAAGAAATATTCAATTCAAATCAGTTTGGAAGATGAGAAATCTGGCTTTATGCCATACGATAGAGCACCCTATAAGGAGGAGGGGAAGTCTATTCACAGAGGCTTTTCAATTACCAAAAAGGGTAATGTCTCAATCCAGGACTCAAGCCAGTATAAGATACAGGCTTCAAAGAAATAAAGAGGTCCTAACACTATCAAGGTGATATTCTTGATAGAAGAGCTAAATTATGAAGATCCAGCCAAAAAAGATCCAATTTTCCAGGAAAATGAAAACTGTTTTTTGTATTGGTTTATTTGTGTTTGTTAGCTCAACACTCAAGGGTATATCCCTCATGTGAGCAGCTGGATACAAATATAAGCACCAGATAGCCAGGGATTAAATGCCATCATTAAAACATAAAAATTAAAATGTACAGTGTGCAATAAAGTTTACAAAACAAAAGATACAACAAGTTAAAACGCATCCACAGGAACAAGATAAAGAGTCAGAAATCATCAACGAATAATAGATGTTTAATATACAAAAGAAATTATTAGTGAACTCTAATATAAGACATTTGAAATGGTTCAGGCTGATAGGGGAAAAAAGAAAAGAAAGGCTACAAAAAAGTTAAATGAATCGAAGAGTCACATGGGACACATTTAAGAATATCAGTGTAAGCATAATGGGTGTCCTAGAAGAAGAAAGAGAAAAGGGGGTAGGAAAAGTCTTCAAAGAAATAATTTCAGAAAATTCCACGGATTTAAGGAAAGACATGAATACTCATTCATAAAGCACAATGAACACAAAGAAAGATAAACTTGAATAGAAATATGCACAGGAAAAACATTTCCAAACTGTAGACTGCAAAGGCAAGGACAGAGCTCTGAAAGCTGCAAGAGAAAAACAAATCATTGTTTAAACTGCAGTCCCTGTGCAATTAAGTGCTGATATTACATTAGAAACCATAGAGGTTGGAAGGCAGTGTGAAGAAATATGTAAGTGTTGAAATAAAACAAGTTCAACTGAAAATTTTAAGTCTAGCAAGTCTGTACTAAAAATGAGGGAAAGAAGAATACATTATCAGATTAACTAAAGCTGAGAGAAATCACCAACCCCAGATATCCCATTGAAGCAATGCTTTGTGCTATTTGAAAGGATGTATGTCCCCCAGGAAAGCCATGTTTTAATCTAAATTCCATTTCATAAAGGCAGACTAATCCTTATTCAATACTGTGTGTTTGAAACTGCAATCACATCATCTCCCTGGAGATGTGATTTAATCAAGAGTGGCTGTTAAGGTGGATTAGGTGATGACATGTCTCCACCCATTGGGTGGGTCTCAATAAGTTTCTGGAGTCCTATGAAAGAGTAAACATTTTGGAGAATGAAGGAGATTCAGAGAGAGCAGAGAATGCTGCAGCACCACGAAGCAGAGAGTCCATGAACCTTTGGAGATGAAGAAGGAAAACACCTTCCAGGTAGCTTCATGAAGCCAGAAGTCAGGAGAGAAAGCTAGCAGATGACACAATGTGCCCTTCCACCTGAGAGAGAAGCCCTGACTGTGTTTGCCATGTGCCTTCTCACTTAAGAGAGAAACCCTGAATTCCGTTAGCCTTCTTGAACCAAGGTATCTCTCCCTGGATGGATGCCTTTGTTTGGACATGTTTGTAGACTTGTTTTAATCGGGACATTTTCTCAGCCTTAGAACTGTAAACTAGCAACTTATTAAATTCCCTTTTTTAAAAGCCATCCTGTTTCTGGTGTATTTTATTCCAGCAGCTAGCAAACTAGAACAGCTATAAAAAGTTCTTCAGACTAAAAGGAAAAGGCACCAGACAATGGATCAATGCAGCACAAAGGAATTTAGATTTATGGAAAAAGTAATGATGTGTGTAATCACAAGCCCCAGTATTATTTTACAAACCTATGGTTTAGGATATATAGTATGTAAATATATTATTTGAAACAAGTACAACAAAATAATAGGGGATAGTGTGGCATGAGAACAAGGTTTGTGTATTTTATTGTTAAGTAAGTATCAAATCATAGCAGATTATTATAGATTTGGCATGTTGTATTTCAGCCCTATTGTAATAAAAAACAAAATATACAAAAAAAGCAAACAGAAGGAAATGAAAGGGACTCAAAATTGCATGCTACAAAAATCAAATAAATATGAAAGTAGGCATTAATGGAAAAATTGACTGTCAATATGTTATAAGACTTACAACATGAAAATAGAAAAATGATGGAAGAAAGTCCTGCATTATCAGTAGCTACCTTAAATGTTGATGGACTAAACTCTCCAGTCAAAATTCAGAGATTGGTACAATACTTAAGAAAACTGAGCCAAGTATATGTTGTTTTCAAGAGACTCGCATTAATTTCAAAGACACAAGTAAGTTAAAGGTGAAAGTGGAAAAATGTAACATGCAAATAATAACCAAAAGAGCACTGAGGTAGATAAAGCAATTTCAGACAATTTAGACTTCAAGTTCAGTACTGTTAAATTGGACAAATACTATATATTAATGAAGGGGCCAATTCCACTAGAAGACATAAATATTATAAATCTGTATGCAGTGTGCCCCACAATAATGAAGCAAATATGGACAGTTTTTAAGTGAGAAATATATGGTTCTATGATAACAGTCATAGAGTTCATTGTGCTCCACTCAAAAACAGAATATTTACAGAGAAGATTAATAAGGATGTATTAATATGATACTATAAACAACAAGTGTTAACAGATATATTTAGACCACTTTTTCCATCAAAATCAGAATACACCTTTTTCTCTAGAGTCCCTGGGCCATAATCCAAAATAACAGATATATTAGACTACAAAACAAGTCTTAATACACATATCAAAATTTCATGCATGCAGTGAATCTTCTCTAATAACAACGGGATGATGTTAGACATTAAAAACAGAGGATAACTGAATGATTCATTATTATGTTTTGATGGTTAGATTCATACATCGACTTGGCCAGATGAAGGTGCCCAGTTGTCTGATCAAACAAGCACTGGCATGACTTATTCTGTGAGGACATTTTGTGGATTTAAGTCATCAACAGGTTAATTGCATCTATGGCTGATTATGTCTGCAGTCAACTAAGTGTAATGTTTTCTGCAATGAGTGACATTTCATCTGATCAGCTGAAGGCTTTAAGGGAGAATACAGAAGAGAATTTTTCTCTCCACTTCATGCACCCAGCCTTTCATGGGGAATTCATCAAAAGCCATCATAGGAGTTGCCATCCTGTGGCCTGCTCTACAGAATTTGGACTCTTGTATTCCCACAGTTACTTGAGGCTGTTTTGTAAAATTTCAAATTTATAGATGTCTCCTGCTTGTTGTTTCCATAGAGAACACTGACTACTACAGCTTTGGTTTCAGGAGTGATTTTTGAGAAATAGAATCTTAAAAATGAGTATATGCAATTACTTTTCTACTCCAATTAAACACAAGGGCACTAATGACTCTACTTCCAATAATCAAAATGGCACTGACAGTCTATGGCATGAGTTAGAAATAGAGATACACAAAATGTGATTCTACTAATTGCATGCTTATATAAGACAAGGCTCTGCATAACAGCATTTTTGAGAACTTAACAGATTATTTTAAGTTAAATATAAAATTATATTAGCTGTTTTTCCTAGATATGCTGGATACATTTATAAAAGAAAGGGATGAGCTGAAGGCTTCAGATTTACAGCTCAAGTTTCATAAGAAAGATATAAAAGTCTCTATGTGTACCCTGAAAGAAAATCTTATTTCCTGTTTCCACAGACTTCAGATGTTTGAAGAGCAGGTGCAGAGTCTCATTGTGCAAGTAGCACATTTACATTGCAAAGTAAATTCTCAAACATGCAAAGTGTCTTTTGTTAAAGTGAAAGGAATGAGATCCTGAAGTTTGTGATGGGGTCAGTGTGTTGAAAATGACAGCAGTGGAGAAAATGAAACCCTACATTCTGCTGAGTCTTTGCTAGATAAATCTCTGATGGTCTTTTCAGAGGATACAGCTACCTCACCTCCAGCCTGAACTGAAGAAACAGCTTCGGACCAACAGTCAGTCCTGAGGAGTCTGCCATCCAATTTCCATGTGAAGAGATCACCCTTTATTGTCTGCTAACCCTGTCACTACCTTCCCTTAAGAAACAGCCCTCACTGCTCTGTCGGGAGAAATTAATCCGGTTTCACCTGAATAAACTGCAAAGGAATACCCTGGGGCAATTGGCTTGAAAGATACTTCTAATTCTTTTATGTCCCACTCCCTCTACTATTTTTTCCAGGCCTATAAGTAGACTAATCTTCCAACAGGCCCTGAAAGGTGAGATACAAATTGTGACCCATGAAGACATATGCTATACTCCAAAAGAATTGCATGTATTTTGCAAGTTATATAGACAGAAATCAGGGGAATGTGTGTGGAAATGGATATTAAGGGTATGGGATAATGGTAGAAGGAGTGTAAACTGGGTCTGGCTAAATTTTTTATATGGGCCCACTAAGAAGAGTCTGTGGATTCAGTGTTGTAGCTCAAGAGGTTCAAAAGGAATTAAAGAGTTTGCACAAATTTCCCTGTTATCATGTAGCAGGGAACAAAGAGATTGGAATGTTGGAGTGTATTTATTATGAAATCATTGCTCAAACAACCTAGGAATTTCCAGACAACACACCTTTTATCAGGACAGTGAGGAATAAATGCATGAGACTAGCTCCATAATTCCTGAATAACTCTGTAGTTGTCCTTCTCTTTAGGTCAGATAGTACTGTGAAAAATTCTATCACTGAGCTGGGGTCTTTAAACACAATGGGAATGATTAGATCCTGAGTTGACAGAAGCCAAATGGCTGCACTTAGTCACAAAAGACAAGATGGGCATGGATACCATAATGGACAGCAGACTCAAAGCAGCAGCTAAAATACTCTGATTTGCAGAGACCCATGGTGTTGGATAATAGATCATGGGGTACCTAGACTTAAAATAGATGGGCCATCTACTGAATTATTGTTTGAGCTGTACAAGTAGAAGAGTTCTGGGTCAAGCAAACAAAAGTCTCATCTGAGCTACATAAACAGAGTCATGGCCACTTATTCAATTCCCAGAATTGAGACAGTTAACAGACACAGAGCCCATTGAATGAAGGGAAGGCCACATTCTTTGGGGGACCCTATTATATTGCCCCAAATTTATATTGTTACTCTTCCTCTTAGCCTTCCCCAAGGAGGCCTATGCTCTTAATTGTGCTTTGGGGAAAAAGAAATGATCAGATATTTAGGGGATTAATAGACACTGGCTCAAATGTGACATTTATTTCAAGAGACCCAAAACATCACTCTGGTCCACTAGTCAGAGAGGAGACTTATGTAGGTCAGGTGATTGATAGAGTTTCAGCTAAATTCCATCTCAGAGTGAGTTCAGTCAATTCCTAAACCAATTCTCTAGATATGCCCCAGTTCTGGAATATGTAGTTGGTATATACATTCTCATCAACTGGCAGAACCCCTATATTGGTTCCCTGACTCATGGAATGAGGGGTCATATGGTAGAGAAGGCCAAGTCATAGCCACTGGAGCTATGCCTACCTAGAAATAGTAAATCAGAAGTTCCAGATTCCTCGAGGGATTGCAGAGACTAGTGCCACTGTTAAGGACTTGAGGGATTCATGGGTAGTGGTTCCCACAACATCCCCATTTAACTTTCTTATTTGGCCTGTGCAGAAAAGAATTGGGCCTTGCAGAATGACGCTGGGTTATCAACAATTTAACCAGGTGATAATTCCAGTTGCAGCTGCTGTTTCAGATGTAGCATTTTTGCTTGAGATAATCAACAAATCCCCTGGTGTCTGGTATGCAGTTATTGACCTGGAAAATGCTTTCTTCTAAATAGCTATTAGTAAGGACCACTTGAATCAGTTGCATTTAACTCACAAGGCAAGCAGTATACCTTCACTGTCCTACCACAGCAGTGTATCAATTCTCCAGCTCTATGTCATAACCATCTCTGCAGGGAACGTGATCATTTCTCCTTCCCACAAAATATCGTGCTGGTCCATTATATTGATTTCACGTTTCAATATTATTGAAACCAAATCTTGTGAGATTTTGTTACAATGGAATTTCAGGAAAATTCCATGAGTATTGATTAGGGGAGGGGTGTTTACATGCATTGACCTTTAACATCTGTTCTGGCCATGTAGGTGGTGGTATACAGTGACTTGCTCTCAAAATGGAGGGATTGGGTGGGGCTTCAGACCATCTTAATAATATTGAATTTACTCTATGAATTATATCTTGCTAACCTCTATCTTTTACAAAAAGTTGTGGAGAGGGTATAGTAGCATCTTCAAAAAAGCAGATAGGTAATTAGGCCACAGTAAGTACAGGGGCCAGGAAACATTGTCAGTTTCCTGGGGGTTATATGGTATGGCAAAACTCATGTTTCACCATCTACTGTGATAAATAACATCCAAAGTTTGCCCCAATCCAGGAACAGTTAAAGAGGAGCAGACTTCTGTGCAGTTATTGGGCTGAGAACCTTCATCCTTCATTTGATACAATGCCTTTGCCTCTATATAAGTTAGTAAAAAGGAAAATTATTTGATTGGAAGCACAAAGAAGCCAAGGATTTTATCAAAGCAAAAATGTAGTAACTCAAATATAAGCCCTGAAAATTCTGGCCCATGGTAGCCATTTGGGCAAGGAATCTCATTCATGTAAGATGAATTGTTTGAGACTTATGACAAAGATATGGGAAGACAAGGAATGCCATATAATTTTAATAGTAACTCTTCAAAGAAGCTATGCAATGCTGCACCATTCCAGAAAAACAATTACTAACTTTATACCAAGCTTTATTACAAACAGAGGCCATCATGGGGAACATGACAGTAAAAATTGATAAAACCAAAGGAAAAAAAAAACACACACATCAAGTAAGAGGTGAGTAGAGGAGCTATTTGCAAGGCTTATTTCTGGGTATTTCAAAGTGGCATATTAGTATGGTGGCATGCATATCTACATCAGAGAGGACATTTAACACTAGTCTCATCTGACTGGAGTTACAAGCCCTTCTTGGGCCAATATTATACATCATGGAATCAAGAGAGGCCCCAGATGTTAGATAATGGTGGAGACAAAATAGGATACAATGGACAATGGACTGAACTAAAAGATCTCTGGTTGATTCTTAAAAATGAGACACACCTGGCCACAATTTGCACTAATTCATAAGCAAGAAGTCTTACCAGAGCCCCTCAGAAACCTTAATGGAGGGTGAACCAAGGAGAGTAACTAGCTTTTGATAGGATAAGACAGCAGTAACAGCCCTTGCGCAAGCCATAAAAGTACAAAAACTGACAGAAGATGTGTGGATTCATGAGTTAAATGCCGTAGAATAACACTATGAATTCCTCTCCTTATTACACCAGGTGTCAGAATAATACCTTGAGGTCTGAGAAAGACAATGCTCAAAGAGTCCTCTTGCTGATAAGGGAGAAGGCATCTTCCACCCTAGAGCTAATACTGACAATCCTGGAAGAGAAAGATGGGAGAGATATGGTAGAAACATGGTGGCTATAGGCAGGACAGTGTCTAATCCCAAAAAAGCACAGCTGTGGCAGGTGTGTACTGGATTATGGTTAACGTGGTTACCAGAGAGGTGGTATAGCCCCAAGCCCCATGGTGGGTTTTTAAAATATTATGAAATTATTATAACTATTGTCTCATGCAGATGTGGGGATGAGCAAGCCAAAATTTCATAAGGCAGGCATTATCTGGGAACTCTGATAAATTCTAGAGGATAAGTGGTCTGGATGAAGTAGAGAAAGACATTCTGTTCATTGATTGATGAAGTCACCATTTCTCCTTTAAAAGCCTTCAATTCGTTGGATGAGACTTCTTTCATTGGTGAAGGAAATCTTCTCAGTTTATTGTGTATGTAATCATCCTTAGATGCAATCAACTTACTGATGATATAAATCCACACAATGTACTCACAGTAACAATCAGACCAGCAGTTCTTGGACAAAAAACTAGACACATAGCCTGGACAAGTTGACCCATGAATTTAAACATCACAAATAGTTTGTGATACTATCACTATTGTATTAGAGATCCCCAGAAACCAGAATAGCAGTATGACCACTCTGTTAATATTTTGTTGTATATTTATCCTATATCAACCCATGTTTTTCCCCTGCTAGAGATTTGTACCAACAATTGGTATCCTTAAACCCAAATCTTTAAACCTTAGAATAATTTCATGATGAACTTTCTCATTGTGAGCCTATTTATGAAAAATAATAATTTTTTGAAGAGTAACTAAAATCTGACTTGCATTACTAAAAATATCCAAAAATTCTTTTGAGAAATCACTGAAATAGAGAGATAAAAATGTGAAACTTATTCAAAAGCTTGAACTTATGCAGGGCTTTTGTAATTCTAAGAAAGAAAATACCCCTGCAAGGTGAAAGCAGTAAATATAAAAACTGTGTTTTCTTCTAGGTCACTAAAAATGTAAGTGACTAAAGATTGATATAATTTATAAACCGTTCAGAAATTTTGTTTTGTATTATTTCCTGCAGTTTTTAAAAAAAATCTGATAATAAGTCAACCTTGAGAAATAGGCAGTATATTTCATAAAATAGACAAGACTTTTATAAAGCTTTGAATAAATTACTTGCTTTTTGCCATATGTATCAAGAACCTTGTAGAAAGCAAGTATCTAAAGTGCAGAATAAACTCAACTGCAATATAAAGTTTAATATTTTTCTTAGCATGTCAAATTTAAATACTTAGGAAACTGAAAAACATAATATATAATAACTGATAAATCTGAGTACCAGTTATAAACAATTGTTAAATATTTTTTCTCTCACTTTCTACAGATTTGGAATATTCTTTTTTTAATATTGGGTTTATTAGATGTCAAATAAGCAAGTGTAATACATTTGCATATTATAAATTGGATCCTACCTTTCAATTTACCTTTAAAATTCAGGAGATAATACTAATGTTTTAGGTATTATGTATCCAGTAAGATATTCTATACATTAAAATGTTTAAGAATCCTATAAACTACTTAAAAGTGTAGATTTACTAACCGAAGATACTGGGTTCCCATTGTTTGTTATATTATCTCTAATTCTTCTGCATATTTTTATGTTCTTCATAAAAAGTTTATCAATGCTTAATGGCTTATAAACTGAGAGAATTTTTATGCATCTTTTTATTATTAATATAATTTATTGATACAATTAGGAAATTCCTTGTTTTCATAGGGTGTATTCAATGCATTCCAAGCAAACAACCAGAACTTGTCACTCCTTCCTAAAGCAGTGCGAACTCCCTAGGCTGAATCAACAATATGACATTGTTCCACATTTTATCTTGTTTGTGGTAGACATAAAATTCTACAGGACTGCCTAATTCTAATGACAGAATTTTCATAATTCCCTTAATGAATAATCACATTTATTATTTTCTAAAGTGAAAATATATAATTAATGTTTATGTTTCATTTGAAAAGATTTCAATAAATCAAAATGTAGTAAATTTAGAATTCAGGACACATAATATACATTTAGAGATATACAGAAAATAAATGTATTATCTAATAAAATATTAATAGATACAGCCATCTATCTGACACTGATTCATTTGTTCAACAAATGATTGGGAGTTTTTTACATAGATGTAAAAAGCACAAGTCTGCTCCACACAACATACATAGATAACTAAGAAGTAGAAACACCTTTTGAAATTTTGAATAATATGCTTGCCTCTAAAACATATTAATTTAAATATTTAATAAGATTCTCCTGCTTCTTAGTTTGTTTATTTTAAATTTATGTATCATCTGAGCTAAAAATAGGTTGTATTGTGGAATGCTCCTCAGGACAGAAACAAAAATTATCTGTTGAGTCTACCCTCCTGATCCTAAGCCAGCTGAGGCAGCCAGTGTACACTTTAGATAAATGAACCTCAATCACTCACTCTATCTGCTGATAGTAAACTGTCTTGGAAGAACGGCTTAATCAGATGTGAATGACATATGGAGAGAGGGAAAAATGTGCTACTTTCTTAAATCAGCATTGCTGTGTTCCCAAAGTCTTCCCAAGGACAAAATTTCATAGATTCACTTGATGTTCAAAGAGGAGTTTGATGTTAATAGAAAGGTGGATAGTTGAGAGCTGGACAGATTGTGATTTAGATAAATCTTTTGTACACAGCACATAGCAGGGTTTTACTTTTCTCTGATTGATTGCTATAGGTAAATATAAGCCATTGATTATTGATATAAAAGATAAGTATATTCTTAGATCTGGCACTATTTTATGATATGCATTTGTGATTTTAGGAAATCCGTTTTCTTTTATTATATATTCCTGCTTTATTCTCCATGTCTTTCCCCTTGTATGATCATTTTTACTGAAATGAGAATGAAAACATGACTGATGCACTAATCAAAATAACCACTAGGAGAACGTGTTAGTCTATTGACTTTTTGAATATTTCTGCATTGATAAATGAAAAAGTTTCTGAGGTGCCAGAGGATAAATACTCCCAGACTTTTAGTTACTATCACCAAGATCAGGTGTAGTCAAAATACCGCTATAGGTGATACTGTTCATTTTCTCCTTAAAGGATTGCCTGTGGCCAATCAGCATTGTGTTCACTTGGGTCCTCTCCTGGGTTCTGAGAAGATTATTTTTACATGAATTTCAAAACTTTTATCTTTTCCTTCTTAATTATTTTACATTTTCTCTCAGAAACAGTAGAAGACAGAGAAGCCCAAAAGAAGTTAACATCTCTTATCTGTGGAACATTTTGATTAAGGAGAGGAGTTTATCAACTTATGTGACCATCTTTCTTTTGGATTTTCCCCTTACACATTTGGTGTAAGTTTCATTTCTAGTCATTTTCCATCCTGCACTGGGAAAGTGTTCCAGAGAATAATTTCTTTATGTAAGATATGTGAATTGTGGCATAACTTTCAGCCCATGAAGAGTTGTCTGATTTTTTTGCATAGCACCAAACCAGATGCTGTGTGTCCAACACAGAGGTGGACCCAAAGAGCACTGAAATGATGCTTAGTACCACTTAATCTGTGAACACTCTTTTGAGTAATCACACTGTGGTCAAAGGTAGAACAGGCCTGTCACAAGAAGTGGTGAGACCCACATCCCCAGTGGTATTCAAGCCAGGGTTGTGTAGGCACTTTGCCAAAGTGGGATATTGGAGTTCTCAATGAGGAGACATGGAGGATCTAACAGTTAGAAAAATCTAATTGATTTTTCTCCAAGTGCAAGTTCCTTACCTGCAAAATTGAATAAAGAAGATCTGCCTGCAATAATTATTGTGAGGACAAAAATGAGATAAAGCTTTTGACCCATGAATTGAGGAAAAAATGAGAGGGTAGCCAAGCCCTCTTCACCTCTCTTTTTTTTTTCTTCCTTCCTCCTTACTGCATTACTATGCTTACAGTATTATCAGTAGTGGTGATGGTTGTGGTGGTGATACATGGAATTGGCCTGGATGAGCAAATTCCCAAATCTCGTGACCTGTCAAAATTATCTGAAGAAAAATTCAGAAGTCACTGATCTGTTGGACTTGTCCAGGCCCTGCTACCTCAGATTCCAAGTAAGGGTATTGCATATGTGCATTTACATCCAGCTGTCCAGGTAGTTCTGCTGCTTCCTGACTGGGTCAGAGCCTTTGGCCATGTCCACCTGGATGTGATGGCTGTGTGACCTCAGGTGGGACACTTACCCCCTCTAGGCTTTGGTTTTCTTCATTGTCACACAGGGAAGATTAATTTGCACTGAATGATCACTAAAGGTTCATTAAGCCCAAAATGCTGTCAGATTTTAAAACAAGTAAATCTCAGTGGGCTGCAGTGTCATTTGTGAGGAGAAGGATGAGGGGTACAGACAGGGGCTGGTGTGCGAAAGACAGTTTTTTTTTTTGAAAGACAGTTTTAAAGGGTCATCTACTCCACCAGGAAGGTAAAGAATGAGGAAAGCTTAAGTACTTGTCTTGCTATGGAGTGAAAGTTGTGTGATGGATGGGCCTCAGTGGGTTCTAGGTGGTGGGGTGCCTCCAAGGTATATTTTGCCCTGAGAGGGGAGCAGAGAGGAACTGCAGCAGCAGGGGCACCCAGGAAGGCTGAGGAGGGCACATGCCTTTGAGCTGCCAGCCTTATCCTCACCCTGCCCCCAGCCCACATTTAAAGTGCATTCTTGGAATGAGACCCAGCCTAGCACCTGTACAGGGCACCCTCAGCTCTGACTGGCCCCTCAGTTGCTCCAGTTCAAACAGTCAATTCTCTCCCACAGGCTTCAAGCATTGAGTGAACTATAGATAACCAGGTCCCAGAGGCAGCCCGAGGTCCTCCTCCAGAAATGTTCCCTCCATGGTCCTGTTTTCAACTCATGTGCAACCCCAGAGTACAAAAAGGGCACAGTTCTTGGATGCCACCCCCCTTACCAAATGTTGGCATCTTTCACCCTATAGTGGTAACATGATATTGTTGTTGCCACTTGCCTCATCTGTGCTGACATTCAGTTACTTTTAGCCTTTTCTGGGGGACTGCTAGATGCCTCTGCCATGGAGGGCACATGGGTCAGATAAGGCTATTCATTCTGCTTGGAAATATCCTGGAGGCAGAAAAACCCTGGTTTGATGTGACTGGCAGGGATGCATCCAACAGGACAGGATATATGGGGAGAGATGCCTAAGTCAGCAAGGCAAAGGGATTCCTCTCCTGCAGAGTGTGTGTGGTCCATGTTGGGCAGTGAACAGGGTGAGAGTGGAGAGGGTGGGTGAGAGCTGGCCTGCAGGAACACCTGGTACCATGCTGCAAAATGAAAATGTGACTACTAGAAAGTGGGATCCAAGGATGATTCTTCAGCTGTAGGGTGACCACATGTCTGGATGGTGAGTTGTAGATATTTAGAAGGTGAAACTTGCCTTCTTCTACAATGCACATGACAGGGTGAGGCCCCTGACTTGTAACCCAACTTCCACCATTCTTCTCTCTAGGCCCTTGCAGCATGGGTCTGCTTTTCTCAAAGACACACATGTCTTCTTGTGTTCCCAAAGTGGCCCTAAGACCATTTCGGTAAGTCCCATCCTCTGACCCTGCTTTCTGAGGTCCTGGCCATGCCTTGCCTGGGCTCTACAGTCTTCTCTTATGGAACTGTCTTCATTGCTCAAAAAACATGGTACCTTTGAACTTGCCTGGCCTGGGCTTATGTGGTGCCCCATGCCTTTCTCTAGCTTCATCTCCCCAGGCCCATCTGCCTCTACAGTATGCAGGAGACTGCCTGACTCCCTCTCGCTCCTCTGCCTGGGGACACAGCTCACTCCTTGCTTGGGGCTAAACATTTATAGGAACTCGTCATTTTCTAATGGAATTACCTATCTACATGCTTCTCTCCTCCTCAGCTTCACCCTGCATCCAGACTGATTGTTCCCTGGAAGTAGGGGTGACTCAGTCTAAAGCTTCTGTTCACTAACCAGGTCTGCTTCTCTCCCTGGACATAGAAAGGGTCCCAAGATCTAAGAGGTGGGAGTGAATAATTGAAACCATTTATTAAATTAGGTCTAGTAAATGGTTGTTAAGCTGGTCCTCCATGGAGGCACTCAGAGAGCTTTGTCCAGGCTAGCCCCCTGGGCCCATCCCAGACCACAGAGTCAGAAGAGTGAGACTTAGAACAATGCCTCTCCCCTGGGCAATAGGGACTGATGCCTGGCTCTGGTCCAGGACAAGTTTGGGGAGCACTGCTCTGGAATAACTTTGAGAATTTATGGACCCAATAAGCAAAATAATGTACTTGTTTTAAATTCTCAAATATTTTACATATATAACTGAATAGATCATGCAACAGAGAGCTCAACATCAATCATCAAAATTTGGCATGTTAACACTTTGCAACTTTTATTTCACATCTTTCCTTTTTGATTTTGTTCATCTTTGTTTAAATAAGAAAGCATTGCAAGTTAAGCTGAAGTTCCTCACCTTCCAGGCACTGCTCCTTCCAAAACCAAGAAATGCAGTTGTGTGCATTCCCTGTAACTCACTCATGTTCTTTCTTTCCAGGGCCTTTCAGAACCAACTGGTATCCTAGGGATCCCTGTACCCAGCAGACCCCGGTAAGACTACCTTTTGGTTTTCTCATGCAAGTGGACTCCTGGGATGGTTTCCTGCCCTTTGGGAGCCTGGAGTATCTATTTGTATGTGAGGAATCCCCACCTGGCCCCACCCCAAGCCTTCTGGGCTCTCAGGCCCTGGAGCATGTACATTAGAGACACCACTCGACAAACGTAGCCCATTGATTTTTTGTGGCAATGGGTTGATGGCAGACTTGCTATCACGGGCTGCCCATAAGGGTCTCTCTCAGTAGTTTGTGGTTTAGCTTTGAGGAAGAAAGAGGACCAGGCTTCTTGTCAGTATTTCCCTGTCCCACTTTCAGGGTACAGCTGGGAAAGCTTCCTCTGAAGGCAGATAGTGGTTGAAGGGGGCAGTTAGAGACCAAGAAGCAGGCAGAGGGAGGATGAGCATAGATAGCTGTCAAGGTTGCAGACAAGCCAAACAGGGCTTATTGACTTCAGAGGGTGACTAGTCCAGATTTTCACAGTGGCTGCCACTTAGGATGGCTTTTTGCCTCCAAGGGATATCCCTCAGTGCTCTCTTTAGAGTCTGAGAGTGGCCTGGGGTTCAGGCAAGTCTTTGAAGCTGCAAAGATGTCAGATTAATAGCTTCCCATATGGTTTCATTTTTAGGGTTTACCTGGAGAGATCAGCTTCCCAGGAAAGCCTGAGTCTCCTGGACCTTTCCTCCTTATATGCTGTCTTACTTCATCTGGGCTGCTAAGACAAATGCCTCACACTGGCATGACTTAACAGCAGGAATTTATCATCTTATGGTCCTGGAGCTAGGAGTCCAGAGTCAAGGCATTTGCAAGGTCACATCTTCTCCCCCAAATTCATAGCATCCTAGAACTGCCTTGTTGCAGTCCTGGGGATTCCTTGGTGGCCCCTTGGCCTGCCATTACATAGCTATCTCTCCTTGAGCCTGATTTTCCCATTTCTGCTGGGTTCTGGCTTCTTATGGTGGCCTTCTATGACTCCTGGATTCTCCTGATAAATCTTCCTGCTGTGTGGATTAAGGCCCATCCTGGTTAAGTCATGCCACACCTAAATAGGAGCTTAGAAGTTCCTGTACACAGCAGAGTCCACAACTCAACTGACAGTCATCTTCAAAGGGTCCTCCTCAAATGGGTGCAGAGTAGGGCACAGAGGGCCTCTGAGGATGGGTTCTTGAGTGGCTCTAATATACAGTGTCCTCAGGTCCCTTTGTCTGTAGCAGGAATGGCCTGGCCTTCCCACCAGCCACCACGGCCACTCTCCAGAGCTTACAGCTCTCCACCCTCTCTTGTCCCTCACAGCAGGGACCCTGAGCTCTGTCTGAAATCTCCCATATGGTGTGTCCTGGGCATGGATGGGCTCACACTCTACCTAGGCCACTGCCTTTGTTTTCACCACCCAAAGACAAATTTAGAGCTCCTTCACTTTCAAAAGGTACATATCCTTGTCCTTATTGGACCGCTATGAAGAGAGGGGAGAAAGGGTCTGTAATGAAGTTTGAGAAATGGCACATGAGGGGGCAAAACTCTTTCTGTAATTTTCCCAGTGGTTACTCCTCACTCCAGATAGAGATGACCCAGAGAGTTTCTGATTTCTTATATTAGTTTCTGAGGTGCAGCTCAACTTATTTTAATGCTTTTCAATGAGTTCAGTTAGAGACATCCCTCAACTTTGCGGAATGTCTATGTTGCTGTCAGGGCAGACAAGGTATGTCTTGTGGGCATTGAGATGCCAGGGAATCTTGTAAGTGTAGAGCCTATGCTGCACTTCAAGAGATTGTGTCCAACAAGCTCCCCATTTTAGAACCACCAGGCTCAGAAGGTCCTGGTGGGGTCAAAGAGGGAACCATGGACAAATGGAGTGATGGACATGGGATGCAGGGGTGGGCTGAGGTGGAGTCGAGTTGGCAGCATGCAGGAAACATCTCTCTTGCATGTCCTGCAGAAGGGTCACATAGGAGATATCTGTAGCTGATGGGTCCCCTGGCATGCTCACTCTGCTGAGCTCTGGGTGCCCTGCCAATGGGTAACTGATATAAATTCAGTGTTATGAAGGACAAGCACTATCAGGTGAGCAAATGTGTATATGCAACACTGGCCACCTTCTGCCACATGAGCAAACATTTTACTTGAGTAGCAGTGCCATCAAGGGAGGGTCCAACAAATTGACAGTCTCATTTGATCCAAAGGGTTCATCAAAGAGTGTGTATATCACAGTGTATGTTCAAAAGAGGGAAGTTGTCTGAAGGCAGGAAAAAAGGATGGGTAAAGGCGTATATTTATGGTTTATCAGGCTGAGGTTATGCCTACCTAGGGTTGGAAGTGCTGACCCTGGCTTTGGTATGTGCTCCTCATCAGGACTATGATTCTATTGACCCAAGTGTCCTTGACCCTGATCTAGCCTCCCCTCACCCTCCGGACTCCTGGGACCCTCTCTGCAGAGGTGGACTCTCCTTTCCAGGGGCCAGCACCCCAGACTGGAGATACTGGATGATGTCAGTATTAAATTAGGTGGCAGGGACTTATTAAGGGAGAAGAATCACCAGGTTCATGAAAAATTGCTTAACTTTCACATAGCATTGTCATGGGAATCACCAACCTATTTCAAAGGTTTTCAAACAATGTTAAGAATCAAGGAAAATAAAAAGCCACCTAAGATATTTTATATTCATGTAGAAGCAACATGTCTATGCATTCTACAACCACTCATTTCAAAATAAATGAGAAGGTCAGAAATATAGGAAAATGACTCTGGGCATACATTTGAAAGACTGTGATAACACCTGAGCCTTGTTTGCCTAGGTCCTCATCCAACAGCAGGGCCTGGTGAGGTCAGCTGTGTGGGTGTGGGCTCTATCTGTGGCCTTGTGCTCTCCACATCATCTCTGTGTCACTCTGGTTCATGAGATGGTCACAGTCATGTTACACTGACTTGCAGAACAGATGTAATAACCCTTTTACATGATTAATTTTGTGTTATTTGTATTTCAGGATCAACTTCTATAAGACAAGTTAAGTTTTTCTGAAGATTCCTGTATCAATTAGATATTTAGAAAATGATCTGAAATGATTTCCTACATATATTCAGAAAACCAGTCTATTTTGTAGTTTTAGCCAAAAAGTGCCCCTTTTTTGTCACTGAACTCATCTGTCATTCATCATTTGTTTTCATAAAATGAATTAAAATTGCTAAGTCATGGACAGGTTTTCTATGGTTCAAGTAAGATATATTTTATATATCTTTCAAGTAAGACATATTTTAGGCCAGAGCTCTTCCTCAGTATTTGATTTTTCCAATATTTGATTTTTTAATGCATAGACATGCTACATTTTTATCTGCTGGTTTAAATTTTGTCATGCTTCACCTCTTGCTTTTTAGTATGGCAAACTATGTTTTACTTGTAAAAAAACCTTGGTAATTTGGAGTATCTAGTAAAAGCTAGAAAATAATTCTGTAATCGAGTTTTGTACTACATATGGATCATTCCTCATCTATCATGTGCTCCCAATGCAGCCTCATTTTCCAGAGACCTTTATACAGAATTAAGGTTTTCATCATTCAGCTGCCAAAGCCATTCCAACAATAACATCTGGGATAGTCTTTCCAGGGAAGTAATTTCCTTATATCTGTTATATGTGGATATATTTGACACTTCATGTGCCCATAAAGGTGCAGATAAAAAGGAAAGTATCAGGCATCCAGTGGAGGAGCCTGGAAGTGGAACCAGGGACCCTGTGGGTCTGCATTACTAGCTGTGTGACCTTGAGCAAGACATTCAGCCTTCCTGGGCCATTGTCTCTGCTGGTGGGATAAGGGGAGGAAGTACCCTGTATTGAAAAACAATATATGGAATGTCTTATTTTTGTCACTCAAAATAAAATATATGATCAAATAAAGCCAAACATGCAGATAGACTGAGTTTATTTTGGAAGAACAAAAGGAAGAGGGACAGCTGTGAGAAGAGAGACAAAAATGACAAAATGGTGTTACAGAAAGGAGAGAGAAGGGACTATGTGGACAATCCCAAGGGACTTCTGGAAAGCTGGAGGCAGAAATAGAACCTTCAGAAGAGAACTGAGAAGCCCACCCCCTCCCAAAACACAGGCCTGGAGCCACTAGGAGCAGGGAATTGAGCAGAAGGCACTGTTTGCCAGTCATTAGGGAACTTCAGGAAGACATGGGCAGGTGGAAAGCATGACTATTCTTGAGTAGGCACATCTGAAAAAGGAGGGCAATCCTGTGTCTCTACTTTCCAGCTGCAAAATCAGCTCCAGGCTTGAAGCAGCTTAATGTAACACTTCCCTAAATGTGTCTTTTTTTATTTTTGTTTTCCCTTTTGATGCAGGGTTTCCCTGGAAAGAATGAGCTGAATGGACTACAGGTCTGCCAGGACTCAAGGTGGGTATTCTTGGGGTCAGCATGAGTTTGGGAACACAAAGCACAGATGCAAAAGAGACTCTTGATTGTGGGTGAACTTTTCAAAACAAGTTGGTTGCCAGTGCTCTGGATCAGGACTTACTCAAAATGTTTTCATTTGCAAGATCAGATTTGGGAGAATACTTTATTTCCACTTAGATAACTGGGAAAGAATTTGGAAATTGCAGGCTTTAAAGTTTACTTCTTGGAACAATGTATTTATTTTATCTACAAGGAGGGAAAGTTTCCAGATACTCTTACTGAATTAATAAGACTTCATTTTTAAAAATATTCTGGTGTGGTTCATTATAATAGGATCATTAATGTCAGACATTAATATTTAAATTGGGAAGGAAATTTAGCCTCCTGGTCTACAAGAATTGCAACCTCAAATGAACAATTACAAATCGATACAACACATATTTTAACAAATGAAGTTTTTTCATTCACAGCAAACTCACATAGGCACAAGTATGCATGTCCACAGTCCTTGAAAGATAATTATTTTAAAGGCAAATTTGGAATATTATGGAAAACAATGTCATTTTCAATAAACAGACTTAGGAGCTCAACTTTTGATGACAAAATATAGACTAAGCATGGATTTAACTCAAATGCATGAGCAATTTTATGTATATATGTATGTATATGTATATATGTGTATATATGTATATATTATATGTATATACAAGAAACTATGCTTTCTCCATTTTCCAGGTATTTGATTATTTTTCATTTAAACCTAAGCAATGTTTTTAGATGCATTATTTTGCATATAAATAACACTTTACTTTATATACTTTAATGTATATTTAGGTTTTCTTTCTAGAATTATTTTTACCATTTTCTTCAAGTATTTTTGAAAGGGTAAGATAAAGTTCAACCTCTGTTTTAGAAGTAAAATGGTAATGTCTCACTTATCATTGTTCAATAATTTATTCAAATATTAAAATGTGCATTCTTTTCATGTACATTTTGAATTCATATGAAAATTAAACTTTTCCTATGCCATGTCCATATAAATTAGTATATTATGACTTACTTTTGCTCAAAAATCAAAGTTGTTTAAAATTCATATTTGTCGGGCGGACCGCGGTGGCTCAGCGGGCAAGAGTGCTTGCCTGCCATGCCGGAGGACCTCGGTTCGATTCCCGGCCCCAGCCCATGTAAAAAACAAACAAACAAACAAAATATAATAAAACAAGAAAATGTTTAAAGATGTTTCCCTTTCTTCCATCCTTCCTTCCTTCTCTCTGTCTTTCCTTTCAAAAAAAAAAAAAAAAATTCATATTTGTCACAATTCCTTTTTGCTTGCAATTAGTGATATCTTTAATAGTCATTTCTTTTTTATTAATATATATTTTGACTAATCTCTCATCTTTTGTGTACATTGTGGTTTTCTGCTATTAGTGCATTATTTGTTTTTATTTAAAAATCTGAAGCAAAATGGCAAAATTTTACTTTGGTTGATCTGAGTGGTGACTCAACATATTTTTGTATACACTGTAATTGGTTATAATTCAACAATTATTCAAAAAAGGTAATGAAACCTCCCTTACTAGCTTTTAATTTTTTTTTTACTGTTAGCACAAATACAATCTAGGATAGCCCATTAATCACATACAGATACCCATTTCACTATTGTTAATTACATTCATAATGTTTTGCTACCATAATCATCAACCACTACCAAAATATTTCCCAGCTTTCAAATAAGAACCTTGTACATTATGTCTTAATTTCCCATTCTCTACACCCATCAAAACCATGGTAAACTACAGTACAGATTCTGAATATGAGTTTTCTTATGTTAAATATTTTAAATCACTAAGATTGTACAATATTTATCCTTTTGTTTTTGGCTTATTTCATTCAACATGATGACTTCAAGGTTCATCCTATTTGTCACATGTATCAGGACTTCATTCCTTTTTATGGCAGAACAGTATTTCACTGTGCTATTCTATAATACCACATTTTACTTATCTATCCATCAGTTGGTTCAAAGCTGACCCTAAGAGAATGGCCCCATAGCCCCATGGCCCCAACAGAAGGCCATGTTCTTTTAATCCATACCTGTGGGTGTAGCCCTATTTTGTGTGGGATTTTGACTAGATTATTTCAATTGAGGTGTGATGAGCTCAATTCAAGGTGGGTCTTAATTCTTTACTGGAGTCCTTTATAGGGGTAAAAAAGGGAAAAAAAAACACTTGGAGTGAGCTTACAGAGGGAAAATATCTCCAGAGATGCAGAATAGAACAACAGATGCTCAGAGAGAAGCCCACTGGATTCAGAAGTAGAAAGCTGTAGAGCCCAGGAGTGAAGGACCAGCAGATGTCAGCCACATACCTTCCCATGTGACAGAGGTGTCCCAGATGCTGGCCTTTCTTCAGAGTCCAGGTATCATATTCTTAATGCCTTAATTGGGGCATTTTCATGGCCTACAACTATAAATTTGCAAATAAATCCTCATTGTAAAGTCTAGTTTTGATATATTGCATTCTGCCAACTTTTTAAACCAAAACACCACCCAAAGCTATCTTTTGGTTTCTACTTGCATGGTATGTTTTATTTTGTTTTAACATACTTTCAACCTCAACCTACTTGATTCTTTGAATTTAAACTGTGTCTCTTTGAGAAAACATAAAATTGGGTAATGCATTTCTATCCAATCTGCCAATGCTTGCCTTTTGGCTAGAGAGTTTAATTCAGTTATATTAAAAATCACTACTGATATTTCAGGGTTTCTTCTGACATTTTGTTATTTAAACTCTGTAAATCTTTTTAGTAGTTTGAAGCTGTTACACACACCAGAAAAGGCCATGTTCTTTTAACCCATTCCCATGGGTGAAGACCTATTATAAGTAGAAACTTTTGATTGGTTATTTCACATTGCAATGTGATCCAACTCATTCAAGACATATCTTAATCCTCTTATCGGTGTCTTCTACAAGAGAATAAAACAAATACAGAAGTTAAGAGAGAAAATTCAGAGAAACACCCAGAGAAGTTTAGAGGAAAAGCCACAGATGGAGAAATCAGAAACTGAAGCAATGAAATCCAGGAGAGAAGGATCAGCAAACCTCAACATGTTGATTGGCTATCTGACAGAGGAGCCCAATCTCAAGGTGACTTGTCTACATAGATGCCTTAATTGGGATATTTTCATGGACTTAAAACTGGAAATGTGTACCTAATGTAAAAGAAAACCCAGTTTTCATATATTGATTTTATCAGCTTCAGAACAAAATAATCTTATGCCATTTTTCCTTTCACTACTATTAATGGCTAATTTTATATTGATCAGATTTCCTGTGATGTTACATATTTAGTGCCTTCTATTTTTTCTTTAGACAGGTTTCTTATCTATTTTCTTTGTACTTACCATGAGGTTAAAATCTAACATCCTAAATATACAACAATCATATATTGTTTGATACCAACTTAACTTCAATAGCATGCAATAATATTTTTGTATGCCTCTTTATCCCCCAACTTTTTTACTTATCCCATAAACTACCATTTTCTGTACTCCTTTCTACTTATATCTTTGTACAGTTTATGTTCAAAATTATGGATTTATAATTAATTTTATGCATTTATGTTTAAGTACCTGTAGGGTGGAAGTAGAGTACCAAACAATGCAATAATAACACTGTCATTTAAAATTACTACACGGTTAGCTTTACTGCAGATCCTTATTTCTTTATGCTGCTTTGAAACATTTTCTAGTATTCTTTATGTCTGAAGAACTCCCTTTAATGTTCCTTGTAAAGAAGGTCCCGTGGTGTTTAACTCCCTCAGCTTTTGCTTATCTTAATCTCCCCCCATTTTTGAAAGAGAGTATTGTAGGATATAAAATTATTGCCTGGTAGTTGTTGTTTTTTTTTAAATAAAACAACACAAGTTCCAACACCACCAGAATAAAGAAAGTCATCTATTCCTCCATTTAGAAATAATTTTTTAAAACCCACAAACTCCATTTTTTTTAAAAGAACAGAGATAAGACATGGATTTCAATATTCTCCCTGTGCATTGAGCCCAGGGATTCTTACAGGCCAGTTCTGCTCCTCTGCTTCCAACAAGAAGCCTCACTGACCTTTTTGTGAGGAAACTTGGAATGACAGCAAGGAAGGGTGGAGTTTCAATATATAATAATCATCTACAAGACAATCTGCATTTCAAACATCCAAACAAAAAAACAGTTCAACTCCTATTTCTCCCACATATTTGTGCTATAAATTGAGTCAAGATTTAGAAACATGATTAGGTCCTCAAATCCCAATGGACAAGGAGAAAATTATAGCCATAAAGTAGCAGTGGGACAATACTGGATAGATGATGGTTGGAAAGAAGTCAAAGTAAAAAAGACATACAAATCCATGGGGAGATGTCCATCTCCCCATCTTCAGGGGAAATGAGAGTGGAACAGACAACAGTATCAGAGGAGTGATGGGGTCAGGTTGGTTTTCATCTCCAGATGGGATGAGAATGGGCCCTTGTTGGGGTGGGTGCTGGAGGTGGCAGGACAAATGAGCCTGAAACTTGCTGTCATTGCCCAATTCCATCAACGGCAATGACTTATGTATACTTATGCACTGGGAGTGAGGAGGGGACATTGGTGGTGAAGGGGGGATGAATAAGGAAGGACAAGGGAAGGGATGCTGTAGCCCTCAGCTGACCATCTCATGTCTGTCATCTGCCAGCATCTCAGGTTGAGTACCCTGAGGCAGGACAGCTGAGTAATGCATTTCAGGCCACACTTGGTGATTCCCATACAGCCATGCAGGTCGACGGCCGTGAGCGGGCTCAGGTGCTCAGGTGCTCAGGTGCTCAGCGGTCAGCTCTGGGCCTTTGTCCGTGATGTGCACACCATGTCGGATGTTGACCAGCCTCTGTATCTGTTGCATCATACAGTTGACACCACCTTCACTGATGTGGCAGGGATAGATGTAGAGGGACTTGAGGCCATCCAGCCCCTGAGCTATGAAGGCCAGGCTCTGGTTCCCCATCTTGTCACAGAAGGACACATCCAGCCTTGATAGGTGCAGATTGCCCCTGGCCAGATGTGTGGTGCCTGTGTCACTTATGTCACAATGGTGCAGGTTAAGGCTGTGTAGTCTGTCCATATATGACAGGTGCAGGAGGCCTGCATCCAAAATGCTGGCCCACAAACTGAGGTTGAGGAGCCTCAGGCTCTATGGCCCACAAGAGACATGCTTTAAGGAAAGATTGATGAGTTGCTGGCAGTCTTGCAGTGTGAGCTGTTCCAAGCCCAGGGAGCCATCAGCCCCACTGCACATCATGCTGCAGGTGCTCCATGCTCACGTTTGACAGGTGGCCACAACTACGGAGGTGAGGCTTTTGAGGCGCTGCAGGTCCCAGGCAATGGACAAGAGGCCGGTTTTGGTGATGTGGCTGCAGCCACCCAAGCTCCAGCACCTCCAGATCCCTGAGGTACTGGGCAATGCGGGCCAGGCTGCTGTCAGTGATCTATTTGCAGAGGCTCAGGTTGAGGGCACTCCAGGAGCCGCTCTCCTGCACCAGGCCTGGCCCAGCCAGTTGTCAGTAAGGCTGTAGCAGCCACTGAGGTTGAGACTTTTGATGCCCCGGATCACATAGCTGAGGCTGCAACTCGGCGGATGCCCGAGGCCTGCAGGCTGTAGAACAGCGACAGGTTGGCCCGGAGCAGATGCAGCTTGGCCTTCACACCCCACCACACCGACTTTTGGTAGGTGGCCCTCATATACCGCTGCGCTGCATGCTCTCCCGGAAGTCCAGGTGGCCAAAGATCATGACCAGCAGCTTGGGGAAATGGCAAGAGATGTGGGTCTCCACCCTCCTCCACACGCCCTCCGCGGCATGGATGGGAGGAGGGGTGAGACCCTCCGCAGGCCCAATGGACGGCCTCCTGCCTTGCAGCTACGGCCGCTGCCTCCACTCCTCCTCCTGCTCTGTCCGTCCCTCCTGCCTGCCTGCTTGCTGGTGTAGCCCCCCTGTCCTCCAGCCTTCCCGGGCTCCGTGCGGTCCTCACATCCGGGACGGAGAAGTCACCCCCTCTTCGCTCTCCGAGCTCGGCCGGGACCGCCGCACCACCACTGCCTTCGGTCTAACCACGCGGTGTCTGGCCGCGCAGCCAGCTCCGCGGCCCCCACGCCCCCTACCGCGTCTCCCACCCCCTGTGCTGCCGACGGGCTCGGCGGGCGGTTGAGGGGACCCCGGGTGTGCGCGCCGTCTGCGGGCGCCCCGGAGATTTCCTGTTGCCTTAGTCTCTCCCCAGCTTTTCTAACCTCCCAGCTGAGGCCCGCCCATTCCTCTGCTCAGGTGGGGGTCCGGCAGACCTATCAGGCTGCCGGGCACAAGTTCCTCCTCCCCCTGCCTCTGG